>NW_022436974.1:3048431-3455321 GCF_009761245.1 Sapajus apella | reverse complement strand
ACACACACACACACACACACACACACACACACACACACACACACACACACACAAATCCATCTCCTCAGTCAAGATGGTGAACATACACACCATCTTCTGGTATTCCCTGTGATCTTTGGAAACCATTTCTTGCCCCCTTACTGCCCACTCTGTACTACCCCCAGGCAAAACTTGACTATTACACATTAGCTAATAATTTCTATAATTGTATATAAATGGAATCATAGTGTAAGTTCTGACCGTGCCATGAACGGCATGGTAATCTCTGTGGCCTGCAAGTACACCCCAGATGAGTTCCTGGAAGAAACTATGAACCCCTGTGGCGCCTAACTAACTTGAGACATTCTTCTATTTTTTCTTATTCCCACCTCAATTGACAAGGCCATTGGACTTTGTAACCTAGCCTACAATCCACTCCAAGCTTGGCCAACCTCATGACTCCACACCCTATGACCCCCTCCCAACTTGCAAGCCTATGACCCCCTCCCAGCTTACAAAAAATCGCCAACTGCAACTTTTGTAATATTCCACTGCCTTCCCCAAAACCTATAAAACCAAATTCTATCCCATCGCCCCTTGGCTGATGTCCTTTTTGTCCTCAGTCTGCCTGCACCCAGGTGAATAAACAGTCATGTTGCTTACACAAAGACTGTTTGGGAGTCTTTTCGTTCAGAGCATGTGTTTTAACACATAGAGCATGTTCTCTCTCTCTCTCTTTTTTTTTTTTTTTTTTTGCTTTGTTTTATTTCTACCCCAAGGACAATGATTTTGAGATCCACCATGGTGTTTTCCGTACCAATAGCTCCTTTCTTTGTATTGTTGAACGATATTCCATTAGATGAATAGCCACAATCTGTTTGTTTATTCACTTGCTGATGGCCTTTTGGATTGTTTGCAATTTGGGGCCACTGCAAATAAAGCTGTTATAAATATTCATGTGCCTGTCTTTCAAGTGTTTGCATGGGCCTGTGCTTATGTGCTTTTCTTTTTTTTTTTTTTAAATCTCGAGAAATCCCTGGATCTTATGGTAGACATATTTGTAACTGTTAACGAAACTAATAAACTGTTTTCCAAAGTAGTTTTTTCTGAATAGTCACGGTGGCTCATGCCTGTAATCCCAGCACTTTGGGAGGCCAAGGCAGCCAAATCACAAGGTCAGGAGTTTGAGACCACCTGGAAAACATGGTGAAATCTCATCTCTACCAAAATTACCAAAAAAGAAAAAAACAAAAAAACAAAAAAACAACAGGCATGGCGGCACACACCTGTAATCTCAGCTACTCCAGAGGCTGAGGCAGGAGAATTGCTTAAACCTAGGAGGCGGAGGTTGCAGTGAGCCGAGACTGCACCACTGCACTCCAGTCTGGGTGACAGAGCAAGACCACAAACAAAAAAGAAACAAAGTAGTTTTTTCCAGTTTCTATTCTGATCAGAAATCTATGAGTATGTTTGTCCCTTCACATCCTCAAATTACTGATAGTTTTTTCCTTTGGTTGCTTTTTCAACCCATAGGCTATTTAAAAGTTTTATATTTAATTTGATAATATTCAACTTTTGTAGAGATAGTTCTGTTCTGAACTTATAATTTAATACCATTTTGGTCAAATAACATACTTTGTATGATTTGAATCCTTTTTAACTATATCAATAATTGTTTTATGTCCCAAAATATGGCCTATGCTGGTAAATGTTTTGCATGCACTTGAAATGAATGTGTATTCTGCTATTTGGTAAGTAGAGATACATGAATATATAAATGTCAGTTAATTAAAATTACTTCATTATGCAGTTCAACTTTTCTATGTGCAGACAGTCCTCACATTGCAAACTAGTCTGGAACCATTAAAAGCACGATGCAAGCTGAAATTTCTGAAATGAAGAAGCCAGCCTTTATTGGAAGTGAAATTTTCTTCTTCAGTCTTCTTGTAGCTACCATTTTCTTCCATATGGCAACTAGAACATTTCTATCTGAATTCTAGCCAAACTGAGTAGGAGACATTTGGAGCTGCACTGAAACTAGAAGTTTATCACAGACTACTCATGTAATGAAGATAGTACTAGTTACATTCGATTTTCTTGTCATGTGAGTGTACCTAGAATTTCTTTTTCCTGCTAAATGAATCTTGAGTCCTCTAAACTTGCTTCATATCGCAAGATGAGGTAATCTGTTGTGACTTATAAATATATATAGATTAATATTTAACTTTCCCCTAGCTTATAATAATAAAATTTACTGTAATCTTTAAATCTTTCTCCTCATTTCTCGTATCAGTGCTATACATATCCTGACACCTATGCCACTGAATCTGAGTTATACTAACTCCCAAATATTCTTGTCATCTTTTTTTGTATCTAAGCCCTCTAAATATATGTTTTTTGCATTTAAAATATTGTATATACTATTCATACTAGAAATAATAAAGTATAGAACAGATAATTAGATAGGCAGACTTTAGGTGTCTATATATATAATACTCATGTGTATTTGAGACTGAGTGGCCTACAGGGTGTAGACAGTGGGTTGGTTGTGGCAACAGTGTAGGGCTATTTGTTTTGTTTTTATGTAGATTTATTGAGGATTAATAAAATATAATATACTCGACTTACAGTCAGTATAATTACTAAAAATTGATGTTAGAAATAATCAGAAGTTTAATAATCTTATTTAAGATATAACCTTCCTCTCTGTAATTCTATTTACTTATTTTCTTATCAGAAGTTACAGACACAAGAAGAAAACCTGATTTGTTTATTTCCCAGTATTTCTCTGCACAACCTTCAAAGAAACCTGGAAAAAGTAAAAATTTGAAAAAAATTAAGAAATGCAAAAGTATTTCAAATGAGATATTTTTCATACTAATCTATGCTAAAGAAATCTTCAATACCTGAAAAAAGGCAACAGTAGCACTATAAGTCTTAAAAACACTTATTATTTTAATCATTAAGCCTTGCTATTGCAATGCTATGCCTGGTAGAATTAAATTAGGGTAATATACTGCCAGAGGAAGGAAAAAAAAAAACAGTGTTACCCTTTCATCAATATCATTATTTATACTTTTGTAATTATCTACTCTTAACACCCATGTCATTATTTGACCGTTAAAAACAAAAAAATAATGGACCATGGAGCCAAGAGAGATTTCCTTTGGTGGAGAAAACGTAAGCAGAAGATCCCCAGTAGACTACCTTTCTTCCATAGGTGCCTATAATTATAGCTACAGGATAGCCCCACAGCCCTCATAGGCCCTGAGTTTACTATGGGCAGTTGCCTATAGTCAATGGGAGTACATCTTTCTAGAGAGATAATTCATACTGAGTGTCCCCTGCACCCCAGGACCCAAGTTGCTGTAGCATAGTGCCACAATAAGAGCAAAGCCAAAACCAAACTGTCTATTTCCCTGGTCCTCAATATCTCTTGCAACTTCACCTTCCTAGGGCAATGCTGAGGTAACCTCACATCAACCCAGAGGGCTGGAGTGTCTTACAGCAGCAGCTAGACCAGGCAGTGCAGTCATATTCCTAGTATCCTAACCCCTGTGGCATCCTGCAATCCTAGAAACAGGCAGTAGAGTAATTAGGAAAGCTGCCCCTAGGACAAAATAGTTGAAGCATGTACTTCCCAAAGCATGAGTGCCACATGCATGGGCCCATCACTGCCAGTGATTACTTTGCTTCCTCCAGCAGTGGGCTACTGAGGGCCCACACACCATACAGAAACTCAAGTACCAACCTGTGCAAGGTATACTGCCATAAGAAATAGGATGGTATATTCAAAGTACTCAAAGAAAAAAATATGCCAACCAAGAATATTATACCCAGAAAAACTATCCTTCAGAAATGAAGAAGAAATACAGTCTTTCTCAGACCTGAGAAAAAACTGAGGAATTTAATTATTGCTAGACTGGTCCTACAAGAAATGCTTAAGGGATCATGCATCTGAGAGAGGGCAATATCTATAATCGTGTAAACACATGAAGTTAAAAACTTAATGGCACAGCAGATATGTAAAAGATAAAGATAAAGAAAACAAATGTTACCATTTTAGAAAACCACCAAACTGCAAAGATAAAAAATGAGAGAGGAAGAAAGGAACAAAGGATATCAAAACAATGAGAAAAAAAAAAAAAAGAAATGACAGGAGAAAGTTCTTGCTTAGGAATGGCAATCTTGAATCTAAATGGTTAAAATTTCCAATTAAAAGATAAAGACTCACTGAATAGACTAAAAAAAAAACACACACACACACACAAAAGGACTGAAGTCTGTGCTCACTCCACATTAAAAATACAGGCAGGGATAGGTAAATTAGGTAAAAAAATATTCCTTCCAAATGGAGACTAAAAGAGAGCAAGAGAGGCTAGCTTACATCAGATAAAATATAGACTTCAAATCAAAAGTCGTACAAAGAGTCAAGGCAGGAAATTATATAATGATAAAGGGAACAATTCAGTAAGATGATATAATGATCATAAATATATACACAGCCAACACTGGGGCACCCGGTTATATAAAGCAAATACTGGGGATCATTGCTCTATGGAAAAGAATAGATTCAAAAGAAAGAAATCTGTATATTGAAGAGATGCCTGAACACTAATGTCTCTTGCAGCTCTATTCACATTAGCAAAGGTATGAAATCAACCTGTTTATTAACATGTGAATGTTTAAGGACAATATGGTATAAATACACAGAATACTGTTCAGCTATATAGATAATGAAATCCTTTTGAATGGGATTTTTTTTTTCTTGTAAATCTGTTTTAGTTCTTTGTAGATTGCACTTTTCAGAAGAAGACATATATGAGGCCAACAAATATGAAAAAAATGCTCATTATCACTGGTCATTAGAGAAATGCAAATCAAAACTACATTGAGATACCAACTTACGCCACTTAGAATGGCAATCATTAAAAAATCTGGAGACAACAGATGTTGGAGAGGATGTGGAGAAATAGGAACACTGTTACACTGTTGGTGGGAGTGTAAATTAGTTCAATCATTGTGGAAGACAGTGTAGTGATTCCTAAAGGACCTAGAAATAGAAATTCCATTTAACCTAGCAATCCCATTACTGGATATATCCAAAGGATTATAAATCATTCTATTATAAAGACACTTGCATATGTTTGTTCACTGTGGCACTGTTTACAATAGCAAAGACCTGGAACAAACCCAAATGCCCATTGATGATAAACTGGATAAAGAAAATGTGGCACATATACACAATGGAATACTATGCAGCCATTAAAAATGATGAGTTCAGGTCCTTTATAGGGACATGGATGAATCTGGAAACCATCATTCTAGGCAAAGTGATACAATAACAGAAAATCAAAAACCACATTTTCTTACTCATAGGCTGGTGTTGAACAATGAGAACACATGGACACAGGGAGGGGAGGATGAGATACTGGGGCCTGTTGGGGGGAAGTAGGAGAGGGACATTGGGGGGTAGAGAGGTTGGGGAGGGATTACATGGGGAGAAATACCAGATACAGGTGAGGAGGTTGGAGGCAGCAAACCACATTACCATATATATATCTATGCAACAATCCTGCATGTTCTGCACATGTACCCCAGAATCTAAAGTGCAGTAAAATATATATGTTAAAAAAATGAAATTCTGTAATTCATAGCAACTTGGATGAACCTGTAGGATATTATGTTAAGTGAAAAAGTCAGGTACCGTAAAATAAATACTGCATGTTCTCACTCATATGTGGGAGCTAAAAGGAATTAAGCTCAATGAAATAGTGAGGAGAATTAAGGTTATTAGATGCTGAGAAGGGTAAAAGGAAGGGGAGGATAGGGAGAGGTTGGTTAATAGATACAAAAATACAGCTACCTAAAAGGAATAAATTCTAGTGTTTTGTAGCCCTGTAGGATAAATATAGTTAATAGTAAGTTACTGCATATGTTCATAATGCTAGAAGGGAGGATTTTTCCTGTTCTCAACAGAAATAAATGATAAATGTTTGAAGTCATGGATATCTGGATTACCCTGATTTGATCATTACACATTTTGTACATGTATTAATATATCACTCTGTAGCCCATAAATCTGTGCAACTATTATGTGTCAACTAAAAATGGGAAAAACCCTCTGAAAGTGAAAATATTGACAATGACAGTGATAGTAACAAATAGAATAATAAAAGTGGTATAAACTTTATAAAACTATTTACAAACATTAAAAAATCTGTTGTCATTTTTACATGCCAAAACTCATACAGCTAGTATTGATTATCTGCTGCTAGTATTGACAATAATTTTGTAAAATAAAATAGACCTCAAGGATTCAAAATAGCAAGAGTCAAAAAGTTTTTTTAAAATGTCAGTTTGTATTCCCAATGGGACAACAGTCTCTGTCAAATACAAGGAGGATATTAGGAAGAATTGTGGTCCTCATCAGTCTCCACTATTTTCCCGTGGAGAATGCTGAGGTTATAATAAGCAGTCTCATCAAACCCTTGCATTCAGGTCATGCCAGAATTCGGTTCCAAAATTGCTTTTTATGTAAAAGATATATCAGCACAGTCTTCCTTCTCAATGATTACATCACATCTGACTGAATAATACAGTTGCCATTATTCTTATTGAATTAACTACCTGCTTCCTCAAAAGTCTACGTTATAATGGCATACTTGCCTGAGAACACAAGCAAAGGAAATCTAAAGCCTGTGTGAAAATTATTTCTCTAATTCAGACAAAGTGTTTTTTGGATACTTACTAAATTTATTAAATAGTTAAATTATTTCATTATTTTTTTTCTTTATTAATTTCTTTACAATCATAACTTCTTAAAATTTTCCTTCTCTTCGTTCTTTTTCTCCTTGCAGACTTCCTCCTTTGATCAAGATATGAAGAAATTAGAAATTGCAACTCTTTTGATACAATGCTAGTTTTTCTGACACATACAGTTTGAATTAACAAAATATAAAGCTGTCGAATTTTATTCTGACTAATGTATTCTGAGGTCAAATGCTGGGACATATAGCAGTATTCTCTCAGACAGGCTATTTTGGAAAGTAAAGACCTCTGGATTTTATGTCCAGTGAGATTTAGTGTACATTAAATTTTGATAACTGCCCTCTCAATTATAGGATATGCTTAGAAATGTTAAGTTTCAAGGACATATGGTGTTTAAGAATTGCACACCCCAGAGAAAATTTTTCAGAGGTCAGCACTATCCAACAGAAATATAATGTTTGACACATGCATAATTTAAAATTTTCTAGGAATCACATACAAAAAGTAAAATTCGAGGCAAAATTAACTTTAAACATGTTTATCTAATGTATACAAAATATTGTCTATATGATTAATATAAAACATGTGTTGAAGTATTTCCTTATTTTACGGACTATATTTTTCATTAGCTTTTGAAAGCAGTATAGTCTTACGCTTATATTACATATCAATTTATACACAGAAACATATCAATTTATACATAGAATTGTCACTGACTCTAATATAATCTTAACCAAACATTACACTTTCATTTATAAGAAAAATATTTTGTACTGCTTCACTTGATAAATTTAAATTTTAAATTATGTTTTCAAATTATTATTTGCATCAGCAACATTTTAGGTGCTTGATTGTTTAGGGGACACATGACTAGTGACACAAGCATAGATGCTTTCACAACCTGTTTCATGAATGTGCAATCCCATAGGGCTCTCCCTTTAGAAAGGTGCTCCAGTTTAGTTTAATGCTCTGCTGTATCTGTCCTGAAATTCATAGCCATTTTAAATCAGATGCCCTAAATTTTTATTTACACTGGGTTCCACAAATTGTGTATCCGGTCCTGTCCCGAGCAAATATCTGATGATCTTATACTTTAACCAGCAACTAAATCTAAGTCTACTTTATAAAAACAAAACAAAAAAAAATCCAAAAATACATGTAATTTTTATGTGAAAACTGCTTCAAGAGGACTCAGTTCAGGTTTCTGACAAATGGATCTGAGAATTATAACTTCCAAAGAGATTATCCTATGAAGGTAGTACACAGTAGTTTTGAGGGCTTAGTATACAAAAGTAGAATAATGGTTAGAGAAGGAATTCTGCATTTAGGAAAAGAAAATGCTCAATTTTAGTTCAATGAGAATGCTATTTTCTTTCTCTCCTCTCCTTTTCTATTCTTTAAGTAACCTCTTTTAAATTAGTAATGAGCAGAGTTAGAAATATTCTATGTTTTGTCCTTCCGAATTGCCTTTCTCTTTCTTCCTGTGGCTATTTACTTCAATAACCTTCTCAATCTTTATCTGAAATAGTTAATCTCTTCCAAAGGCATGATGCTCTCTGATAAATTTGCCCTCTTAATCCTTAAGATCATTGAGAGTATTACCAAATTTTTCAAGTTTTGTTATGATTTGGCTTTTGTAACATTCTACCAATAGTGGTTAAATGACCTCTGGGGTAACTGAAAAGAACTTTTACTTTTTTTTGACATCTCTATCAAGGTTGTTGATTCATGAGTTAATATGAATGTTTTTACCTTGTCGGCTTTTACCTTATGACATCTCCAGTAATCAAAATTTCTCAATGTGTAAAGCCACCAGAAGAAGTCTCTGATTAAAAAAAAAAGTATATGTGTGTGTGTATGTGTATGTATATATATATATATATACACATACACACACATATTATGTCATATAAAATTAAATATGTAAATAACATATTTTTATTTTAAAGCTTTCTTTTTCACAAAATTAGTGGAGGAAGTTAAAAAAATTATCTCTTAACTGTCATTACTCCTTTGTTTATAAAATAATAAATTAAGTAAAACTCAACATAACAAAATAATGTATTGACTGTTCCAAAACTCAATAAATCTATTAAAACCTGCATTAGGTATAAATGCGTTAAACTACCTAATCATCATATGTAATTGTTCCCATCTCTACATTATATTAATTTCTTGACTGACTAAGAACTGTTAGAAATTTTAGAATTTGTTAATGGAGAGAAGTTTATATTGGCTTTCATTAAGCACAAACATATATTGAGACATGGGATAGTAATGATATAGTTTAGAATTCATGAGTAGAGAAAAATGATAAATTCTTGATGGAACAGGTTTTCTTTACAAGCTGTAACATAGAATAATAAAAAAGAAAAGGGGAAGAAAATGGAGAAATAATAATAAGCGTGATTTAAACATATTTATCTGCCATAGGTTGTTTTACATTTCTACGTACATTATATCTTTCTCACAACAATGCGATGAAGAACCTGTGTTATTCTTATTGTATTTGATGACCTGCTTTAGTAGTAAAAATTAAGTAACTTATTCAAATTTGCATAGATAGAAAATGGTAGAATTGGCACTTTAAATGAAGAAAAATTAATGTAGATTACCATTACTGTTTTAGAAATGCTTGTGGCCAAATATACTCCAGAGTCCTGATTTTTTTAGTTTTTCCTAAAGATAGTACTGTGCATATATTCTATATTTGTATATGTGAAATATATTTTTGTATCATATTTTATGATATATTTATCATATAAAGATGCAATATTTATATCAGATATTCATATACAGTGGAAAATGGTACTGTATAATTAAACATTATTTTTGTAGCAAAATGTAAATATTCTTTCTCACTGACAAAAATGAATAAATTTATATCCTTTCATAATATGCTTTGTCATCAAATGAGTTTTGGAGACAAGCATAAGGGAAGTGGCTTTTTTTCTGTTTTCAGGTGCTTCTTGTGTATTTTCAAAATGCAAATAGATGATTGTGACTGTACTATAAGGAGATACAATTTGAGTGATGTAGCAGGTTAAATTTTAAAACTGGGTTAGGGCAGATGCCACATACATAATGCCAAAAATATATGCTCTTTACTCAGTGGTATGTTTTATAATTATAAAGAAATTGTATGTCAGTGCTTCTATCTAATCAGTAGACAAGAGATGATACAGAATGATTATGTTAAATTGGAGGTCTGGGGTATAAAGAAGATGGAGCACACTGATTTAGATTTCATGCACAAAACACTAACAGTAGGAGCTGATGAGGAAATCAGTTGAGTCAGAGTGGTTCTATGGATCCTGACGGTCTGAATCCAAAGATGACAGACATTAAGGAATGAAAATTGGCAGCAGAAGCTGCCCTGAGAGCAAGAGTCCAGTATACTGTGTAGACCTATCATGCAAATGAAGTGCTTTCAAGTATAATGTCTCTGCAAATAGACTGAGTCAAGCACACAGAGATGGTGTATTTATATGCATTTATTTCTCATTTGACACTAATTTCCTACACAATCAATACTTATACTTAAAAAAGAATGAGCTAAGCATTTGAAAATTAATTTTACTACATTATAGTTAAAATGTAAATTCAAGCTATATATTTTTTGTTGCTAATCATATTGGTGAAGAGTCACCAAAGAATACTCAGAAAATAGGCAATTTTTGCACACTGCTAGTGAATTTTTTTGGGGGGGTGCATTTTAACATTACAAATTGAAATGGCAAATATTTTGATAGTATAATAGCTTTTAATTATTTCCTCAAAGAAAATATATATGTGAAAATCATACTTACCTGACACTTTAATTATGAGTGGAAAAAATGTATGCAGGATATTGGTAAGTATATGATGCAAGCATATCATTGAATATTAGAATGTCATCAATAGCTTGAAAAAACTATAGATCACGTGAGTAATTGCTATATTGAAATGAAATGAATGAAATGTATGCGCATATATATGGGTATACATTGAGTTAATCAAATGACATATTTTATACATGCAAACACACATACATATGCACATCATACATTAAATGTATCAGAGCTTTAAATTCTGAATATTATAGATAAATGTATATAAATTAGTATAATAAATACCCATGTAATCACCCTCTAGCTTACTAAAACAACTGAAGTAATTCAATATAAATTTGTGAATTCTTCCTGAAGAATTGCTAGGTAAGAGAACATATCCTAACAAGATACTTAACCTTATAAGTAAATATTTTTAAATTAAGGAGCTAAAACAAAGATATAAGGAAGTCCTGATTGAATCTCAACCATGCATATTAAAAAATTGATATATGGCAAAAGTGGCATTAAGCTTAGTTGGGAATTTGTGGATAAATTATGTGAAAAGTAGTACTGATGGAATTAATTATCAAACAGAAGAAAGAGGAATTCGAATCCTTCAGTCATTCACAAAAGTCAATGCCAGTCATATGAAATGTTTAATGGAAAGAAAATTGATTAGAATCTTAAAAAATATTTTGGTCCCAGAAAAAATGAAGTAGCTTCTCAGGCTGACATAACCACAGAAGAATGGTAGCAATTGGTCAGATACCATAGAATAAAGATGTATAAAACAATGAGGATATTGGCATATAAACCAGGCATACAGGATTGAAGACTGTGAGTAATAAAAGGACAATGACTGGGCGCCATGATTCACACCTATAATCCCAGCACTTTGGTAGGCTGAGGTGGGTGTATCAGGAGGTTAGTTCGAACCCAGCCAGGCCAACATAGTGAAACCCTATCTCTACCAAAAATACAAAACTAGGCAGGCGAGGTGGCTAATCGCAGCTATGTGCCTGTAATTCCAGCTACTCAGGAGTCTGGGAGAGGAGAATCACTTGGAACTGGGAGGTGGATGTTGCAGTGAGCTAAGACTGTGCCATTGCACTCCAGCCTCATCAACAGAGCAAGACTGTCTTAAAAAAAAAAAAAAAAGCCTGAAATAAGCTTTAGTTTCACATCTACTTTTGTTTTTTTAACCTTGTGTCATAATTTCTAAATCTCAGCATAAAAGGAAAGGTAATTCATATAGAAAGCAGCAGTTTTACTGGACTTAACAGACTTTGGGAATTGCAAAGTGACTGGAATTAAAGGGCAAAATCCTAGAGAAGACAAAAATGCAGAAAAGTTTCATCAATGCTGCTTACAGACCACCTGTGCCACACAGCTATAAGCTCAGCCATGTACAAAGCAAGTATTTATAAAGTATATCAGAAAAATCCAGCTGGGAAGCTGAAGAGTAAAGACATTTCAGCATATCCTAAGGGAGAAAAAGTATTGAAAACTTGACAGAGTGGCAAGGACTTGTTAAGAGCAGCTGGCTTTGATTTGAGTCTCCAGAAGGAGGAACACCTAGAAAAAATCGCCAGTCCCTATACAGAAGGACCACATCACAAAGTAAATTGTAAAACAAAGCCTAAATCCAAAATTTAAGCCTCATCAGTGAAGAATTCATTTAACCTCTTTTTCATTCATTCTCTCTCTCCCCCAACCCCACCACCCCATCTGCAAGAGTGAAGATCTACTAAAAATTATGGGAATGTTTTTTGGCTTTAAAAATTGGTTTATATTTTTGTTCAGATTGTCCACATAAAATACATATTATAAAGTCTCAAAAACAAATAGTTACAGGAATCAGTAATATGTACTTCTTACAGTAATTTTACATTTCTAACAGTCTTATCTGGTTCTTTATGATGAAAAATCTTTTGTGTTGTGAACCCTCCCTGAATTGCAATTACATTGACACCTTACTGGGGATGGCACCCTTTACAAGTTGAAAGTAGTAGACAGAAGGCTGGGTGTGGTGGCTCAGGCCTGTAATCACAGAACTTTGGGAGGCTGAGGCGGGCATATCACCTGAGGTCAGGAGTTCGAGATCAGCCTGGCCAACATAGTAAAACCTGGTCTCTACTAAAAATACAAAAGTAGTCAGGCATGGTGGCACATGCCTGTAATTACAGCTAGTTGACATGCTGAGGCAGGAGAATTGCTTGAACCCAGGAGGCAAAGGTTCCGGTGAGTCAAGATGGCACCCTTGCACTCCAGCCTGGGAAGGTAAGAGCGAAACTCTGTCTTCAAAAAAAAGGTAGACAGAATACATTGCATTTCATCTTTCCACTTCTAATCTTTCTAGTTTTCCTGTTCATGTGGTGAAATATATTTTCAAGGAAAAATTTGGCTACAATGTCTCTGGTAGGAGGACTGTATGGAAATGAAAGAGAGGACCATTTGGAAAATGAAAGAATATGGTAATATTTTTCTTTATCCTTGGAAATAATTTGGAAAGCATTTCAATGTTGATATTAAAAAATAGTCAATAATATAACAGATACTTTGTTTTGGATGACAGAACATTTTCATAGGGAAATCAGTCTTTATTTGGTGAGGTGTGGAGTCAGTGGCCCATGCTTTCTATTCCTCTGGACTAGTTTACTTTACTCTTAGATTCATAGTTTGAAAATATTTTCTCTCATTCTGTAAGTTGTCTGTTTACTGTGTCAATAGTGTATTATACTGTGCAGATGCTCTTTAATCATAAGTCCTATTTGCCCATTTTTTATTTTGTTTCATTTGCTTTTGAGGTCTTCATAATAAATTCTCTGCCTAGGCCAATGGCTAAGAGAATATTTCCTAGGTTTTCTACTAGGATTTTTATACTTTGTGGTCTTGCATTTAAGATTTTAGTCCATCTTAAGTAATTTTTTGTGTATGGTGAGAAGTAGGAATCCAGTTTCTTTCTTCTGCATATTGCTACCCTGTTTTCCCAGCATGATTTACTGAATAGGGTGTCCTTTCCCATTGTTTATTTTTGTCTGCTTTGTTGAAGATCACTTAGTTGTAAGTGTGTGGCTTTATTTCAGGAGTCTCTTCTGTTTTATTGGTGTTCATGTCCACTTTTGTACCATCGCCATGCGTTTTGGTTACTGTAGCTTTGTAGTATAGTTTGAAGTCAGGAAATATGATGTCTCTGGCTTTATTCTTTTGTTTTAAATTGCTTTCCCTATTCAGGGTCTTTTTTGGTTGAATATAAATTATTTTTTTTTCCTAATTCATTGAAACATGATATTGTTAAACTCATAAAAATAGTATTGATTCTGTAGATTGTTTTGGGAACTGTATGCATTTCCTGATATGGATTTTTCCAATACATAAGCATGAAATTCTTTTTCATTCATGGGTGTTGTCTGTAATTTCTTTCAGCAGTGTTTTGTAATTTCCCTCATACAGATCTGTCACCTTCTTGATTAAATATACTCCTAGATATTTGTGTGTGTGTGTGTGTGTGTGTGTGTGTGTGTGTGTGTGTGTGTCTAATGTAAACGGGATTACCTTGTTGATTTGCCTGAACATTTGCACTTGAACATTATTGGTGTATAGAATTGCTGCTGAAGATTCTTGATTATTGAGCCTTCATTACTGAGTCTTTGCTGAAGTCATTTATCAAGTCAAGGAGTCTTTTGGGAAAATCATCTGCGTTTTCTATAAAATCATATCATCAGCAAAGTGAGAAAACTTGACTTCCTCTTTTCCTATTTAGATACCTTTTATTTCCTTCTTTTGCCTGATTGCTCTGGCTAGCACTTCCAGTGCTATGTTGAATAAGAGTGGTGAGAGTGGAGACCTTTGCCTTCTTGCAGTTCTTAGTAACAATGCTTCCAACTTTTGCCCATTCAGTACAATGTTGGCTGTGAGTTTGTCATAGATGGCTCATTATTATGAGATATACTTCTTTGAGGCTAGTTTCTTCAGGTTTTTGTATTATAAAGGATGTTGGATTTTATTGAATGCTTTTTCTGGATCTATAGAGATGATCATATGGTTTTTGTTTTTAATTCCATATAAATTTTATTTCTTCATATAAACTTCGTCAAGGTTGAGAGCCTTTTGTGAGTGATGATACCAGCTATTTGGTTATTCCTAAAAAGATAAAAATTTAATCACGTGAATGCAGTCTTCTTTACATTATTAACTGAGAAACAATGGGTGCCCTTTCAAATGTTTTAATATTAGGAAACAAAAATAAATCAGAAGGAACCTAATCATAACAGTAAGGTAGATGGCTACAGTTTTATGATAGAAATTCTCACAAATCTGCCCTTGTTTGATGCAAGGAATGAGCAGCAGCATTGTTGTGGTAGAGAAGGACTCTCTAGTGAAGTTTAGCTGAGCATTTCTCTGCTAAAGCTTTGGCTAAATTTCTCAAAAAACTCTCAAAATGAGCAGATGTTATCATTCTTGGGTTCTCCAGAAAGCCATCAAGGTAAATGCCTTCAGCATACTAAGTAAACTATTCCCATGTCCTTTGTTCTTGACCAGTCCACTTTTGCATTGACTTAACAACTTCCATTCTTGGTAGCCATTGCTTTGATTACATTTTTGTTTTCAGGATCGTACTGGTAAACCATGTTTTACCTCTTGTTAGAGTTATTTAAAAAAATTCTGAAGGATCTTGACCCTATTTATTTAAAATTTCAACGAAAGTCTCAACTCTTGTCTGTGGCTAATCTTGGTTTAATAGCTTTGACATCCATCAAGTGGACAGTTTGCTGAACTTTGAATTTTTTTATTTTTGATAGAATTGTGTACGATGAGCCAATTGAAATGTCTTATGTTGTGGGTTACTGTTTGTGCTGTTAATCATCTGTTCTTTTCAATTAGAGAATTATAAAGGTTATTTTTTCCTTCAGAAATTATTGTTGATGTTTTCTTCCATTTTGCAGGCTGTCCTTTCATTCTGTTGGCTATTATTAGTATTATTTGCTATGCAGTTTTGAAGTTTAATTACCATTGTTTATTTTTCATTTAATTTTTTTTCTTGTCCTTTTGAGGTCTTAGTCATCAATTCTTTGCCTAGACCAATGTCCAGAAGTGTTTCTCCTAGATTATCTTTTAGGATTTTTATATTTTCAAGTCTTACATTTAAGCCTCTAATCCATCTTGAGTTGATGTTTGTGTGTGGTGAGAAACAAGGGTCCAGTCCATTTATTCTTCTGCATATGGCAATCCAATTTTCCAAGTACATTTTATTGAAAAGATTGTTCTTTTCCCATTGTATGTTTTTGTTGAGTAAAATGTGGCTTTATTTCTGGGTGCTCGATTCTGTTCCATTGGTCTGTGTGTCTATTTTTATAGTAGTACCATGCTGTTTAGTTACTCTTGGTTTGTATTATAATTTAAGTTTAGGTAATGGGGTGTCTTTAGCTTTTTTTTTTTTTTTTTTTAACTTAGGATTGTTTTAGCTAATTGGGCTCTTCTTTTTGGTACCATGAGAATTTTAAAATTGTTTTTCCTAATTCTGTGGAAAATGTCTTTGGTAATTTGATAGCGATAACATTGGATCTGTAGGTTGCTTTGGGCAGTATGGTCACTTAAATGATGTTAATTCTTTTGATCTGTGAGCATGGGATGTTTTTCCATTTGTTTTTGTGTCAGCCACAACTTCTTTCATTAGTGTTTCATAGTTTTCCTTGGGGAAATCTTCACTTCGTTGGTTATATATATTCCTAGTTATTTTATTTTTATAGTTATGAAAATGTGAGTGCCTTCTTATTTTGGTTCTCCATTTAATTGTTATTGGTATATAGAAATATTACTGATTTTTGCATGTTGATTTGGTGTCCTGAAACTTTAATGAATTCATTTATCAAATCTTGAGTTTTTTTGGTGGAATCTTTAGGGTTTTATAGATACAAGATCGTATCGTCAGTAAACAGGGATAATTTTACTTCCTGTTTTCTGACTTGAATCGTTTTTATTTTTTTCAACAACGTGCTCTTGAAGAATCTTTGAGTCAACAATGAAATCAAGATGGAAATTAAAAAAATTTTTTTAAATGAATGAAAGTGGAAACACAATACCAAAACCTGTGGAATACAACAAAATCAATGCTAATCGGGAATTTTGTATCATTAAATGCCTACATTTATCACATATTTTAAGATTTATAGGTTACTACAGGTTAAATAAATTTATGTTTGTTATTTCTTAACAGAAATTTTAATTTGTTATATGGTAACTATTATTTTGCCTACATACTTTGGAAAATGTTTCAATTTAATATTCTAAAGACAGCCCTGGAATCTACAGCCTCATTTCTGACTGAATAGGCTTTGTAGATTGTGGTCTCTTTTAACTTTAATACTTATGGAAACAGAGAATAGATATCAATGGATTGAGTTCCAAAGCACTGATTAGTATGCATTTGTTAGGGGATGGAGCCAATGTGTCCTGAGGTTCAAAACTCTTCTAACACTGAATAAAGTCTTCTACTTTCTTTTTCTTTGTGTCTACCTGATAAATTTGAATAATTGCCTGTTTTTCTGGCAAACTATATTTTATTTTTCTCTCTTTTTTGTTCTCTGCCTTCTTGTCATAGTATTATATTTATTGTTAGATACTATATACATAAAAATTCAGAAATGCTATGCTTCCGAACATTCGGTTTTATTACCTTTCTTAATACTTTGAAATTTTATAGTTTAATATTCCCATTCTTAGTACATTTTAATGTTATAGTTGCCTAGAGTAAAATTTATAATACAACTAAGTTTGCCTTTGGAACTTGAACCACTGACCGGTTTGTATATCAGACTCAGAGCAGAGATATACAACTGGATAAAATATGAAATTGTAAGGTGAGGTGGTTCTTATTTGCATCAATATCCATAGTTTTAATATTGTTCTTGGAAATAGGCTTTAGGTAATACTATACATAATCCACACTTATAATAATTCCAGTGTGTATTTGGAAGCCCATCCAGCCAGCAAGTAATTTCAGGGGAATAAAAATCAGAATTGTAATATAAATAATTTAACAAAAACTCTAGTCATATATCTGGGTCTGTGACTGTATTCATTATCAGGACTTGGATGAGCATGAAAATAGACATGAGTGACCACAACAGAAAAAAGATAGAGGAAAAGCAGCCTCAACCATAGTACTGTGATTATACCATTTAATTGTAATACCCTTTCTAAAGTAAGTGTTCCGAAACCTATTTCAAAACTATGAATAAATAAATAAAATTCATTTTGTAACTACACCTGTCAAAACACTCAATCCTTGATTTTTTGGCAGTGTGGCTATCAAAATAATTATTTATTTACTAACTTAAATTTCGGGAACATAGAGTCCATTGGTTTCGTATGTGTTTTATCGCATAAAATTTGCACATAGTTTGGAGCTTTTGAAGTTTAATTACGTAGGTCTTTGCCTTTGGTTAAAAAATTACTCCATGACGTACCATTTTAAAATACCGAGTTTATCCTATTTTGTTTTCCTTTGAAGTGAATGACTTTCCCATTTTACATGATTAAAAATATGGACTGTAACTTTTGTTAATACTGGAAAGGCTAACCTGCAGATATTCGCTTCTCTTGTTTAATGCTTCTGTTTTCTGTGCTTTTTTTTTTTTTTTTTTTTTTTTAATTGCCTGATTTCTTTACATAGCAAGTACTTTTAAACATCTTGGGCTACTGAATTCCTTGAGTAGTTGATGATAGTCACATTCCATTTGGACAAATGTTAATTTTTACCCATGCTTAAAGTACTCCCACACTGTGGTTGCTGGGTGATAATTCTAAATATTTGTATCCTAAAAAGGAGATGAATATTTGCATTTTGTGTGGGTACTCACAAATTATGTAACTAGCCCTGATTTCAGGCATCTGTACAATGGGTCTAAGCCATAAGTATTTTGAAAAATGTTCCATTGGTTTAGATGGATATTCCTTATTATGTAAAAGAAAGTATCTATACTTGGATAGATAGATAGACAGATAGATACTTGTTATGTAGTACTGGCTCAAAATATATGCTCACAATATTGGTATAAGCATACTAGTATATCCACATACAATCCCGTGAAAGAAAAAAAAATACTTTTCCTACAAATATAAATGAATACATTTATAAATGCATGCAAAAAAGAATGTATGCATTAATTGACAAGAAATTTTAAGAAGTAACTAAAAGATCAATAGATAAACAGGAAAATCTATAATTCTAAGCATATGATGAGGTAAATTGCTGCTGAATTGGTCATGAACCTCAAGCTACAAGTTCTTTGAAAGAAGGAAGAGTCACTCTGTGGTTGTGTGAGTTTGTGTATTACCCCAGGTATGGGAAATGTAGAAATATGCTGCTCATATCTACTTCTGCAAGAAACATTGTAGACTGACAGCCCTGCTGTTGCCCTCTCGGGTTCACAGATGTGTCTGGGCTGAGGTCATATTTTCTGCAAGTGCTTGTAGCTCATGTTTGAGCATAGCAGGGGTATGAGGCCCATTATTGCCTAGAGCAGGACTCCTCCATGAAATGATACCATCTTAAGGACTTTCCATCAACCTTATTAAATCTTTTTTAGAACTGCGCTGCAATCTGTGATCCACCTGTCTCTTCCATTTGCCTTCCATCTCTTTCCTCCATTATTGTCAGACCTGATTTGCACTTTTTAGACTTACCCTACTTTCTCTAATTCCTTCCCCAGTATCCTTCACAAGTATTTTGCTTAATAAATTACTTGAATGTCTACTCCTGTGTTGGTAGTTGCTTCTCTGAAGTAGTTAGTTATTGAACTTCAAGAAATAGCCCTTCTCCTCTGGAAAAATAAAATGCTGATGTCTTAAATTATTAGGCTACCCTTAAAAAGCTATAATTCACATAGGTAAAATAATAGAAGACTAAGAACTACAGTGTATTTGAAGAAAACCAGTAAATATATAACTACAATATTCAGAATGTATGTCCTAATAGTTCAAAAAAATAAAAATAAAATGAGAGGTTGGAAGAAAAGAATATAGAGGATAGTCCTGAAAGTAATAAACAAGAAAAAATTAAAATGCAAAAGTAAAACAGCTTCAAACAAATTTCTAAATGCCTATAAAAATAAAAAAAAAAAATTAAAATTCCGAGAGAGAGGAGAGAGAAAGACTTAAGAATGAACATCATATTGACAGTATAATTAACACTGGTATTCTTATGACAAAGGAGTGAAACTAAAAATCCACAACGGAAGAAAACTAAAAAATTTAAAAATATGAGAAAATTAAACAGCTGACACTTAAACATGTAATCAATCAAAGAATAAATAATAAAGGAAATTAGAACATGTCTTGAGACAAATGAAAACACTGTATATCAAAAATGTGAGTTGCAATGAAAGTGTTTCTGGTTTTTGGGGTGCAGGGGAGCGCTCAGCTGGCTCTCCAGTGGGCTGTTCTTCCAGGCTCTTAGTACCTCATTCACTCAAGAATGGGAGAGGGGACCACGTCGGGCACAGTTTGCTCACAACTAAATACTGGACCCAAAAAGTTTTTGCAGAAAGTGATTTATTTAGGCAAAGAGATTGAGAGAGAAAAAAGGAAAAGGAGGAGAGAGAGAAACAGCTAGCTCTCACACTGGGTGAGAAGAAAGAAGAGTCGCTCTCACACTGAGTGAGATGGGTTCCCAAAGGCGGAAAATCAGGGAAGGAAACATCCTCTCACACTGAGTGAGAGAATTCATAAAGATGAAATCCAGGAGAGAGAAAGCAGCTTCTACACTGGTGGAAAATCCCGGAGAGAGAAAAACATGAGACAGAGGAAGCTTCCACAAAGATTGTGGAAGGGAACCCAAATATGGAATTCAAGGAGATGAGGAAGAAGGGGACTTTTAACCTGGGAGGAATTCCCACCTTCTCCAAGCCCCTTGGCCAATGAAAAGACTTCTTTTAAACTTCTGCTGGAGTGATTGATCTTTGATCCTTTTCCCACGGGAGCCAAAGTTAAAGACCTCTCATCCCTGAATGGAGAGAGGGGAGGAAGAAGGCATGGCCCTGGGAAGTTCTTGCCCTTGAAACTACGCCTGCTTGTGGACCCCAGAAGAGAACACATTCCCTCAGTCACCGCTCTGAACAGGAAAGTTCAACTTCTGTTGGAACACGGGTGTCGATCACTCTTTAACTACTTCCTGCTGAGATTGGCATAGAATGGGCCCTGCAGTTGAGTTTTCTTCCAGACGGGATTCTTTCAGGGGTGCAGTTTGATCCTGAGGTCCACGATAGAGCTCATGAGCCAATGGCATTCGGGGTTCCAGTGGCAGGATTATTTGTGACGCTATGGTTCCAGAAGAAATGAATATGACAAGAAGGTTAAAGATAAAAAGCCCAGAGGCCTAAAAATATAGAATGGTTATGAACAGGCCTAGGGGAGGATGTAGCCAGAATGGTCAGTTGTTAAACAAGCTTCACAATACTGTTTCTTGAAGGTTTTTAGCCTTGTGTTTCCATTGCTTCCGAAATTCTTTAACTTTGTTTAAAACAACACTTACCAGGTTTACAAAATAGCAGCATTTCTTCCTAGAAAGAGACAGGTTCCCTTCCTCTCTGTTTTTAGTGTTTAGGGCTCTTTAACTGAAGCGCTATAGCAGCTAAAGAGTTAAGCTGTTTTGCAGAGTGAGCTGCCCCCTTAGAGAGAATCAGCAACCTTTTTATGTTATTAATTAACTCCTGAGATAATTTATCATAAATGAACAAATGTAGTAACTTTCCTAATTCCAGAACCAAGTTTTCCTATTATTCAACACCCCCACCCCATGAAAGGAATAATTAGAGTTTGAGAGTTGGCAAAGTTGAGAGTTATAATCCTGTTAATGCCAGGATATAAATTAGACTCATGTGTGGTTACTTTCCTGGGGATCTTGTTGGAAGGGCATAGGTAGTCCTCTGAAGGGTCACAGGTGTATGAAGCATTGTCTCCTGGAACTTGAAGCTGTGGAGTTGAGGGTCTGTGACTTTCCTCAGGAGATGTCCAAGGTTTTAGCCGAGTGTGATGAATCCATGAGTCGATTCCCACCACCTTAACTGCTGTTGGGGTAGAGAGAATAATTAAAAATGGTCATTTCCAAGATGGGCGCAGAGAGGGAGAGTCTGAGGGGAGAGATAAAACAAGCACCAAATCTCCAGGGCAGGAGAGAAATACTGAGAAGTCCATGCCAGTGTCCAGGAGGAGATCAACTTCCTGGACCTCTATGGTCGGCTTTACCTGGAGCTCTGTGAGTGTGATGGCTTGTGCTGGCACTTGCTTCAGGCACCTTCAGTCCTGCCATTGGGTCATCTGGTTAGACACCTCAGGCCCTGCAACCTTTGTTCCCTGGGACAATATGCTTTTCAGTCATTCCCTTGGCACAGCGGGTATGGACGAGATGGTGATCCATTCCTCTGGGGACAATTTCTTATACCCCTTCAGACTGCACTGGTAGCAAGTTCTGCCAGACTGGAGGCTAACCTGAGCCTGTTCCTCATTTGAGCCCCTGGGGTCTGCTTGCCTGAAAGCCATGACTAAGGCAGCAGCTTTTCTCTGATCTCTCCTGTTCCTTTGAGTCTGCTCCTCCTCGTCTCTATTATAAAACATGGAGGCTGCCTAGTTCAGTAATGATTCTAGACTCTGTTCTGGCCCCAAGGCCAGCTTTTGGAGATTCATCCTGTTATCTGCTCCTGACTGCTTAATAAACTTGTCCTTTAGTGTTAGCTGACCCTCAGTGGAATCTGGTGACAGGAGAGTATACTTTCTTAAAGCCTCCCACAATCGCTGAAGGAAAGCTGTTGGGTTTTCTTCCCTTCCCTGAGTTGTGGTGGATAACATTGCATAGTTCTTGGGCTTCTTCCTAGATTGCCTTAATCTCTCAACTTTGCAGGTCAGGAAATGCCTATGGCTCCAGTCCCTGTCTTCTGAATCCAGATCCCAGCTAGGGTCTGTGTAGGGACTGCTTGTTTATCTGTAGGATACTACTACTACACCCTCTAGTGGACCAGGGACGAGAACACATGCCCTCAAAAGCAGTGCCATCATCATCCTAATACCAAAACCAGGCATAGACACAACTGAAAAAGAAAACTTCAGGCCAATATCCATGATGAATATTGATGCAGAAATCTTCAATAAAATACTTGGAAAGAGAATGCAACAGCACATCAAAAAGCATACTCATCATGATCAAGTAGGCTTCATCCTGGGGATGCAAGGCTTGTTGAACATATGCAAGTCAATACATGTAATCCATCACATAAACAGAACCAAAGACAAAAACCACATGATTATCTAAATGGATGTAAAGAAGGCCTTCGACAAAATTCAACAGCCCTTAAAGCTAAAAACCCTCAATAAACTAGGTATTGGTGGAACATATCACAAAATAATAAAAGCTCTTTCCAACAAACCCACAGCCAATATCATCATGAATGGGCAAAAACTAGAAGCGTTCCCTTTGAAATCTGGCACAAGACAAGAATGCCCTCTCACACCACTCCTATTCAAAATAGTATTGGAAATTCTAGCCAGAGCAATCAGGCAAGAAAAAGAAATAAAGGGTATTCAATTATGAAAAGAGGAAGCCAAATTGTTTCTATATGCAGATGACATGATTATATATTTAGAAGACTCCATTGTCTCAGCCCAAAATCTCCTGAAACTGATAAGCAAATTCAGCAAAGTCTCAGGATACAAAATCAATGTGCAGAAATCACAAGCATTTTTATACACCAATAAAAGACAAACAGCCAAATCATGAGTGAACTCCCATTCACAATTGCTGCAAAGAGAATAAAATACCTAGGAATACAACTAACAAAGAATATAAAAGACCTCTTCAGGGAGTACTACAAACCACTGCTCAATAAATTAAGGGAGGACACAAACAGATGGAAAAACAATCCGTGCTCATGGTTGGGAAGAATCAACATTGTGAAAATGACCATATTGCCCAAAGTAATTTATAGAGTCAACGCTATCTCGATCAAGATTCCAATGACCTTCTTCACAGAACTGGAAATAAAACCACTTCAAATTTTATATGGAACCAAAAGAGAGCTCGCATAGCCAAAACAATCCTAAGCAAAAAGAACAAAGCCGGAGGCATCATGCTGCCTGACTTCAAACTATAGTACAAGGCCACAGTAATCAAAACAGCATTGTATTAGTACCAAAACAGAGACATAGACCAATGGAACAGAACAGAAGTTTTAGAAGCAATACCACACATCTACAATCATCTGATCTTTGAGAAACCTGAGAAAAACAAGCAATGGGGAAGGGATTCCCTGTTATAAATGGTGTTGGGAAAACTGGCTAGCAGTGTGCAGAAAGCGGAAACTGGATCCCTTCCTGACACCTTACACTAAAATTAACTCCAGATGGATTAAAGAGCTAAACATAAGACATAACACCATAAAAACCCTAGAAGAAAACCTAGGCAAAACCATTCAGGACATAGGCATAGGCAATGACTTCATGGCTAAAACACCAAAAGCTCTGGCAACAAAAGCCAAAATAGGCAAATGTGATCTAATTAAACTCCAGAGCTTCTGTACAGCAAAGGAAACAATCATTAGGGCAAACCAGCAACCAACAGAATGGGAAAAATTTTTGCCATCTACCCATCTGACAAAGAGCCAATATCCAGAGTCTACAAAGAACTAAAACAGATTTACAAGAAAAAAACAAGCCTATGCAAAAGTGGGCAGATTTACAAGAAAAAAAAACCCATTCAAAAGTGGGTTAAGGATATGAACAGACACTTTACAAAAGAAGACATATATGAGGCCAACAAACAAATGAAAAAATGCTCATCATCACTGGTCATTAGAGAAATGCAAATCAAAACCACATTGACATACCATCTGACACCAGGTAGAATGGTGACCATTAAAAAATCTGGAGACAACAGATGCTGGAGAGGATGTGGAAAAAATAGGAACACTTTTACACTGTTGGTGGGAGTGTAAATTAGTTCAACCATTGTGGAAGACAGTGTGGCGATTCCTCAAGGACCTAGAAACAGAAATTCCATTTGACCCACCAATCCCATTATTGTGTATATATCCAAAGGATTATAAATCATTCCATTATAAAGACACCTGCACATGTATGTTCATTGTGGCACTGTTTACAATAGCAAAGACCTGGAACCAACCCAAATGCCCATCAACAACAGACTGGATAAGGAAAATGTGGCAGATATACACCATGGAATACTACACAGCCCTAAAAAATGATGAGTTCGGGTCCTTTATAGGGACATGGATGAATCTGGAAACCATCATTCTCGGCAAACTGACACAAGAACAGAAAATCAAACACCGCATGTTCTCACTCATAGGCAGGTACTGAACAATTAGAACACATGGACACAGGGAGGGGAGCATCACACACTGCGGTCAGTTGAGGGAGACTAGAGGAGGGACAGCAGGAGATGTGGAGGGTGGGGAGGGATAACATGGGGAGAAATACCAGATGTAGGTGATGGGGGGAGGAAGATAGCAAACTACCTTGCCATGTATGTACCTGTGGAACAATCCTGCATGATTTGCACATGTACCACAGAACCTAAAGTACAATAAAAAAAAAAAAGTCTATGTTACAAAAGAAAAGAGACCTCAAATCAACAACTAAACTTTATAACTTAAAGAATCATGAAAAAACAAACTAAACCCAAAACTGGCAGAAGGAAGAAAGTAACAAAGATTAGTACACAGTGATAAAATAGATATTAACAAAAAATAGACAGAATTTAAAGTCAGTTCTTCAAAATATCAGTAACATTGACAATTAGGCATATTGCCTGAAACAAAAAGAGAAAAGACCCAAATTGTTAAGATCAGAAAAAATATGGAGCTATTAGTACCATTTTATACAACTAAGGATCATGAGAGTGTACCATGAACAATTATATGCCAACTGATTGGATACTTATCTTCATCTCTTTGTGCTTCCATAACAAAATACTGAATATTGGGTTACTTATAAATTATTGAAATTTATTTCTCATAGTTCTGGAGACTGGGAAGTCCAAGATCAAAGTACTGGCAGGTTCAGTGTCTGGTGAGAGGCCGGTCTGTTTCCAGGATAGCACCTTGAACCCTGTATCCTCATGTGGCAAAACAAATGAGCAAAAAGGAAGCTGCTCTTTCTCTATAGCCTTTTTCTCAAGGGACTAATCCTATCCATGAGAGCACAGCCCTCCTGGCCTAATCACTCCCTAAAAGCCTCACTTCTTGATAATGTTGTATTGGAGATTAAGATTCAACATGAATTTTGCAGGGGCAATATTCAAACAATCCAATAACCTTGATGAAATAACCGTATTCTTAAGAACACAAAACCTATTAAAACTGAGTCTTGAATAAATAAAAACAACTTGAATATACCTACAACTAATAAAGAGATTGAATCAGTAATTAAAAATATCCCAACCAAGAAAAGCCCTGAACGACATGGCTTCACCAGTAAATTTTACAAAGCATTTAAAGAACTAACACCACTAGATTCTCAAACTCTTCAAATAATTTAAAGAGGTGGTATATTTCCCAACTCATTTTATGAGGTGAGCGTTACCCTCTTAGCAAAACTAGACAAAGATACTACAAGAAAACTAGAGACCAATGCTTCTGATTAATATTTATGCAAAAATCCTTAACGAAACACTAGGAAACCAAATCCTACAGCATCTTAAAAGAATTATACCTACTCACCTATTGGGATTTATTCCTGGAACACAAGAATATGTTAACATATGAAATTAAATTAATTTAGTACATTATGCAAACAGAAGGAGAAATAAATGACATGGTCAGCTCAACTGATGTATAGAAAGTATTTGACAAAATTTAATACTCCTTTATCATAAAATCACTGAACGATATAGAAATAGTAACTTTTACCTCAAGATAACTAAGGGCAACTCAAAGTGAACATCATACTCAATGATTAATGACTGAAAGCTTTCTGCTCTAATATCAGGAACAAGACAGAGTATGCTCACTTTCCCCACTTCAATTTGATACTGTATTTGAAGTTCTAGCCAAAGTAATTCAGCCAGAAATAGATATAAAAGGCATTCAAACTGAAATGGAAGAAGTATAATTATCTCTGTTTCCAGATGATGACAGGAGCTTATATTTAGAAAACCCTCAATAGTCACACACACACACACACACACACACACACACTCTCTCTCTCTCTCTCTCTCTCTCTCTCTCTCAAGTGTTAGAACTATAAACAAATTTGACAAAATTGCAGGATACAAAATTAGCATACAAAAATCACTTGCATTTCTATGCATTAACAATGAACAATTCCAGAAGGAAAATAAGAAAATAATTCCATTTATAACAGCAATGAAAAGAACAAAATATTGAGGATTTAACTTAATCAAGGGGATGAAAGACTTGTACACTGAGAATTATTAAACATTGCTCAAATTAATTAAAGACATAAATAAATGGAAAGATCTTCTGTGTTCTTAACTCTATTAAAATATCAATACTAACCAGAACAATCTGCAGATTCACAACAATTTCTATTAAAATCTCAGGGAAATTTTTTGCATGAATTGAAAAATCTACCCTTTAATTCATATTGCACCTCAAGGGATTTCAAATGACAAAAACAATTTTGAAAAGTAGGACAAAGTTGGAGGACTTACATTAATGAAAGTGAAATGAATGCAGGAAATATTGATTAGCAAAGAAACTGTTTAAATTAATGTCAATTCTATATGATTGCTAATCTGTAATAAAAATATTTTTGAAATATTTTTTAAATTACACAATTTAAAAGATCAAATTACTATGACATGGAACTAAATTTACAGAATATCTCACTTTGGAGATGGCAAGATTGAAATATGCAAAGGGCAAATGTAAAAATATTCTATAGTTCTGAATGAACTATAGTTACTTATAAAATTATAAATTGAAGTTTGTTCTTTTCTTAAATAGAGAGTTTAGAATTTCTTTTGTCTTTGTAATACCCTTATTCTTGAAGACATATATGTTTGTGTCTGTCTAAGTCAGCATACTTGTGGATGGTTGAGTGCCTGTGTTTCTTGTTAGGATGATTTATCATGCAAAATATAGAAAAAAATAAATAAGACAGCAAGCCAATATTCCCTTTTGTCCTTGAGCTCTATAAATACTTAAAGATGAAGCAAAATAGGGCTAACTTGGTTTGCACATGCTAGATTATTGAAGTATCGTTCCTCTGAAGTACTTTTTGGGGAACAAGGCAAAACAACAAATCTATGGACAGAAGTTGCAACAAGTATGATTCCAAGACAAAAATAATTAATTTTTCTCTTGCTCTGCACCATCCAGGAGTTTTCTTGGGCTTTGGACATATATGGAAAACTCTCATTACCTTTTTATAAATTGACTTTGCCATTGCTGCATGACAAGAGTCATGAAGGAATGGGATCCTCACACCAAGACAGAAAACATGGTATAAGAGTCATATAATAACACTTTCAAATTACTTTTTGTTTTGTTTTTCTATTTTTTTAATATTTCACAAATTGTTAGGAAATGCATAGCCTGCTTGGTCAGTGTTGTATTATGGGGCGAAAAACGTCTATATCATAACTGGGGAGAGGTGGCAATACATTTACTTACCACCTCTTCAATGTTAAAAAATGACATACGCTTTTCAGATCTGGCTGGACTTTCATTTCTCTCAGCTTGCATAAACTTTGGATATCCCTTCATTTGTTTCTTAAATTTAATTAATTCATGATGTTTTCAATTATTTTCTTATCTCTTCAACTGATTATGATTACTTTGAGTTTAGAGATAGTATCTTTTTGATTTTGTAAACACCTGTATTTTCTCAATACCCAATAAAGTTTCTGACATATCTATAGAAGCTTAATGATTATTCTCTGAATGAATAAATAAATTTATATAATTGAGCAAATAGCACACAGATTACATATTTTATAACTGAAAAAGTTGACGTCAAATAAAGACTGAACCATGTGTACTTAGCACAGGCATGGATAGAAGAGCATTACTAAATGTCTGTTATTCTTAGAACACTTTGAGAAAACGCATAGGAATTGAGGAAAGATAGAAGTCAAACACCAGTAAAGTATTCTAAATTCCTGGCTTTGGAGTTTTTATTTTAAGTTCCAAGATACATGTGCATGATGTACAGGTTGGTTACAAACATAAATATGTGCCATAATGGTTTGCTATACCTGTCAACCCATCACATAGGTATTCAGCCTAGCATGCATTAGCTATTTTTAAGGTGAGTACTAATACTTTCGGTGGTAGAGGAACTGGCTAAATATAGGCCAACAACCTTGTTTCACTCCTGTAAATTTTACTGCATGAGCGAATGTCAGTCCCCTCACTGATATGATCATGGGGACATGTTCATGATGTGTGGTGGTAAAAACACAATTTTGTAGAAGCATGACTTCGCATCCTATTTTACCACTTCACTATTTACAATTCAGGGAGTGTGAGTCACTGCCCTAGTTCATGAGGAGACTAATGTCCCAGTCTTCTCATTGCATTTATATAGCACTGTAGATTGCTTACTCCCTTTCTGGAAGGCCAGCATGCAGAATATGCATCTTTAATGATTAACTTCCATCTCCCAGATATTTACAAGCACTTGGATACAGACTTAGGAAATAAGATAGTCTTTTCATTTCAGTCAAGTTTATGTCAGCACCTAATGACTCACTTGTAATAAAGCAAATAATTATCTCTGAAAAATTGTTAGTGAAATGGAATTTAGCTTTGTTTATTTAGGGGGAAATGCTGATATAAGGTACAGTTAAATTGAAAGTGCTCTGAGTAAATCTGGAAGTGAAGCTTACTTTTAAAGTGAAGAAATTGAAAATCCCTCAAAGGAACTAGAAAATCTTCTGAAATGGCAAAGGACTCATTTGGTTAGTCCTTAGTGATCATAGGTTTCCTAGAAAATAGCCATTCAAAATAGAGTAGAACGAGTCTCAGTTTTAAGAGGCTTACACATAACAAAAGAATCTTATTAAAATATAGTTTTCTATTCAGTATATATGGATGAGACTGAGAAGCTGTCATTATATCAGACTCCCAAGTAATTGGAATGCTACTTATACTTGGACCACATAGCAAATAATAGAGAGAGAAAAAGATACTCTATATTCCTAAAGTCATTCAAAATGTCCTCTAAAAAATGATGTTTTGTAAGGTTTACATTTAAGAAACACAAATGATGGGATGGGGAAATGTAAGCATATTGCTTAAAGGTTGTTACATTATATATGATGTAGTATAATATCATTGAAGTTAGACTATAATAATTTAATGATATACATTATAAGTCTAATAGCAACAATAAAATAAAATAAGATATAGCTAATAATATAAAAGATTAAAAATCTGCTATTAAACAGTTCTCAATCCTCAAGAATGCATACATATAAAAAATATAAAAATGAGACAGTATAATCAATAGCAAATGGTAGTATTACCTCTTATATAAATATATTTATGAATCTAGTTTTAACATTTAATAAAAAGGTATCATCAAGCAGAATATAAACAGATCAAACAAAATGCTTTCTACGAGGACACTTTACTAGAAAGTAAATTTGAAATTTGAAATTTGAAAACAAAAAGAATTATCCACTAACTACTAAAACACTGATTTTTAGAAAGCTGTCTTAACAATAGATAATGTAGAATTTGGATCAAATAATTTACTAAAGATAAACAAAGATATGTTATAGCCAAAATGTCATTTCCTGAAGAAGACATTGCCATTTAAAATGTGTCTACATCTAATTTTAAGGCTTCAGAAAATGCAGGACAAAACCTGATGGAATTAAAGGAAGTAACAAATCCATAAATGTATTTGAAGATTTCATTACTCCTCTCTTAATATTGATAAAATTAAAGAGAATGTCAGTACGAATAAACCAGAACAATAGTGTCAATTTTAATTCGTCTTTATAGAACATGAGACAAGGAATAGCAGATGTACATTATTTTAAAATGTGCATTGAACATTAACTGATGTATATAATATACTGAGCCACAAAACAAGCATCAATAAGTTTTAAGTACTAAAATTATATACAGGATGTTATTTTACCAAAACAAATTTGAACTAGAATCAGTTTAAAAATCACAAAGGGAATTATAATACATTGTAAACTAAATGATAATGGAAACAGCATATTTTTAAAAGGCTAATCTTTTCAACATTTGGTGTTGAAAATAATTGGATAACTTTATAGAGCATATGGTGTTCAAAATATGTGATTTTGAAGTGAATTATAGACATAAATATGAAAGCTAAAATAATAAAGTTTCTAGAAATAATATAGTAGAGTGCTTCTGTAACCCTGGAATAAGTAACATTTTCTGTGAACAACACAAAGGAAAATACTGAAACATTAGAGTTAATCAAAATTAAATAATTTTATTCTTTAAAAGACACCATTAAGCATATGAAGATGTGGCCGGGCATGGTGGCTGATGCCTGTTATCCCAGAACTTTGGGAGACCAAGGCAGGCGGATCACTTGAGGTCAAGAGCTCAGGATCAGCCTGGCCAACATTGTGAAACCCCATCTCTACTAAAAATACAAAAATTACCCAGGCATAATTGTGCTAACCTGTAGTCCCAGCTACTCGGGAGGGTCAGGCCGGTGAATCACTTGAACCTGGGAGATGGAGGTTGCCATAAGCTGAGATCATGCCTGGGTGACAAAATGAGACTCTGTCTAAAAAAAGAAAAGAAAAGAAATTCAAATAAATTCATCTTCCTTCTCTTTTTTCATCCTATTTCTTCATCTATCAATTTTAATATAAAATGCTGAGATATTTTTATTGTCTGTATTATTTTATGATACATTGATTTAATCTAGCTTAATAGTACTTGTTCTTTAAGAAGTAGATGCAGAAATGCTATAATTATTTTTCATTTTTCCTTAAAAAATAATCCCTTCTGTAACATTTCATTTTGTGGCCTTTTAAATTTCCCGTATGTAGTATATATACAGGAAATTTATTAGGAATATATATAATATCTATCTCATATAATAAAATTATTGATGATATATTTGTTAAAATTTAATAAACCAATTGAACAGTTTTCAAGTTAATACATTCTTTTATTTTCTATTTAATAAAATACTAACAAACCATTTGATAAGCTAGGACAAAATTAAAATTTCTCTATCCTTTAAATATACAATTATTTCTTCATGAAAAGCAACAAATCAAGCACACATTCAGCTTAATAGAAGTAACTCACTAAATTTTCAGTAATTTTACATTGAGCCATTATTAAGCCATAGTTTCTATCTTTCAATCAGTACATTAAAAGTACTGATTTAGAGTTTATCATCTTTTGAGGGAAAAAAATGTCATGAAAATCAATGTTCTTGCTTATGGCAAAGGAAAGAAGAAAAATCCAGCCCATGTCAAAATTTTATTGGTTTAATTTAAACAAATTTACACAAGGAAAATTAGTGATTTTAAGAGAAAGTCACTCTTGTTCATCTCTTACACAGTCAATGACTTTAGCTGAACATATTAATAGAAAGATTATATTGCCTCTGCCTATTTCTCTAAATTTCTTTGCTCTGGCATTTAACTTCAGAGATTATGCAAAGAGTGAGTTTCCTAAATTAAAACTAGTTGTTAGAAAATAGTTTCATTATGTGATATTACAAAAGTAATTTAATATATATCTTTTCATGGGTAGCAGGTCTTTTTAAATATTGTTCATGCCAGAAATATCTGGGAATCTGTTGAAGATCTTTTGGATATACATATTTATTTCTTATTGATTATCATAATGAATATGTCAGCAATGTGTTGGTCTTAAAGAATGTACAAGCAGACATATTATGCCATAATGTTGAAAGAAAAGAGAGAATGACAGTGACAAACAGATTTTTTGAAGACTCTATGTCACAACTTACAGCAATCAATATGTCAATAGAATTAAAGAAGACAATTTTTTGCATTTGAGTTCAATGTTTAAATATGTTTTATAAAATGAGGAAATTAGTCTGAAAATTGACTTAATTTGTCCCAATTAAAAAAAACAGGTCAACCAAACATAAAGTGTAATATATTGAAAATATTGCAGCCACTTTTAATGCCCTCGCTTTTCAGTGTGTGATGATGGTTTTTTTCCTGACAGCAGCTGTGACACTTTATCTGAGGACTTTGTTCTTGCAAGCTTATTCGAGTCTCATCACTTGTGCTGCAATTGACTGGTCCTCTCAGATTTACATTATAGGTTACACATTTTGATGGAAAGAGCTTCAAAGTCACAATGCAAGTGTGGATATAGAAGGTGGGGAAAGCTTCGACTGCATTTAAAACCATGCTGTCAAATCCAGTCTCTAACCACAACAACTCATGAGTCTCCAACAGCTAATAGTGCTCAGCCCCATCTCAGAATTCTCTGAAGTCATGTCCAATTATAACAGTAGTCTCAGTGAACGTGCGTATCATGGTCTATATCAGATCTGAATATAGTTCTTCAGGTGTTGCTCCTTCTGATTTAGACACCTGTAAACTTAAAAGACAAGTTATTTTTCCCATATTCTAATACTCTATATTCAATAGTGAGGCGTGAACAGGGTAGCAGCTGTAGACACTTTCACTCAAAAAGCCAAGCAGAGGGAAGCACCAAACTGTCACTGATCCAGATAAATTCTGGAATTTTACCAGCCAATATCATCTTGTCTCTTTTCTCTGGTGGAAGTTAATAGGCCTTGGTGCACCCTGATCCTCTGAAGTGTCCTTCAGTGGTTGTTCTCTCCAATTCTTGGCTCCACTCTATGGGATATCTTTCCTTTTCTACCTTAACTATTTTTGAAGTGGAATTGAGGAAGTTTCTTTTGAGAAAGTTTCTCAACCTTCTTCTGGTCTATAGAAAATTGAAGGTCTAGGGGGTTTTATTGTTTCTTTTTTATTGTTTAACTTTTCACTTTTTGGATTTTGAACAACTGTAGTGCCTTTTACTACAGGTGGATGACACATCTAACAGTTATCCAAAAAAAAAAAAATCTATCTTCCTATGAGTGTAATGCAACCTCACAGTTTACTTTAGACTATCATTTGTCAGACTTAATCAAAGCTACCTTGGTTGTAAGTGAATTATCTTTGGTTGTAGGTCAATGGCCATTCCTACAAGCACTTGTTTGGAAGAGTTTCTGGGAGATACCACCTTAATTACTTTAGAACTTTTATTCAAGATAAAGATCCTATGTTAACATGTTTTATGTAAGTTTTAGGCTGACCTCATATCTTTCAAGCAGCACTGTGGATAGGATGTTGTATTTGAAAAGTCTTTTATTCAGCTCACTTAGCTCTGAACCCTCTATATTTCTTCTAAATTATGTTTGTAATTAGGGCAGTTTTTCTTTAAATCTGCTGTATATTTGGGACAAAATATACAGAATGAGAATACAGGTTGACCATTCCTAATATGAACATGTAAAATCTGAAATTCGAAATACTCCACAACCTGAAATTTTTTGAGTGCCAACATGATTCCACAAATGGAAAATTTTACACCTAAGTACTTAATAAAACATTTTTTATGCAAAAAAATCATTTTAAATATTGTATAAAGTTATCTTCGGGCTAAATATGTAAGGATTATATGAAGAATACATGAATTGTATGTTTAGACTTGGATTCCATCTTCAAGTTATCTCATTATGTATATGCAAATATTCCAAAATCTGAAAAAAATATCAAAATCCAAAATACTTCTGGTCCCAGCCATTTTGCATATAAGATACTCAACCTGTTCAAACAACTAGATGCTACTTTGAACATTCTGCTTCAACACTTTATTGGTCAATTTCAAAAGATCACTGAATATATTTCCTATACTTTAAATTACAATAAGTGACTGCTTTACAAATTGTTTCAGCACGATATAATACGGGTGGCCATTTTTCTAGTACTCTTATCTAGGCCCTATGTACTGCCCAAAGCCAATGCCATATAGTTTATGTTTTGCTCTAAAAATGCTTCTTTCTAGAACCCAAATTTATATCAGATAGCTGTTGCTTTGTAACAACCAACCACAAAACTTAGTGACTTAAAGCAGTTTGTTGGTGTAATATTCTAGTTTATTAAATTTGTGTAAAATGTGCATTTGTTTTTAACAGACTATCATAAATGTTTTTGCATAATGTAAAAAAAGTGGTTTAACATACTAGTAGATCTAACAAGACATAAAGAATTGGCTAAAGGGAATATTTCAATAACTATTAGTATAAGACTACTAACCAGTATTAAGAAGATAACATGAAATTCTGGACATCTAAAATCTGAATTATTTTTTTCCTGTTACTTATATATGTGTATATGAACATTCGCAATCATATTGTATGTGTGTGAATTATATTGTGAATTATCATTGTATGTGTGTGAATTATAATTCAGACTGGTGTCAGATTCCAGGGTAACATATTAATTATAATAATAATGGAGGAGCATACAATTTAAGGAAAAGTATATTTTGCAAAGGAATTGGTCCTACTATAATTTATCTTTGGTAGAAATGGGGAAACTGGAGAGAGAAAAACTTAGATTCTAGCCCTGACCAATTTTTTGAATTTTTAATATTTATCTACAATTTGGGCTAAATCCTGAATTATTTCCTGGCTCTAAGAACTCTCTAAGGAAAACCTGGGTTTTAATTCTCTTCACGATGCTTTTAGTTGCCTCCCTAATGTAGTAGTTTATTTTTTAATTGTTGATCTGGCATAAAAAATATTTGATTGTAATCCTTGTGTGCATTACATTTCTACTATTCAATTTGTTAATATTATAGATATTTCACTGTTTAACTTCTGAGGAAACCAAAGTCATGCATGGTATTTCAAAGACTAGAGATTATTCAACAGAGTCTGTGAATCTCTCATATTTGGAATCCCATGGGACCCGATCTGTTTTCATTGCCAACACACTGTTGCTAAAGTTATGTGACATGAAGCATCATCCTTAAATGCTCAGGGACCACCGTGGAAGAGGAGGGTGCATGAGATTGTAAAAGCTAGATTGAGGGGGCCAAAGCAACTCCATCTTGGATGCTCATCTGCTGTGCTGACTTCTGATTAATTCCAGTTCCAGGAAGGCTTCTAAGATTTCTATTTTATCTACTGTTTCTTGTGTAAGAGCATGTGCTTGCTGTAAAAAATGCCCTTAGATCAAAACAACCTTTATATTATCATATTTACCATAAATCCTGCTCATAAATAATTGTCCTACATTACCCTTTCCCTATGGCATATAAATCCTGGGTCTGGAGTTAATGACACAAAGATCTACAATCTTGACTTGTCATGCTGCAAGACTCAGACCTGGCTTCTGTTTGTTAGCCCTTATTCAATGTTTCTTTCTGGGAAAAAAAAATATTGATGGTGAATATTTAATATAACTACTTACAATACTAAGATCAAAATAAAGATGAAGACAAAGATAAATTTAAATGTAACATGCTCTGGTGAAGTCTAAATAATGAACATTAAAAAATAAGACAGGTAAATAAACCTTGAAAGAGGATGGTAGTATCTGCTCATTCATTGATTGCTGGAAAGGCAAAATGAAAGATGCAGACAGTAAAGCTGAGAGCACATTGTGCCATTTTCCTGATTGTTTCTTCAGTCATCATGTGAATAATTCATTTAAAAATATTTAGATATCTTTCAGAAACTTAGTACTTGTTCCCTTTGTACTTGTTCCCAATGTCTACAAAGACATAGTTGAAAATGCCAATAGAAGACCCTGATATGCCTCTTTTTAAAGCCCTGCCAAGATTGTTTGTATGTCAGAAGCAATACTGCATCGCAGGAAGAATTTTAGAGATTATCACCACTCTGCAAGAGGAAAGGAGGTAAAGTGGGTGGTCCCATCATACCTCCCTTCAATTCTCTATTTAGTTCCTTTAAAATCCAGATGGATAATGGAGTATGGAGACTATGCTTAATGTGGTATATGCACACAAGCAAATCAGTATAGCTTCTGTTCCTTAATACGTGCCTATTTACTTGGCAAATGCCTTTTTTACAATTTCCATCATTAAAACTGGTCAAAAAAATTCCCTATTACATAGGTAGTAAAGTGATGAACATTATGTCTTTTGCCTCAGGGACAATTGAATTTGTAATCATTTTTAAATTGTGTGCATGTGCAGTACAGAGATGCACTATAGTCATGATATGATAGCTGAACATGGTATATATAAATTGGCAAATACTCTGGATGACCTTTAAAATATGTCTGCTTAAGAGTGAATATATAGGGAAGAAACAGCAAAAATGCCCAAAAATTCTGCAGGAAAATCATGCTTTGGGAATTTATAAAATAACAGCCATTTGAAGAAGAGCTCTTGAAATAATAATAGGCCTTTGTAGAGGCTGAACACCTGACTATTGGTCATTAACTGATGATGTGCCCAGGGCTGCACATTACAAACCTAATATTGCCAATTTTCTGAGCTGTAAGATCAAGTAGGTGAAATAGCAGTGCATTTTGTGATGGAAATAGTACATTTGATAAAATTCCTCAGTTATTTTAATGAACATCAAAAATTTTCCTGAGCAGTTGGGCCAGATTCATATTACCAATCTCCGTTACAGAAACAATCCTCCTTCAGTGTACATCACCTGCCTTATTAGATGTTCTCCATGACGAGTTTCTGGAAGATAAGACACATTTAAGCCTGGTTGATAATGGGTTGTATTAATATATTGGTATAGTAGACTACTGCCTCACTCAAAATGTGGTCCTCCCATTCAGGGGTGGCCGTAAAGGACAGAGTTAAGGAAATATTCCCCATGTAGGTAGAACTTTAAGTACTTCAGTTAGCCATTTATTACATATGGAGAGAGAATAGTTTGAGAGGTGTGTGTTTGTGTGTGTGTGTCTGTGTGTGTGTGTAATTCTTTTCAGGGAAAATGGGCTGGTGGATCAGTAGTCTGGATGAAGGAAGATTGAAAGATCAAAGATGAGAACATATGGGGAAGAGGCAAGTTAATGAACCTATGACAAAACAATATGAAATGTGGAGACAATTATATCTCACATTGTTTAGCATCAGAAAGCATCTTTCACAAAGGAGATATCTGACAAGCATGTAGGCAGGATAACTCAATCTGTGGATAGAGAACATCCTATGTCCTCATTCTGTCCAGTGCTGGCTCAATGAGCCCATGAATGGAGTGCCCATGGTGGCAGGGATGGTGAATATACATCCTCACAAAAGCATAAGATTTTCTTTCTCAGTTATGGAAACACACGTTGCTCAATGCTCAGCCCATTAGAAGTCAATTGCTTTGTATGATTCCAACCCTCAAGGAGACAAACTAGCTAGTTAATAGCAAACATTATATTATACCTCTCCCAAAACAAAGGAGACAGTTAGTCCTTAGTCAATTTGTACACAGTGTGCAGTAGTCCTTGAAATGTTTGGGGATTCCCATTGATTTGATATAGAATTATAAGAGTATATGGTTATAGTTCTCTTTGGTAATTAGGATAATTAACGTGTATAGTTGTTACGGCATTGGAGACATTGTCTCTGCTTTCAATGGTTCCTATTTTGAAAACTGGTTCAGGTCTGGAATATGCAAAAGAAAGAATGACCTGTTGCTGGGATTACCACACTCAGCCTCCTAATCCTGTATTATTTATTCCATTTGGTTAAATAGACTGAACAATAAATATTATGTATACACCAATAAATATCATAAACAGATGGACTGTCCATCTAGGTCATTCTTTGGAGTGCCGTGTTTCATCAGCCATAGCCATAGCTTTCAGTGGGCGATGTAACCTGGCTGCCAATGGAACCTTGCTACTTATTATTATAATAGCATCCAAATAACTACTGATAGTCCAGTACTGCTATCTGACCTCTATTTTCAGATTTTATTATGTCCATTATTATCAGCGAACCAAGTTGTATAACAGCATATTTGCCATGAGCCCTTGTCTATTGAGTAGAACCACTGCTTCCCTTCACTTCACAGTGATGCTTGTGTCCTTTTTGATGCTTTGGTAAATGTGATGTCCTCTAAACTCTTCTGTGAAACATAGTACTGGATGGGGAAAGTGGACAGTTGGTTTTACACCTCAAATACACTCCAGCATGTTTAATTCTCTGTGCTTGATCGCTTCTTGTAATTTTGGCGTTTCAGCTTCCATTTGTCTGTCATCACTTGTTTCATGTCTCTAAGAGACACCCTAATCTTCTTTTATCACAGTCTCCTGGAATTCATGCCAGAACTTGCAATTCCATGTACCAGGAGAGAACTCTCATGTTAGAAAGTTTTTCTTATATAAGTTTACTTTTTTTTTTTTTTTTTTTTTTTTTTTAAGAGGGAGTCTTGCGCTGTAATCAGGCTGGAGTGCAATGGTGCGATCTTGGCTCATTGCAATCTCTGCCTCCCGGATTCAAGCCATTCTCCTACTTCTTCCTCCCGAGTAGTTGGGACGACAAGCGTGTACCACTACACTCAGCTAATTTTTGTATTCGTAGAAGAGACGGTGTTGTACTATGTTGGCCAGGATGGTGTCCATATCCTGACCTCGTGATCAACCTGCTTTGGCCTCCCAGAGTATTGAGATTACAGGAATGAGCCACCCCGCACCAGGCCACAAGTTTACATTCTATACCCTTTGATTGTGTACTCTCTCATTGTGGTCTTATATATTCTCCCAGGGCACACACCAGTAGTTGTGTTGGGTCCTGCAACTCCTTTAAAGTATAAATCCATGGTCCTCTAGCAATTCCAGCACTTCTTCAGTGGGGTTATGTTGTGATTCAACCTTAGTTATAAAGAAAACTGGCCTGAGGGGTTGTCAGAATGCCAGATTACACTGAGTGGATGCATACATTTTTTGTTTTGGTGTTTGGTTTGTGGGACCATTTTTGCAGAGTAGAAGATTCTACATATATTACATTGAAGTTATAGTAAAATGCTGGCCTCTGACTTGGAAGATAGCACCAAAAGTATAATTTCAGTTAAAAAAAATCTAGGGATTGAAGATGTTTTATTGTGTCAGTTTCTTCACCCATATTTTAGGGTTTCACTCGTCCTCAATCAGTGCCTTCACCTTGGCATATCAGACATATGCATCCTACAAGTTTATCTGGAGTTCTGCTATATTAATTATTTAGTTCTAGGGCTAAATCTTGGGATTCTCTGCAATACAGCTGCATTAGAGAACATCTTTATATCCTGCCATCAAGTTTCTATGACTTTTACCTTTGAAGGCTAATCATCATCAACATTTCATTAGCTCTCCTCAAAACATCAATTGACCCTAGCAACAGCTATTCAATTCTACTAATTCCATTGTCCTTTAATTACTATTTCTCCTACTCAGTAGGGCATTTCCTTCCAACAGAATACATTCTAGTTTACTACAATAAAGGTTTGGGGATTCCACTGATAACTTGTCCCAGGTACTATATGAGCTCCTTCTACAACCAGTAATATGGCTCCTAATGCCAGATGCACAACATATGATTCAGCTCCCAAATCCCATTCTACCGCTGTTGTTTTTGGACCACCTTGTATCAATTACCACAGATTGGTTCCCAAGGAAACATGCTGAGTTGGAGGTTAGTGTGGAGCAGGTTTATTAAAGTGTATTCTTAAGATCAGTAGTGTCTCCAGAGAAAGTAATGAAAACAGAATTTTGTTCAGAATGAAAACATGACGGAGAAATCAGGCTACAGTGCTGTCATAATAATGCCTTAGCATGTTCCATGAAGGACTGTGAAGCTAGAACTTCTTCAGAGTTGTCACAATTTGAGGTGAGGTGGCTGGAACGTTTTACCCCTGCATTGACCCACCTGGAATATAGGCTTTCTCAGAAAGAAAGCCTAACCTTTAGAAGATAGCTCTCCTTTCAGCCAAGAACCAAGTCCCTAAGAAGATTGGCTGTTAGCAAATAAACTCCCTTGAGCTGCTAATATAAATCCTTTACTCATAAAGAGGGATCTGAGTGGACAGCAGAATATCTATGATAAACCTAAATCTGAAGCTAAAACTACCACCTGGTTACTTTTGTGTTTCAGGCCATTGGACCATTAACAAAGAAAGAAAGTGCTCAACAGGCAGAAGAAATAAACTGTGAGTCCCATGATGAATTAGGATTTGTAGTGTATATTCATGTGTTTGTAAATTTGAGGCATTTCATGTGGAATTCCTTGTTGCTTCCATGCCCAGTGAAAATGGTGAGAACATAATTGCAGGAAACATGGTGTAATAAAGGCAAGTGAAGTAAGAACTCAAATCCTACAAGCATGAAGATATAGGAAACAAAACTGGGCAAACACATCACTGCCAGCTGTAGTCCTTATTAAAAGGAATGGCAATCCAGAAGAGGTAGTAGAAATGGCAGGTGATGACTATCAATAACAGTTGCTGCAGTAGGGTATATAGCATGTCTTTCTAATTCTAGTGTACTAATTCTGCAGAGATTTCACCCCCTTAAGGTCTCATTGGCATAGGAATCTTTATATGTAAAACACAAGCATATAAATATTTTGCATGGTAGACTGCTTCAGATGCATTTGTTATTTGCTACCTAGAATCACATCCTCTCAATCCCGCATCTGATTTCAGGCATTTTGGAATAGACCATTCCTTGGAGGCTTGACAGCATCTTGTCTCTAGTTTGTGTACGGCCTCTCTGGCTTCTTGCATTAGGGCTCTCCAGACACTTCAGAGAATAGTAGAACTTATAGATAAAACTTGCATGGGTATTAACTTCCCAAGTGTCAAGATTCAACTAAGGGGAGATGATTAGTAAGGGATAAATGTTCACACCTCTCATTATTTAGTCAAACAATTCTAAGAGGCCTTCTTTATATATTCGAGAGATCCCAGAAGAATTGAACCTTACTACCTACATACATATTTGCATAATGCATTTTGATATTACGGCCTATATTATGAATCTCAAGGTAAAAAGGTCTGAGAGTTTGTTAACCCTATGACAATCGGAAAGCTATTTTCATCATTTCTGTGACTGAATCTAACTGTATTGTTTTGACAGTAAATAATACTGAGATTTCTTTTGCTTAAATGTAAAAACTACCCCCACCCCCCGGCCCCAATTTCTAATGTGAAAATTTTGCTCAATTACTTCCTTAGTCTTTTCTTTGATATTCTATGCTTTGCACTTAAGTCTACCATTGAAGGGAGAGACTTTGAAGACTGAGTTTTTTGGAAGGCAGAAGACCTCCAGTGTTCACTCCATGTGCTGAACTCTCATTGCTTCTGTACTCTCTTACATCACTGCATCACAAAGAACACTCATTGTGTTCAAAGAAAGCTTAATCACATAGATGAAGAAGAGGAGATTGTATCATGAAATGAGAATCAAGTGCATATATATGCTACTCCTGTTTTTCTGTCTTTTCTCTTCTCGTGATAACAGTGAGAGCTCTGTCATCCAGTGAACAGTTCATATTAAAAACAAAGCAGCCAATTAAGAAAATTCTCCAGAAACTTTAAACCATAAACAATTAAGAAATTAACTGATCAATTTTGGATCAATATATTTAATTAGAAACAAAAGTCGCCTGTTTATTGACACTTTTAAGATATTTAGCATCTGTAGTAAATCATGTTATTTAACAGACATATTTTAAAAATCTCATAAAATTTGAAAAATGATTTTAAGTAAATACTGTGGTTATTTCTAAATAGTTTCCAACCGCTATTATTTTAATGTCTAAAAATGTGTTTAATATAACCCTACTATGTAGATTTAGGGTACATAAATCATTTATATAACTTTATTTGAAATAGTCTGCTTCAGTTTATTTTTATTTTTTAAATGATAATAGCTACAAGTCTTCTTTAGTTTAAATGTTAAATTTTTAGAATTTATTTTCTACTCCTCCTTCCTAAAATTATAGCTTTATATCCTGGACATGTCATGTGAGAGGATGCCCCAAATCCAAACACACTTGTATTGTTACTTAACTCCTCAGATCTATAGTATTTCACTTACGTTTGTACTTAGTATGTAGCTTGCCAGTATCAAAAGGTAAGGTTAAATGTACCTGGGGAGTTTGAAGGTATTTTTGTGTGAGTACATTTATATAATTATACGTTTTAGTTTGCATCGTGTGTGTGTTTGTGTATTTTGTCTGTTTAGTCAGAAACTGTAGATTTGGCTCCATTCCAGCTCTCATACATTCTTATGATATGTGTTTCTGATTCCTGTTTTTCATGAACTGAATTCAGTTCTGAATTCAATCCTTCTTCTCCCAGAGAAAGAAAAATTCACATGTTGAAGCCAAAGCCTCCAGATCCCCCAAAATGACCATATTTGGACATAGGAACTTTAAAGGGGTAATTCAGTTACTATGGGTTGTTGGGTTGACACTTAACCTAAAATCATATGTATTCTTGGATGAAGAAGAGACTAGGACACACAGAGACATACACCAGACATGTGAACACACGGACTAAGAAGCAATTATGTGAGGACACAGTGAGAAATCAAACTTTTGCAAGACATGGAAAATGTACTTCCTTGTCTTGCAAAATGTTGACCTTGGTCTTCCAACCTTCAGAACTGTGAGCAAATGAATTTCAATTTTTTAAGCTACCCAGTCTGTGGAATTTTAATGGCAGATCTAGCAAACCAATACACCTGATATTTATATTGATACTCATTAGGTGAATGCAATTTGAACTCATAAGACCCTCATCAAAGTACAAAACTGTATAAATCTGACAGTACCAATTTTTAAAGCAAGTTGACAAATTAGTGTTCTTATAGATTACTGATGAGAGTATATATTTGAGCAGTGTCTGGAGAATCAAGGATGCTAAGCTAGAGGAAACAAATTATTTTCAACTCAGAAATTTTACCTCCAGACATTTACTCGAGAGAAGTACTTGAAATTAAACACAAACTCAGAGATGTTTTATTGCAGCAGAATTGTTTCTAAGAGCAGTGATGGAAAAATAACCTAAGAGTTCCTCAGATTATCATCAGAATACCCTCCCAGGAATGTCATCAGCAATTAAATTGAATACAGTAAATCTATGTGCATCAACATAGATAAATTTCAGCCAATACTGGAGGTGAAAAAGGAGATAGCAAAATCCCATATATCAGGTGATACAAATTGCTATAAATTTAAAATATACAAAATGGCACTTTGAATTGTTGTTAACTATTTAGTGATATATTTAAGATATATTTCTTAAAAAGTCTTCTGAAATAAGGATAGTTAAAAAATGTACATATATTTGAACTCTATGGAGGATACACAGTTGTCTTTTATATTATTTTATACATTTTTCCTGTAAGTTTGAAATGATTTATTTGTAAAATAATTATTTAAAATAGAGATCCAGCCATTTTGCCAGCAGAGACACAATATAGGTGCTGTGAAACTGCGTAGTAAAAGATAATGATTTTCCCTTCAATCGGTTTCTGTACTTTTAGACCATTAGCCTGTCATCTTATAATAAACATAATACATGTTTGAACTTTAAGACATTTGCTTGTACGAAATGTTTCCCTGCTGTTTACTTTTATTTATTTATTTATTTATTTATTTATTTATTTATTTTTGAGACAAGTCCTAGCTCTGTCACCCAGGCTGGAGTGTAGTGGCAAGATTGTCATTCACGGTAGCCTCCATTATTCAGACTGAAGTGATTCTTCATCCTGGTACTCCTGAGTAGCTGGAACAATAGGTACATCCCATCAAGCCTGGCTACTTTTTTATTTTTAGTAGAGACAGGGTCTCCTTATGTTGCCAGGTTGGGCTCAGCTTCAGTCTCAAGTGATCCTCCAGCCTCAGCCTCTGAAAGTCCTGAAATTACAGGCATGAGCCACCAAACCTGGCCTCCTGTTTACCATTAACTATGACCTAGTTTTTTAAGATTATATATGCTATGAAATAATAGTGTTAAACGCATGGCTGACTGTAGTTTGAAGAAATGCAATGTTAGAATAAGTGGGCCAAAATGAGAGCCACCTAGGGGATAATGGACAAAATTTCTGGATCTGATTGGGAGAACAACTGCCTCATATCTGGATGTGTCAACTTGAGACAATTTGGTGGGCCTCTGGTCAGAGATCTGACAATTGTGTTTTCTGTTGCATTTAGAATAGCTACATTTTGTTAGGCAGGAGTATTTTTGCCTGTGTAGGAGAAGGGTATATATATATATCTCCATAAAGTAAATAACAAATTATGACATCTCCCAAATCTGTGGCTGGGTTTTGGCTATTTCATCCTAATTTGGAGACACCTACCTAAAGCTAAGCCAATCAGATTGTTTCTTTTTTTTTTTTTTTAATATTTCAAGTATACAGAGAAACTGTTGGATCCTCTCCTCATTGATGGTTTGTAGAGTCCCTGATTCAACAAATTTATTATCTGTCACCACCATGTAATACAAGTTTATGAGAGCAGAATTTTATTCCTATTTTTAAGCTACCATATCTACAGCACTTAAAATAGGACATGCTGCATAGTAGGCATTTAGGAAAAATGTATTGAATGATGAAGAGATATTTGTTAAATAATCAATAGATACATCAGTGTAAGTCTCAGTAATTAAACTATGAAAGAGCCAAAGAAAGAACCTGCATCCACATAACTTGTAGTCTATTAGCCAGAAGCAACAGTAAACCTAAAAGCAAAATAAAAATGAGAAAGCAATGAGTGTTAGCCAAAGATTAAAATAAGTAATAAGATCTTGAGTGACAAAGGATAGGATATCATCTGCTTGAGTGGTAGAAAAGGTCTCTCTAGGATACTGTGCTTGGGCTGATACCTAGATAATGAGAAAGAGTCAGCTTTATAGAGATTTATGGGCAGAATATTCCAGAAAACTGGAATAAAATGTGCAAAAGCCTAATATGAAAATAAGACAGAGATTTTCCAGCAAGTGAAAGCATGTCATTGTTGATGGTGTACTACGGTTGTGGAGAAGCAATGTAGCCAGGGAGGCAGAAAGGAAGAATAGTTCAAGTAAGGAGGTATTAACTGTGTAGAACAAGTAGATTTTCTTCTACTTTTAATAGGAGAACACATTAATAACAGTTTTAAGCAAAAGGGAAAATAATTGAGACATAACAGCAAAAATATCAGTCCTGATGTGATCGCCGTGTGGTGACTGAACTGTAGTTGTGGGGAACAAGTTTGAGGACATTACTGTTTATTATTTAACTTTATGAATTACCCTTATACAGTTTCAGTTAACTGTCTTTCGTATATAAGCTAGATAGTATCTGTTGTTGCTTTCAAATAAAAACACTTGAATTTATACATTTAATAAGTTACTTTTTCTTAGTTTAGAAATATGCTTACTATTAATGGTTTTCAGATGAACAACTCAATTCTTTATACAGTTATTAAAAACTGAAACTCGGGTCTTTGAAGTAGATTTTTAAAACCTCATTTCAGGGTATATTTGATCATGAGCTTACACTTAATGAATTATTTATTATATATATATACATGCAGTGTATGTACTTATAGTATAAAAATATTTTACCCCCTCCTGCTTGTATAATGCTAGTGTGTTGTCTATTTTATTACTGGAAAAAGACATTCTGCATTAACTAATCCCATTGACCTTGCTGCAAAGTCAGCTTTTGATGGGGATACTGAGGCACTTTTGCTGCCCTGATGCAATTATTTCTTAATTATTTGTTTTCCCTTTCCTAATGTAGCTGGTGCTAGTGAAGGAGGTTTGTAGGCAGTTAAGAGTTTTAGAGTCTCCTCTCTAATGTTCCTATGATACAAAACAAATTGTTCCCAAGGTTTACTAAAAGTATATTTAAAATAAAAATTAAGTACCAAAAACTGTTTGCAAAGGAATATAAGACTCTCTGCCGCAAGCATTTTCCCTTAAAATAATATCTCTTCCTAGATTCAACTCAATTTTATGGTCTTATGAATTTAATAATACCTACAAAAATATTTACAATTATGCAGTACTCTAAGACAGAAAGGTAAAAATGTAACACTGGAATTACATTTACATGCACAACCACACTCACAAAAATAACATATTTACTTAAAATTGCTTCCTATAAAATATTCTTGCATTTAAAGCAAAGGAGAATTTATTACATGGTTAAATCAATGTTAAGATGTATTTGTAAAGCCATTTATTGGGCGAATGTAATACATCTAATGAAATTCAACAGCACGAACACTCTTTGCCTTGTAGCAATATATTATTTAAGGTCTGTGGAAACTGTCTTAATGCATATCACACTGTTGATCATTATAGGTTTTTGACATCTTAAAAACAGGTTGTGTTTACATCATGGGGAAATGGAGATAAACAAACATTGAAAGCTAAAGTCTCCTCTGAAAACACCAGCTTTCATTTTATAGATGTTTATTATGAACAGTAAGCTTTTTACAAATGATTAGAATCAGGCTGAAATGGTATTGAATGACTTTTGCCTGAATTTACAGGGCTGTTAAAACTGTTGACAGCTTTGTTCACTAAAGGTACAATGGTGTTTAAGGAAATGACAGGATGAATCATCTCTTTTTGAATTCATAAATTCTGTGAAGTATGTGTAAAGGCAAAAAAAAAAAAATTACCATACCATAGTCCAAACTCCATATTCCTTAACGCTTACACAGGATTGCCTATCTTGATGCCATTGCCCTATTTAAGGTTGACCTTGGTTTCTGACTTCAATATAAGGGATCAGCCTATTTTGTTTACCACCCTCTAAGTTATCTTCATTTCAATAATTAAAAGCTAAGGACATTTATTTCTAAAACAAAATGCTGGGCACTGAACTTCAAAAATAATTAGCCCATCAACCCTGTAATTAAGTTTTCATTTAATCATTTAAATATACACATACATTCACAAATATTTTCTTTATACAAAATGGTGAAAGGCAAAATGAAGCAATGCATTACGTATATGGGAATGCAAATATTACTTACTCTGAAGTATTGATAAGAGGCAAGTAGATGATAAAACTGACATATCTATAGGAAGTTCAATGCAGTCTCTATTTTGGATGACCTGTTTCACCAGCAGGTCTGTTACTCTCCATGACTAACTGTGTAAGTGCTTAAAATGGAATAAATTGCTTTTCTACATTAAAAAAAAAAGAAAGTTCCTGTGTTTTTTTAAAAATTTTAAGTTCAGGGGTACATGTGCAGGTTTGTAATACAGGTAGACTCCTGTCACAGGGATTTGTTGTATAGATTATTTGGTCCCCCAGGTGTTAAGCCTAGCATCCATTCATTATTTTTCCTGATCCTCTCCTTCCTTCCACCCTCCACACCATCCGATAGGCCCCAGTGTCTTTTGTTCTCCTCAGTGTGTGCATGTGTTCTCATCATTCAGCTCCCACCTATAAGTAAGAATATGCAGTATTTGGTTTTCTGTTCCTGTGTTAGTTTCCTAAGGATGATGGTATCCAGCTCCATTCATATTCCTGCAAAGGACATCATCTCATTTTTTTATGGCTTTGTAGTATTCCATGATATATAGGTACCACATTTTTTTTTATTGTACTTTAAGTTCTTGGGTACATGTGCAGAACATGCAGGTTTGTTACATAGGTATACATATGCTATGGTTGTTGGCTTCATCCTTCACCCTGTTATCTACATTAGGTGTTTCTCCTAATGCTATCCCTCCCCTAACCCCCAACCCTGCAACAGGCCCTGGTATGTGATGTTCCCGGCCCTGCCTTCATGTGTTCTCATTATTCAATTCCCACTTCTGAGTGAGAACATGCAGTGTTTGGTTTTCCGTTCTTGTGTTAGTTTGCTGAGAATGATAGTTTCCAGCTTCACCCATGTCCCTGCAAAGAACATGAACTCATCCTCTTTTATGACTGCATAGTATTCCATGGTGTATATGTACCACATTTTTTTTAATCCAGTTTTTCACTGATGGGCATTTGGGTTGGTTCCAAGTCTGTGCTATTGTCAAGAGTGCTGCAGAAATCATACATGTGCATATGTTTTTGTAATAGAAAGATTTATAATTATTTCAGTATATACCCAGTAATGAGATTGCTGGGTCAAATGGTATTTCTGGTTCTAGATCCTTGAGGAATTGCCACACTGTCTTCCACAATGGTTGAACTAATTTACACTCCTGCCAACAGTGTAAAAGCATTCCTATTTCTTCACATCCTCTCCAGCATCTGTTGTTTTCTGACTTTTTAATCACTCCTACTCTAACTGGCATGAGATGGTATCTCAATGTGGTTTTGATTTGCATTTCTCTAATGACCAGTGATGGTGAGCTTTTTTTCATGTTTGTTGGCTGCATAAATGTCTCCTCTTAAGAAGTGTCTGTTCATATCCTTTGCCAACTTTTTGATGGGTTGTTTATTTTTTTTTTCCTGTAAATTTGTTTAAGGTCTTTGCAGATTCTGGATATTAGCCCTTTGTCACATGGATAGACTGCAAAATTTTTCTCCCATTCTGTGGGTTGCCTGTTCGCTCTGATGATAGTTTGTTTTGCTGTGCAGAAGCTCTTTAGGTTAATTACATCCCATTTGTCTACACTGGCTTTTGTTGCCATTGCTTTTGTTTTAGTCATGAAGTCTGCCAATTCCAATGTCCTGAATGGTACTGCCTAGATTTTCTTCTAGGGTTTTGATGGTTTTAGGTCTTAAATTTAAACCTTTAATTGATCTGGATTTAATTTTTTATGTAAGGTATAAGGAAGGGATCCAGTTTCAACTTTCTGTATATGGCTAACCAGTTTTCCCAACATCATTTATTAAATAGGGAATCCTTTCCCAATTGCTTGTTTTTGTCAGGTTTGTCAAAGATTAGATGGTTGTAGGTGTGTGGCATTATTTCCGAGGCCTCTGTTCTGTTCCATTGGTCTATCTCTCTGTTTTGATACCAGTACCATGCTGTTTTTGTTACTGTAGCCTAGTAATATGGTAGCATGATGCCTCCAGCCTTTTTTTTTTTTTTTTCCCCTCAGACTTGTCTTGGCTATGTAGGCTGTTTTTTAGTTTCATATGAAATTTAAGGTGGCTTTTTCCAATCATGTGAAGAAAGTCAATGGTAGCTTGATGGGGATAGCATTTAATCTATAGATTACTTTGAGCAGTATGGCCATTTTCATGATATTGATTCTGCCTAACCATGAGCATGGAATATTTTTGCATTTGTTTGTGTCCTTACTTATTTCCTTGAGCAGTGGTTTATAGTTCTTGAAGAGATCCTTCACATCCCTTGTAACTTGTATTCCTAGGTATTTTATTCTCTTTGTAGCAGTTATGAATGTGAGTTCCCTCATGTTGTTTGTCTGTTACTGGTATATAGGAAAGCTTGTGATTTTTGTACATTGATTTTGTAATCTGAGACTTTGCTGAAGTTGCTTATCAGCATAAGAAGATTTTGGGCTGAGATGATGGGGTCTTCTAAATATACAATCATGTTGTCTGCATAGAGAGACAATTTGACTTCCTCTTTACCTATTTGAACACCCTTTATTTTTTCTCTTGCCTGATTGCCTGGGCTAGATCTTCTAATACTCTGTTGAATAGGAGTGGTGAGAGAGGGCATCCTTGTCTTGTGCTGATTTTCAAAGGGAATGCTTCCAGTTTTTGCCCATTCAGCATGATATTGACTGTGGATTTCTCATAAATAGCTCTTTTTATTTTGAGATATGTTCCACCAATACCTCATTTATTGAGAGTTTTTATCAAGAAGTGTTGTTGAGTTGTGTCAAAGGCCTTCTCTGCATCTATGGAGATAAATCATGTGGTTTTTGTCTTTGGTTCTGTTTATTTGATGGATTACATTTATTGATTTGCCTATGTTGAACCAACCTTGCATCCCAGGAACAAAGCTGACTTGATCATGATGGATCAGCTTCTTGAGGTGCTGTTGGATTTGGGTTGCCACTATTTTATTGAGGATTTTCGCATTGATGTTCATTGGGGATATTGGCCTGAAATTTTCTTTTATAGTTGTGTCTCTGCCAGGTTTTGGTATCAGGATGATGTTGGCCTCATAAAATGAGTTAGGGAGGATTTCTTCTTTTTTCTGTTGTTTGGAAGAGTTTCAGAAGGAATCATACCAGCCCCACTTTGTACTTTTGGTAGAATTTGGCTATGAAGCTGTCCGGTCCTGGATTTTTTTGGTTGGTAGGGTATTAATTGCTGCCTCAATTTTGGACCTTGTTATTTTCCTCTTCAGGGATTTGACTTATTCTTGGTTTAGTCTTGGGAGGGTGTAAGTGTCCAGGAATTTATCCATTTCTTTTAGATTTCCTGTTTTATTCACGTAGAAGTGCTTATTATTCTTTGATAGTAGTTTGTATTTCTATGGGATCAGTGGTGAAATTGCCTTTATCATTTTTTGTTGCATCAATTTGATTGTTCTCTCTTTTCTTATTAGTCTGGCTAGCAATTTTATTGAGCTTTTCAAAAACCAAGCTCCTAGATTCATTGACATTTTTGAAGAGTTTTTTTTTGTGTCTCTATCTCCATCAGTTCTGCTCTGGTCTTACTTATTTCTTGTTTTCTGCTGGCTTTTGAATTTGTTTTTTCGTGTTTCTCTAGTTCTTATAATTATATCTTTCCAGCTTTCTCTTTTGGGCATTTAATGCTATAAATTTCCCTTTACACACTGCTTTAAATGTGTACTAGAGATTCTGGTAGGTTGTGTCTTTGTTCTCACTGATTTCAAAGAACATCTTTATTTCTGCCTTCATTTCATTATTTATCCAGTAGTCATTTGGGAGCAGGTTGTTCAGCTTCCATGCGGTTGTGTGGTTTTGAGTGGGTTTCTTAATCATGAGTTCCGATTTGATTGCACTGTGGTCTGAGAGACTGTTTGTTATAATTTTCATTCTTTTGCATTTGCTGCAGTGTTTTACTTCCAATTATGAGTACCACATATTCTTTATCCAGTCTGTCATTGATGGACATTTAGGTTGATTCCATGTCTGTTGTGAATACTGCTGCAGTAAACACACATATGCACGTTTAAGTTCTCATTTTACAATGAGAAGTTGTATGGCATATACAGATTTTTAAAAATGTATAGTCCTTAGATAATGAGATTATAGATAAATACTAAGAAATGGTACAAATTTTAGGGATGTGGAATTAAACAGGAATTCTTTCACATTCTGACCCCATATCCTCTGACATACCTGTTTTTAATTTTTAATTTATAATTTTTTTAATTTTTGTGTGGATACATAGTACATATATAGATCTATGGGTTACATGAGATATTTAGTCACAGGCATGCAATGCATAATAATCTCAACAGGGTAAATGGGTTATCTATCACCTCAAGCATTTTTATAACAATCATTTTTTTTTTTTTTTTTTTTTGAGACGGAGTTTCACTCATGTTACCCAGGCTGGAGTGCAATGGCGCGATCTCGGCTCACCGCAACCTCCGCCTCCTGGGTTCAGGCAATTCTCCTGCCTCAGCCTCCTGAGTAGCTGGTATTACAGGCATGCACCACCATGCCCAGCTAATTTTTTGTATTTTTAGTAGAGATGGGGTTTCACCATGTTGACCAGGATGGTCTCGATCTCTTGACCTCGTGATCCACCCGCCTCGGCCTCCCAAAGTGCTGGGATTACAGGCTTGAGCCACTGCGCCCGGCCAACAATCATTTTTATAACATTTTTATAACAATCTATACATTTTTATATATCATTTTTATAACATTTTTATAACAATCTAATTATATACTTTTTCTTGTTTAAAAATATACAGTTAGATTACATTTGGCTACAGTCAGCCATTGTGCTAGCAAATTCTAGGTCTTATTTATTCTTTCTAACTATTCCTTGGTACCCATTAATTATCTCCCTTTACTCCTTCCCCCCCACTACTCTTCTCAGCTTCTGATAACCACCCTTTAACTCTGTCTCCATGATTTCAATTATATTAATTTTTAGCTCTGGTAAATAAATGAGAGCATATGAAGTATGTATTTGCATGCCTAGCTTGTTTCACTTAACATAATGTTTTCCAGTTATATCCTTGTTGCTGCAAATGGCAAGATCTCATTCTTTTTTATGATCGAATAGTACTTCATTGTGTATATGTAGCACATTTTTTTTTTTTTCTTTTGAGATGGAGTCTCACTCTGTTGCCCAGGCTGGAGTGCAGTGGCAGGATCTTGGTTCACTGCAACCTCCACCTCCTGGGTTCAAGTGGTTCTCCTGCCTCAGCCTCCCGAGTAGCTGTGATTACAGGTGAGCACCACCACACCCAGCTAATTTTTGTATCTTTAGTAGAGACGGGGTTTCAGCATGTTGGTCAGGCACGTCTCGAACTCCTGAACTTGTAATCCACCTACCTTGGGATTACAGGCTCGAGCCACTGCACCCAGCCAGCACATTTTTATTATCCAGTTATCTGTTGATAGATAATTAGATTGCTTCCAGATCGACTATAAGGAATAGTGCTGCAATAAATATGGAAGTGTACTTAAATGTTGCAATTTCCTTTCTTTTGGGTACAGACCTAGGAGTGGAATTGCTGAATGTTATAGAAGCTTTATTTTCACTTTTTTGAGCAGCCTCCGAACTGTTCTCTATGGTTGTTGTACTAATTTACATTCCCACCAACAGTGTATAAGAGTTCCCTTTTCTCCACATCCTCCCCAGCATTCACTGCATGACTTTTTCAATAAAAGACATTCTAATTGGGATGAGATAGTATTGCATTGTAGTTTAGATTTGCATTTATCTGACAATCAGTGATGTTGAGCACCTTTCCATATGCCTGTCAATTTTTTATGTCATTTCTTAAGAACTTTCTATTAGATCTTTTGCCCATTTTATAATCCGATTATTAGATTGTTCTCTCCTGAGATGCTTGAACTCCTTATATATCCTGGTTATTATCCCTCATCATTTGAGAATATTTTCTCTAATTCTGTGGGTTGTCTTTTCACTTTATTCATTGTTTCCTTTGCTGTGCAGAAGCTTTTTAACTTGTTGGGATCCCATTAATTCATTTTTTGCTTCATTTGTCTGTGCTTGTGGGGTACCACTCAATAAATCTTTGCCCAGTGTCCTGGAGAGTTTCTCCTATGTTTTCTTTTTAGTACTTTCATTTTTTGTGGTTTTAGATGTAAGTCTTTAATCCATTTTGATTTGGTTTTTGTATATAGCAAGACATAGGGGCCTCCATTTATTGTTTTGCGTATGGATATCCAATTTTTACTGCACCATTTATTGAGGAGACTGTCCTTTCACCAATGTATGTTTTTGGAGACATTGGCAAAATTGAGTTCAATGTAGATTTATGGATTTATCTGTGGGTTCTCTATTATGTTACCTTGATTTATGTGTGTGTTTGTATTCCAGTACCATGCCATATTGGTTACTATACCTCTACCTCTGTAGCATAATTTAAAGGTAGGTTGAACTCCTCCAGTTTTTGTTTTTTTTTTTTGCCTGGGGTTGCTTTGGCTATCCTGAGTCTTTAATAGTTACATTATATGTTTTAGATTTTTTTTCTACTTATATAATGAATATCAGTGATATTTAATAGGGATTGAATTAAATCTGTAGATTAGTTTGAGAAGTATGTACAATTTAACAATATTATTATTGCAATATGTGAAGATGAAATATCTATCCATTTTATTGTGTTCTCTTCAATTTCTTGCATCAAGGTTTTATAGTTTTTATTATAGATGTATTTTACTTTTTTGTTTAATGCTTATGCTTTTCATTTGTAGTTTATTTTATTTGCATTTATTTTATTACATTTGTATTTATTTCATTTTATTTTATTTGCTATTGTCAATGGGATTAGTTTCTTGATTTATTTTTCAGATTGTTCCCTGTTGGCATATAGAAACACTACTAATATTTGTATGTTGATATTGTATTCTGCGAATTTACTGCATTTATTACTCATTTCTAATAGTTTTTTATGAGTCTTTAGGTTTTTCCAAATATAAGATTATGTTATCTGTCAACAAGGATAATTTGATTTCGTTCTTTCTAATTTGTATACGCTTTATTTTTTTTCTGTGTGATGCTTTAGCTAGGATTTCTAGTACTATAGTGAATAATAGTGGTTAAAGTGGGCATCCTTGTCCTGTTCTCAATCTTAGAGGCTTTCAGTTCTTCCTCTTAAGTATAATAGCTAAATATCTGTTGTATATGGCTTTTATTATGTTGAGGTATGTTCCTTCTGTACCCAGTTTTTGATCGTTTTAATTATGAAGGATGTTGAATTTTATCATATTTTAAAGCAGCAATTGAAATGTTCACATGGTTTTTATCCATTACGTTGATATGAAGTATCATATTGATTGAGTTACATCTGTTGAACCATCCTTGTGTCTCTGGGATAAATCCCACTTGGTCATGATGAATGATATTTTTGATGTATTGTGGAATTGGATTTGCTAGTATTTTTTGAGGATTTTTGCATCAATATTCATCAGATAAATTGATCTACGCTTTTCATTTTTGATGAGTCTTTGTTTGGTTTTGGTATCAGGGTAATGCTGGTCTAGTAGAATGACTTTGGAAGTATTCTTTCATCTTCTAATTATTGGAATACTTTCAGCAGGATTGGTATTACTTCTTTATAAATGTTCAGAGTAATTTAACAGTAAAGCCATAGGGTCCCATGGTTTCTTTACTGGGGGACATTGTATTACAGCTTCGATGTCATTACTTTTTATTGGTCTGTTTAGGTTTTCAATTTCTGTATGGTTTAATCTCAGTAGGTTATATAAATCTAGGAATTTATTTCTTCTATATGTTCCAATTTATTGGCATATAGTTGCTCATAGTAGTCACTAATAATCTTTTGAATTTCTACAATATCCATTGTAATATATCCTTTATCATCTCTGATTTTTTTATTTTGTTCTTCCCTCTCTATCAATTTTTTTTTTTTTTTTGAGACAGAATCTTGCTCTGTCACCCAGGCTGGAGTGCAGTAGCATCATCTCAGCTAACTGCAACCTATGCTTTTTGTGTTCAAGCGATTCTTGTGATTCAGCCTCCTAAGTAGCTAGGATTACAGATGTGCATGACCATGCCCAGCTATATTTTTGTAATTTTAGTAAAGACAAGGTTTCACCATTGTGCCTGGTCTTGAATTCCTGGCCTCAAGCAATCTACCTACCTCAACCTCCCAAAGTGTTGAGATTACAGGCATAAGTCACCATGCCTGGCTTCTGTTTTTCTTAGTCTTCCTAAAGATTTGTCAGTTTTGTTTATTATTAGAAAAAAAAAACACAGATTTTTGCTTCATTGATTTTTGTATATTTTTTCCTTCAAATTAATTTTTTCTGCTCTGTTCTTGGTTATTGCTTTTCTTCTACTAATTTTGGACATTGGTTTGCTCTTCCTTTTCTAGTTATTTGAAATGCACTTGTTAGGTTGTTTATTTGAAGTTTTTCCCCTTGTTTGATGTAGGCACTTGTAGTTATGAGCTGCCTTTTTAGTACTGCTTTTACGGTTTCTCATAAGTTTTCTATGTTATGTTTCCATTATCATTTGTTTTAATGAATTTCTCAATTTTCTTCTTGATGTCTTAATTGACCCACAGGTCGTTTAGGAACATAGTGTTTATTTTCCATGTGTTTGTATAATTTCTAACATTCCTCTTATTGTTAATTTTTAGTTTTATTATTTGTGGTCAGAGAGGATGCTTGATATTATTTCAATCCTTTGAATGTTTTAAGATTTGTTTTGTATCCTAACATACAACCGATCCTTGAGACAAATCCACATGCTGAGGAAAATAATGTATATTTTGGAGCCATTAGATGAAATTTTCTGTAAATATCTTTTAGATCCATTTAGTCTATAGTGTAGGTTAAATATAATTTTTTTTGTTGATGTTATGTCTGAAGATCAGTCCAATGCTGAGAGTGGAGTGTTGAAGTCTCCAGATGTTTTTGTTTTGGTGTCTCTTTCTCTCTTTAGCTCCAATAATATATGCTTTATATATCTGTGTGCTCCACTGTTGGGTCCATATATATTTAAAATTGTTACATTTTCTTGCTAAATTGACCCTTTTATTGCTATGTAGTGTCATCTTTTTCTAGTATCATAGTTTTTATCTTGACATCTATCTTGTGTGATATAACTATTCCTGCTGTTTTTTGGCTTCCATTGGCATGGAATATCTTTTTCCATGACTGCTTTCAGTCTATGTGTGTCTTTTTAGGTGAAGTGTGTTTCTGAAAGGGGCCAGATTATTGTTTCTCATTTTTTTCCATTCAGCCACTCTATGTCTTTTGATTGGAGAGTTTAGTCTATTTACATTTAATGTTATTTTCACTATGTAAGGACTTACTGCGACCATTTTGTTATTTGTTATCTGGTTATTTTTAGGTCTTCTCTTCATTGTTTCCTTCCTTCACAAAGGTAATTTTCTCTAGTGGCATTGTTTAATTTCTTTTATTTTTTGCATAGCTGTTGTTTGTTTTTGATTTGAGGTTGTCATGTGGCTTGGAAATACTATCTTATAATCTATTAGTTTAAGCTAATAATAACACTGTTTGCATAAACAAACAAGCAAGGAAATGGAAAGCTAATAAAAATTCTTTATCTCCTCACTTTTTATTTTTTTTCTATTTATATCTTATTCTACTCTCTGTGTCTTGAAATATGGTCAGACTTATTTTTATTGATTTATCATTTATTATTTCTACTTAACAGTAGTTTACAAACAACATTTACAATGTTATAATATTCTATGTTTTACCCTGTACTTCCTATTGCCAGTTTGATTTGCACCTTCAGATGATTTCTTATTGCTTATTAACATATTTTCCTTACTGAATGAAGCATTCCCTTTGGTATTTCCTGTTGGATAGGAAATCAGCTTTTCTTTGGTGGAAAAGCCTTTATAAATAAAGATTTCATGTCTGAAGGGTAATATCACCAGATACACTAGTCTAGGGTAAAGTTTTTTTCTTCACCACTTTAAATATGTCATGCCACTCTCCCTTGTCCTATAAGGTTTCCACTGAAACATCTGCTGCTATACATATTGGAGCTCCATTGTATGTTATTTATTTATTTATTTATTCTCTTGATGCTTTTAGGCTTATTTTTAATCCTTGGTCTTTGAGAGTTTTATTATTAAATTCCTTGAGGTAGTAGTCTTTGGATTAAGTCTGCCTGATGTTCTACAATCTTTCCATACTTGGTTATTGATATAGTTCTCTAGGTTTGAAAAGTTCTCTTGTGTGCCTTTGAATAAACGTTCTATTCCTATCTCTTTCTCTATCTTCTCTTTATTCTCACTGACTCTTAGATTTGCCATTTCGAGGCTTTTTCTAGATCCTGTAGGCATGCTTCATTGTTTTTATTCTTTGTTCTAGTCAGACTATATATTTTCAAATAGCATGTTTCCAAACTCACTATTTCTTTTCTTCTTTTTGATGAATTTTGCTAGTAAAAGACTGATGCATTCATCCCTATGTCAACTGCATTTCTCAACTCCAGAATTTCTACTGGATTCTTTTTGATTATTTCAGTCTCTTTATTAAATTTATCTGATAGAATATGGAATTCCTCCTCTGTGTTATCCTGAATTTCTTTGAGTTTCTTCAAAACAGCTATTTTGAATTTTCTGTCTAAAAGCTCACATAGCTGTATTTCTCCAGGATTTGTCCCTGGTTCCCATGTTTAGTTCATTTGCTGAGGTCGTGTTTTTCTAGATGGTCTTGATGCTTATGGATTTTCATCTGTGTCTAACTTTTAAAGAGTTAGATACTTATTGTAGAGTCTGAGTTTGTTTCTACTCATACTTCTTGGGAAGGCTTTCATAGTATTATACATGACTTGGATTTTGCATTCTAAGTGGTATCTGTATTAGGGGTCATACCAACCTCAGTAATGCTGTGGTTCTAGAAAACTTCTAGAGGTACCATCTTGATAACCTTAAATAAGTTTCAGAAGAATTCTCTGGAATAACAGGCAGAAGCTCTTGTTCTCTTACTTTCTCCCATGGATTTTCTCTCTCTGTTCAGAGCTGGAAGTGAAGTAACACAAGCACCCCCGTGGCCACCCTCACTGGGTCACTGTGCTGAGTTAGACTTGAAGCCAGAACAGCACTGGGTTTCATGCATGGCCTACTGTAAGCAGTATCTGGCTACTGTCTATGTTTGCTCGACACGCTCGTGTTCTGCAATCAGCAGGTACTGAATCCAGCGAGGCTTATGTCCTTCCCTTAAAGAAAATAAATTTCCCCAGGTCTCGTGTAGTTCCAGAGATTCTGTCCAAGAGCAAAGGTTGGAGTCAAACATGTTAGAAATCTACCTGCTATTCTATTTTACTCTGGCTAAGCTGACACTGGAATCACAAGACACAGTCCTTCCCACTCTCCCCTCCCCTTTCCAGGCAGAAGAGCTTTACCCATGGTCACTGCCACCACTGGCCCATGGAGGGTATTGCCAGGTTGCTGCTGATATTTATTTAAGTCCCAAGCACCCTTAAGTCAGCTGTGGTGAATGCTGCCTGGCATGAAACTCACCCTTCAGGGAAGTGGGCTCCCCTCTGGCACAGGGCAAGTCCAGAAATACCATCCAAGAGCCAAGACCTGGAATCAGGAACCCCAAGAGCTGGCTTAGTGCTCCACACCTCTGTAGATGAGCTAGTTCTTAAGGTGCAAGGCAAAATATTCTTTACTCTTCCCTCCACTTTCCTTAAGCAGAAGGAATTTTTCCTATAGCTACAACAGCTGGGTATGTGCTGAGTCTTACGTTTTGAAGATAGCTAGTCTCAAAATCTCACCCAATGCCCACAGCATGCCTACCTGGGTATTGCTGATTGTTATTCAGGGACCAAGGGTTCTTCAGTTGCAGGTGATGTGTCCTTTCCTTCAAGATAGCAACATCTCCTCTGGCCCACGGTGTATCTAGAAATGTCATATTGGAGTTAGGGCCTGGAAAATGAGCCTCATGACTCTGACTGGTGCTCTGTCCTTTTGTGCTGAGCTGGTATCCAAATGATAATGTCTTATTTTCTCTCCATTCCTCAACAGAAAGGAAAGGGTCTCTTTTGAAGCCACAAGGTATGCAGCTGAGGTTGTGAGAATGGTGGGTCACAAGCAATTCCTTAGCCACGCCAGCTGGTGTCTTAGTCGTTTGGCTTTGAGCATATTTCTGCACTTGGACTCACCTAGGAGTTGTAGTCTTGTAGCCTTGACTGTCTTTCAAGTGTATTTTGAGCCCCAGAGCCCTTTAACTCATGGTGGCAAGTGATGCTGGAACTCAAGTTCAGAACGATGGGATTAGTGATTCCCATCTGGTAAGGGCCGGTTTAAATACTGCTTTTTTGGGTGGGCATCAGCTGATGTCAGCCTGCTTTTGCTTTCTGCTGTAACAGGGGAGCACTCAATTCAATGCAATGTCTCACAATCCCTGTCCTCTCCATCTGCCAAGCAGAGTTTTTTTCTCTATCATGTGGCTGCTTCAGGGGATGGGAGAGGGGTGGCATTGGCGATTCAAGACTGTCTTCTACACTCAGTGCATCTTTCAGCAATATCAAGTTGAAACCAGGTAGTGTGAGTGCTCACCCGATTTTTGGTTCTTATGAAGGTGCTTTTTCTGCGTAGATTGTTGTTAAATTGGTGCCCTCGCAGTGGGGATGATCAGTGTGGGGTCTTCTATTTGGCCATTTGGCTCCACCTCCTACATATATAATTTTGACCATATTATTTAACCTCTGACCAAAAGACTTCTTATTTGAAGAAGAACGTAATAGCAACTGTTTCAAGTAAGTTGAAATTAGTGTAATCTATACTAAACATCTATTAAAACCAGGTGACCACTAACAATTAGTTCCTTTTACTTCCCTCACTTTCAGGGACTGTATAGTTCAATAAGGAAAATATAACTTGTATTCAAGTAATTAATATACAAAATAGAATGTGCATAATGCTGTAAGAAAAGTTTTGTTTAATATTTTGAAACTAAGCTTGTCCTAAAAATTACCTGGTTCATACAACTATAGAGCATTTATTTATTCTGTTAGACGGTTGTTAGGCTGTGTGTTTTTATATACTATGCGTTGTTTATGGACATGTACATTACCTTACATGAAGTAAATTATTTCCCGGTTTCCATAATGCAGATTTTAGTTCCTAGTCCAAAGTCTGAAATTCTCTAACCACTGAACTACAAACTCTATATTTTCTTTCTCTGCCTTAATTGTCACATAAGTAAAATTTAATTGATTTCTGCCAAATTTTATTCACAGAGATTTTGAGGAAATAAGTAAATTGCTATAAAACATTTAGAAAATTCAGTAGGTTGGTGGAACTATTCATATGTTATAGTTGCTGTTAATAAAGTAATTTTTATTTACATTATAGCACCATAAATATCTGGGTTTCTTTTTCTTTTTTGTGTGTGTGACAGGAGGTCTGACTCTGTCACCAAGGCTGGAGCGCAGTGGCTGGACCATGGCTCAGTGAAGCCTTGGCCTTCTGGACCCAAGTAATCTTCCCACCCCAGCCTCCTAGGTAGCTGAGACTACAGGCACTCATCACCACACTGGGCTTTTTGTATTTTTGGTAGAGATGGTTTTTGCCATGTTTCCCAGGGTGTTTTCAAATTCCTGGTCTCAAGTGATCTGCCAACCTCAGCCTCCTAAAGTGTTGGGATTATAGACATGAGCCACTACATGTGGCCATGAACATCATTAATTGTTAGGTTGCCAATTTAACTGTAACTAAAATTTAATCTTTAAATGTGCCTATTAAATTCTTCAAGAAAAATATAATATCCTGCAGCCAAGTACTTTACTCCATATCTACAAATAATATCAGAACAAAAAATAGTCCAAAAACTTTTAAAAATTTAATTGAAAAAATATTTGACTACTGAAAAGTGAACCTGATCTTTCAAAAGAGGCATGCAGCTCAGTATTTAAGGGGAAGTATACTGATGTATGCGAGTTGCTTTGGACATTTGAAAAACAAGACAGATTAATAGGAGGATAGAGTGTTAGATAGATGAATGCATGTGAGGAAAACAATGTTAGTAAAAATGTTAAGGGTAGAATCTCTACAATACTTAAAGTACTTATTTTTTTCAACATTTGGCAGCATCCAGGAATCTATATTCCTCCCACTGCACCTAACTCACCCCACCAACTCCACATCCCTGCTTTTTCTATGGCTTTAGTTTTCTAGGTGCTGTTTCATTTCAGAGTTATGGTAGTCTAATTTGCCTGGTGAGACTGATTTTCTGTTGCCAGTTGTACTGTATTAAGCTCTATACCTATCTCCAAATTGGCTCCAACATGAACACACGTCGTAATTGTTTCAGCAATGTTAAATCCATTCACCCCCGTGAAGAACATATGAGAAAAATAAAAACAAACAAAACAAGATAAAACCAAAAACAAAGTGGTATAAATATTTGTCATTCTGTAAGGAGTTTTTTACAAATAAAATAAGAGAGAGAGAGTGTGTGTGTGTATGTGTGTGTTTGTATATGTGTGTGTGTGTATATATATTGTATGTATGTATATATATATACACACACATACATAACAGTAACAACATATAATAAAAATATTTTAATAACTATTTACCAGATGCTGTCTTCAGAAATTTCAATGTTTTATCACACCCTTCAACAGCCCTGTCTGGTAGTGGGCTCACATTTATTCTAATTTTAGGGAAGATAAATCAGTCAGTGGTAGTAGATTGCTTTAATTATTGTTATTTGTTGCTCCTATTATTGCAATTGTTACTATGATTAAACATTTATTAAGGGTCTGCCATATGGTAGGCTACCTACTCAAAATAATCAGATGTTTTGATGTATGTTAGTGACAGATTTTTATTTTCTTCTCTGTTTGATGTTATTTCTTTTTTTCTATTTAAACCAAACCCTGTATTTGACACACGTAATTTTCTAGTTGTTATCTAAAACTATAATCAATGGTGTGTGATAAAAAAGAGCTCCGGAATAGATGCTAGAGATATAATTTCTAGGAAATAACCATATACTTTTACAGTGTGTGTGTGTCTCTGTGCATGTGTGCACACACTATAGAAGTATTTTAACATGTGTACTCATTTGTTTTTCATTGATAAGAAGCCTAACCTAGGTGATTTCTAATGTTAATTGCATTTCTATAATCTTACATGTCTGTTTATTTCAATTGACTAAAATCTTTAACTATGTGAGGCATATGTTAAATATGTAGAGAAAAACAATCCAAATCAAATTTCATTTTAACAATAACTTGCCTGTTTCTTAATTTGAATAAGTAGTCTGTTATTTGGTATTTTCTGACTATAATCTAGTTAGTAATATAGCTATACTAAAATTTTATGCCAGGTATGGTGGCTCATGCCTGTAATCCCAGCACTTTGGGGTGCTCAAGCATGTAGATTACTTGAGGCCAAGAGCTCAAGAGCAGCCCAGCCAACAAGGCAAAACCCTATCTCTGGTAAAAATACAAAAATTATCTGGTTGTGGTGGTACATGCTTGTAATCCCAGCTACTTGGCAAGCTGAGACAAGAGAATCACTTGAACCTGGGAGTTGGAAGTTGCAGTGAGCCAAGATTGTACAACTGCACTCAAGGCACTGTCTCAACAATAACAAAAAAAAAGTTTTTGGATGATCATTATGTTTTAAGACTAATATTTCTATAAATTATTAAATTTTATTTTTACAGTATTGATAGATGCAGAAGGCAGACCAAAGCCTAAGTAGATAAAGAAGGGTCCCTGGAAAATCACTAACCTGGCAAGTGTTTATACCACATGTTTTTTTTTTTTTTTTTTTTTTTTCTCAGGTAAGGGAACCTGCACAAAGTCTTACAGGGACATGCCCACTACAGAGGGGAGGCCCACATGCACTGGGGAAATGGGTGGGACCACCAGTATTTCTCACCTTATGCAGTGGGAGGAGCCTGGCCTCTGCAGTTCATGTGTGGTGGCCTGGTACTCAATCAGTGAAGTGGGAGCCTGTTGGTGGAACCCCCCTCTATCTTTGCTAAGAGTTTTCTTTTGCCTAATAAATCCTCCCTCCTCACCCTTCAGTGTGTCCACATGCCTAATTTTTCCTGGTGACAAGAACATGGATTTTAGGTGAACTAAGGAACAAAAAATCCTGCATCAGTATTATGGAGTAAGACATATGCCAAAAGTACATGTAAATAATACCTTAATCTAGAGGCTAACTGAAATAACGTAAGTCTTTGCCCTGACCCTTCCTGTATTGCAAAAAGAATAAAGCATTTCATGACAAGGTAAAAGTATAGCTTACCTTCAAAGCCTAGTTAAAAATAATTCTGGAAATAATAAAGAATAGGAGCAACAGAAATCTGTATCCTTGTCTAGACAAAAACTGCACAGATAGAGTTTGTCTGATGCATCCACTTTGGAACTATGGAAATACCGAAGACTTAGAAGTTTCAGGGGAAGGCTTGGAAGGCTAATTGTTAATTTCCATCAATTTTAATGTTAGCACAGCAGAAGCCACTGATGCTCCATGTCCAGCCTTGTAGCAGGAAGCTGTGAATTTGTTTCTAGAGCAACCTGAACATAGCTTGTGGAGGACAGATAGGGCAAAAAGAACTTTGCCCTTCAAATATTAATGATCTGTGCTGTGATCACGGATTGCTGCTTCTGATCACAGAGTTACAAACAAAAACGTGTCATTCTTACTTCGCCTTCCTCTATTTTTTGCAAGTGACTTTGAGGGAATTTAAAGGTCTAGTATACTTTATTCTCCCTCATTAGTTGTTTTTTTTTTTTTTTTTTTTTTCCTGTTTGGGCATCAAGAGTGCAAGAAACAGGGCATTCAAAAGGAATGGTATATATGGGGAAAATTAGAGTATGTCTCTGCATGCCCAGGGAAAGACACAGGCAAATAAACAAAGACCTTAGAAGATGTGAAGTTTACAACTGAGGCACAGAGACAATGTATAACAATTAACAAGAAAACAAACCAACAAAAATACCTGAAGGGGAAAAGTACAGCAACTGAAAAAAAAAAATGCATTGCGGGGATTTAATGGCATATACGAACTTTCAGAAGCAAGAATCCACAAAATTGAAGACAGTACAAGAAAAATCAATGTCTGAAGAGCAGAAGGAAAAATGATTGAAGAGAAATAGTCAAAAAGACCTGTGGGACACCACCAAGTAGACAGACGTACTCATTGTGGGAGTCCTAGAAGAGCAGAAAAAGGAGAAAAGAGAAAATGTAAAGAAATAATGGTGAAAACCTTCACAAATTTGATGAAAACATGCATATATACTTCCAAAAAGCTGAAGAAACTCCAAATATGATGAAGTTAAAAAGAGATCCATACAAAGATAGATTATAATCAAACTTTGAAAAGCCAAAGACAGAGATAATTTTGAAAGCATCAAGAGGAAAGCAACTTATCACATACAAGTGTTCCTAATAAGATTATCGTAAATTTCCCATCAGAAACTTGGCAGACAAGAAGGTAGTGTGCAGATATATTTCGAATCCCAAAGAAACTTTCAAACAAGAATTTTATATCTGGCAAAACTGTCCAAGAAAAGTGAGGAAGAAACTATGATATTTTCAGTTAAACAAAAATTTTAGAGTGTTTGTTACTACTAGAATTGCCTGCCAAGAAATGGTCAGTGAATTCCCACAGGGTGAAATGAAAGGACACTGTACAACAACTTAAAGCCACATGACAAAGGAAACACCCCAATAGGGTATGTATATGGGCAATTATAAAAACTAGTTTTATTCTAAGAAAAATTTTGAAATGTACTCCTTATTTGCTACATATCTAAAGAAATTAATATATTAGAAAGCAACAGTTATTAGTCTAAAAGCTAACATTATTTTAACTTTGATTTCGGACATCACATTTTATTTATACATAGTTTAAAAGACTAATGATTTCAAATCAATTGTAATTTTGGAGCACACAGTGTATAAAAATGTAATTTTGACATCAACAACCAAAAGGGGTGAGGAGAGAACAATTAAAGGAAGAGAGATTTTGTATGTTAGTGAAGTTAAGCTGATGTAAATTCAAATTAGGGCGTTATAACTTTAGAATGGTAAATGTAATCTCCATAGTAACCACAAAGAAAATAACTATAGAATATACACCAAAGATAAATGAGAAAGTAATTTAAATATTTCCCTACAAAAAAATCAGAAAATGAGGGGCAAAAAACATTTAATGTATATAGACAATAAAGAATAAAATGATACAAGTAAGTCCCTTCTTGTCAGCAAATATTCAAATGTAAATAGGTTAGCGCTCCCAATCAAAAGATAGTTTTGGGACCCAGAAAACAAATAAATACCCTAAAATGAGGGCCTCAGAAGCAGCCTCAAAAGCAAAAATTTTTCTCTGACATTCTTCTGCCCTCCTGTCCCTCAGTTACTTTCTCTCCCAAGGCTAGCCATAGAAACTAGAATCCTTTTCCCCAATGCAGGTCATAGAAACCAGAACTTTTTTCCCCAAAGCCAGCTATAAAACCTAAAACGATTACTTTCCCTTTGCACTGCTGTGTAAAAAAAGGTCATAAAAGAATAATCTGACCTACTTGGTTTGATGGCAGGTCATAAAACCATCATGCCAGATAAGGTTGTCTCCCATACACAGAAGAAATGCATGCCTAGAGAGACCAAAAATCTAGGCAGAGCGGCCTTGCTGTGTTTCCATGCTTAGTCCATTAACATTCGATTACACTCTTTTGGTGCAACAATATGTATACATGGCTACCCACACATTATTGAACTAAGCATAAAAATGGACATTTTTCCTTGTATCTTTACAAGGCCTTCATTCTGAAGTCTCTTCTATACACATTAAGATTATTTGTTTGCCTTTTCACTAGACAATCTGTCTTTTGCAAATATTGTTTTCAACAAACCTTCAGAGAGACGTGAAGTTTTACAATGGCCTCTACAGCAGATTGACAGAATAGATTAAAAAACAAGCATGATCCAACGATATTCTTTCTAAAAAAAACTCGATTTAGATCCAAAGACACAAGTAGGTTAAGAGTGAAATAATGGAAAAATACATTCCATGCAATAGCAACCAAAAATTGCAGCAGTGACTTTACTAATATCAGGCAAATAGACTTTAAAACAAAAATGGTTACAAGAAATAAAGGACATCATACATTATTAAAAGTTCCAATATGTCAAGTATATATAATTACAAAAATATAAGCAGCTAATGCCAGATCATCAAAATATATAAAACAAAAGCTTACAAACTAAATGGAGAAATAGACAGGTCTATGATTATAGTAGGGACTTTAATATCCCATACTCAATAATGAATAAAACAAACCAAACAAGGTAAAGAAGGAAATAGAGGACTTAAATGAGACAGTAAACTAGCACTTCAGATCTATACTTGAGAATGATATTGAGTCCATCATCAAAAGTCTTCTGAACAACAACAACACAAAAACTCTTGGGTCTAATGTCTTAACTGAAATTTTGCCAAACATTTAAAGAATAACTAGTACCAAGCCTTCTCAAACATTTCCCAAAAAACACAAAACAAAACAAAACAAAAAACCAATAACAGAACAGACATTTCTCTCGAGTGCATGAACATTTTCCAGGCTACACCATTTGTTAGGCCAAAAATCAAGTCTCAATATATTTACAAAAGTAGATATTAGATAAATTGGACTAAGCATAAAAATGGGCATTTTTCCTTGTATCTTTACAAAACCTTTGTTCTGAAGTCTCTTCTATACACATTAAGATAATTTGTTTGCCTTTTCACCAGATAATCTGTCTTTTGTGAATTTTTTTTAACAAACCTTGAGAGAGAACACACACACACACACACACACACACACACACACACACAAATGAAATTAGAAAACTATAAAATTTATAGAATTGTGTAAATTAAAGAACACTTTAAAAAACAAATGGATCAAAGGAGAAATAACAATGAAGGAGAAATAACAATGGAAATCAGAAAACAGAGAAAAATGGAAAACACAGCTTAACAACATTTATAGGAAGAACTGCAAGGAATACCGGAGGAGAAATTTATACCTCTAAATGCTTACCTTAAAAAATAAGAAAATTCTCAAATCAAAATCTTAACTTTATAACTTAAAGAACCAAAAAAAAAAAAAAAAAAAAAAAAAAAAAACAAAAAACTTGACTCAACTCAATGGTAGAAGAAAAGAAGAAAGAAGAAATTATAAAGAGAACAGTGATAAACAAAATAAAAAATAAAGTATAAAATAATAAAACTGAATGCTGATTTTTTGACAAGATCAACAAAATTGACAAATCCTTAACTAAATGAGAATATGAGAAACTACTCAAATTGCTAAAATCAGAAATAAAAGTGGGGACATTACTACTGATTCTACAGAAATAAAATAATTATTAAAGTGTGCTATGAACAATTATATGACAAATTAGATAATCTAGATGAAATCAACCATTTCCTAGAAACACAAAATTTACCAAAAAATAACTAATGAAGAAATAGCAAATTTGAGTGGACATAATTATTAATAAAATAGTTTCAGTAATAAAAAATCTCCTAACAAAGAAAGCCTTGGATTTCATGGCATAGCAGATAAATTCTACCACACATTTGAAGAATAACTAGCACCCATCCTTCTCTAACATTTCTAAAAAGTTGAAGAGGAGAGAATGCTTCTTATCTTATTCTATGAGGCCAGCAACACTATGACAACCAAGGTCAAAACAGACACCGTAAGAAGAAAATACCGAAGATCAGTAACTCTCATGAACATCTTTGTAAAAATTCTCAAAAAAATTGGGAAACAAACTTTAGCAGCTTACATTATATAGCACTATCAAGTAGCATATATTTTTTGAACCCAATAATGATTCAACATACAGCAATTAATCAATGTATTTCACCACATTAACAGAATAAAAGAAAAAGAAGAAACTCATCTGAAATTATGTAGAAAAAGCACTTGACAAAATATAGCATGCTTTCAGGATCAAAACAATTAATAATTTTAAAAACCTAGACAAAATAAAAGATATATAAATATAGCTATATATAAAAAATCCACAGCAAATATTACACTCAGTTAGTGAAAACTGAAAGCCCCTCATCTAACATCAGAAAAAAAGACACAGACACCTGCTTTAGCCACTCTGTTCAACGTAGTACACAAAGTTCTAGCCAGAAAAAAAATATATAAGGAAAAGAAATAGAAGTCATTCGGATTGGAAACCAAAAAGTTAAATAATCCTTTCTGAAAGACTGGCACAAAGAAAGAACAGACTATCCAAGGACTGTGAGGCAACCAGAGGAAGTATAACTTATATTTAATAACTATACCAGAAAGAGAAGAAAGAAGGATATTGAAAGTATTGAAAGAATAATAACTGAATTTTTCCAAATTAATGTCAGACACCACATCACAGATTCGGGAAGCTCAGAAAACATCAACTCGGATTAATAAAAAACAACAACAAAAAAAACCCCAAAAACTTTATACTTATGCATATTATCATCAATTACATAAAAATTAAAAATTAAGAAAAACATCCCAAAAAAAGCCAGAGGGGAAAAACAAATATAAGAATTATTTTACTTGTAAAGTAACAAAAATAAGAATTATATTCAAATTACCCTTAGAAATTTTGCAAGCAAGAAGATAATAGACTGACATTTTAATGTTAACAGAAAAAAATCAACCTAGAGTTCTTTACCCTGTAAAACTGCCCACCAATTGTGAAGAAGTAATAAAAACATTTGTAAACACAAAATGATGGAATTTGTTGCTACTAGATCTGCTTTGGAAGATGTGTTAAAAGAAGATCTTTAGAGAGAAGACAAATAGTATGATTTAGATATTCAGATCTACATAAAGAAAGAAAGAGCACCAAAAGAAACAAGTGAATGTAAAATAAAAACTCTTATTTTCTTTAATCTCCATTAATCTAACCTATAACAGTTTATTAAAAATAATAATAGCAACTATATATTCCATTATATATGCTTACATGTGTATATATATATAAGTGAAAAGAATGACAGCCATGTTACAAGGAAAAGGAGGGAGGAATTAGGGTTGTTTTCCTATTATAAGGTACTAAGACTACCTATGAATAAGTACTATATTATTTGAAAGTGTATATGAATTACTTGTAAATATATATTGCAAATGTTAAGAAAAATACTAAAAAAGTAAACGAAGTATATCTAATACGCCAAGAAGAAAAATAAAACATGAAATTCTCAATTAAAATCACAAAAGCAGAAAAAGTGTAGAAGACAAAAATAGAAGCAAAGAACAAGGACAACAAGTTAAAAGCAGTATAGAATACAGTAGAAGATAATCCAACTATATCAATAATCTCTTTGAATGTCAGTGGTCTAGATTTACTCATTTGGGGGAGTTTTTTTTAAATTTATTTTTTAGAGACAGGATTTCACTTCATTGCCCGGGCTGGAGTGCAATAGTGCTCACTGGCAGTCTCACACTCCTGGACTCAAGGGATCCTCCTGCCTCAGCCTTTCTAGTAGCTGGGACACAGGCACAAGCCACCATGGCCAGGTTTTTTTATTATTATTATTTTGTAGAGATGGGGGTCTCACTATTGCCTAGGCTGCTTGTTAACTCCTGGCCTCAATGATCCTATGGTCTCAGCCTCCCAAAATGCTGGGATTAAAAGGCATGAGCCACTGTACCCAGCCTAAATGCACCAGTTAAAAGATAGAGTTTTGAGAGTTAATCAAAATATATATTGTATATACTAAAATATATGTTTTCTAAAAAAATCCAACTTTAAATATAGAGGGATATATAATTAAATGTAAATGAATGAAGAGAGATATAATGTACTACTAATAAAAATTATTATTGTAATATAGCTTCATCATTATTATTATAAAGCAGTAGAAGCTATAGTAGTTTGTGACAATGTACACTTCAAAGAAAGGAAATGTATCAGTAATAAAGAAGGGCACTCCATAACCATAAGTGAGTCAAGTCTGCAAGAACATATACAATACTAAAAATCAGAGTGTCAAGATACGTGAAGCAAAAAGTGATAGAAATGCAAAGAAAAATCACTAAATTTACTATTAGCATTGAACAGTTCAACAACACTCTATCAGAAATTAAGATATCCAGCAGGCAGAAAATCATACAGGAAAGAGTTGAACTAAGAAATATTATCAATCACATTAATGTACTGCACATGTGTCAACAGCTTTATCCAGCAATCACAATAAATTCTCAAGTTCACATGGAATGTTCACCAAGATAGATCACTTCTGGACCATAAAAACACAAATTTAAAAGAATGAAAAACATCTGATTTTGCTTTCAGACCATACAAGAATTAAACTGGAGATCAATAACAGAAAATAAGCATGAAAATCTCAAAATACATGAAGAGTAAACAATATACTTAATATACTAAACATTTATGAAAGAAAAATTCCAAAACTCTACAATCTCTTCCAGGAAGTAGATGCAGAGAGAATCCTACCTAACTCATAATATGAGGACAGCATTATTACAATACCAAAACTAAAAAATATGTTAGAAGAAAACTAGAGATTAATATCTCATGAATATAGATACAAAAGTTCTCAAGCAAACATAGGATCCAACAATGTATAAAAATAATTATACAACATGACTAAATGGGATCTCCTAGGCCTAAAAGCTTATTCAACATTTAAAAAATCAATTAATCTTTACACTAACAAGTTAAAAATAAACATGCAGAAAACGCATTTGACAAGATCCAATAATCATTATTAATAAAAACCCTAAGGAAACAAGGAATAGAGGGGAACTTACTCAATTTGATAAATAATATTTCTAAAAATCCTCTACAGGTGACATCACACCTTATGCTGAGAAAGTAGAGGCGTTCCCACAAAATTAAGAACAAAACAAATTTTCCTCTTTCCACCATTTCTTTTTAAAATCATAGATTTCTTAGCTAATGCACTAGGACAAGAAAATTAAATAAAAACTACATACAGACTGGGAAGGTAGAAACAGAAGTGTCTTTGCCAAAGACATCACCATCGATGTAGAAAATCTGAAAGAATTAAAATTAATGAACAAAAATAATTCTCAGAAGAAATAAACAATTATAGTTAAGTTACAGAGTCTTGATGAATAAACAAAAGCCAATCCCTTTTCTATAAACTCACATGGAATAATGGGAATTTGAAACTAAAAACACGATAATGGTAACATAAGTACCCTCAAAATGAAATAGATATAAATATAACAAAATATGTACAAGATTCATATGAGGAAAGTAAAACTTGGATGAAAGCTATCAAAGCAAAATAAATAAAGACATAGATAAGAATATTATTTAATATTAAGAATAATATTATCAAGATATCATTACCATTTGATCTATAAATTGAATGTAATACCAGTCAAAATAACAGCAAATTATTTTGTCAATATCAACTAATTTTAACTTTGTATAGAAAGGAAAAAGACCAGTAACAGCCAACTGAATACTGAAGGAAATGAACAGAGTTGTATGATTGACACACCCTGACTTTAAGACTTACTATAAAGATGAAATGATCAAGACAGTGTGGTGTTGATTAATGAGTAGTCAGATCAATTAGACAGAATAGAGATGTCAGAAATAGACCTACATAAGTATAGTCAGCTTATATTTTATAACAGATCAAAGGTAATGTGTAGATAAAAATGTCTTTTCAAATACAAGTGCTAGAATACTTGACATTATCATAAAATAATGAATCTAAACACAGATCTTATATTCTTAACAGAAACAACAATAATTAACTCAAAATGGATCATGGACCTAAGTGTAAAACAAAAATCTGTAAAACTCTTAGAAGATAACTTTGGAGAAAGCCTACATAATCTTTGGGATAGCAGTGACTTTTTACATGAACACCAAAGGCACAATCCATGAAATAAATAATTGATAAGTTGGATTTTGTTAAAATTAGAAACTCCTGCTCTGCAATGTCAAGAGAATGAAACAGCCACAGACTCAGCAAAAATATTTGTAAAAGATACAGCTGATAAAATATTGTTATTCAAAATGTACAAAGTACTTTTGAAACTCCAAAATAAGAAAATGAGCAACCAGGTACACTGTGAGCAAAACAACTAAATAGACACCCAGAAACTTTACCAAGTAAGATGTAAACGAGAAGTCATCATATACAAATATGTCTCAGAATATATATAATTAGAAAATTGCAAATCAGAACAATGAGATCCCATTCTGTATCTATTAAAATGACAAAAATACAGAGTGCTGACAATGCCAAGTGCTGGTGAGAATATGTAGTTGCAGGAATTCTCATTTATTATGGGAATGGAAAATGGTAAAACCACTTTGGAAGAAGGTTCTGCAGTGTCTTACAAAACTACACATACTCATTTTTTTGCAGGGAGGAACAGGATCTCAATCTGTTATCCAGGCTGTAGTACAGTGGTGCAATCACAGCTCATTGAAGCTTTGAGCTCCCCAGGCTTATGTAAGCCTCCCACCTCAGCCTCCTAAGTAACTGGGACTGTACACATGCACCACCACACCTGACAAAATTTTGTATTTTTTTGTAGAGACAAGGTTTCACCATGTTGCCCAGGCTGGTTGCAAATTCCTAGGCTCAAGCGATCCTTCCGCTTTGGTCTCCAAAAGTGCTGGGATTACAGGCATGGAGCCATGGCACCTGGCCTAAAACTATACATACTCTTACTAAATTATGCATCAATAGCACTTTTTGTATATATATAAATACTTTGAAATATTTTATCCACATAAAATGCTGCAACAGGAATGTTTTTAGCAGCTTTAAAAAAATTGCTAAAATTTTAAGCAACTAGGATATCCTTCAGTAGGTGAATAGTTTAGTAAACAGTGGCACATCCAGACAATGAAATATTACTGAGTTTTAAAAGAATTTGATCTAACAAACCATAAAGAGACATGAAAGAAACATAAATGAATATTACTAAGTGACAGAAGCCATTTTGAAAAGCTGCATCCTGTGTCCTACAGTATAGCAAATGTATGACATTCTGGAAAAGGCAAAACTTTAGAGGCAGTCAATAGGTGAGTGGTTATCAGGCATTCAGAGGGAGAAAGGAATGAATATGCAGAGCACGCAGGAGTTTTAAGGCAGGGAACTATTCTGTAGGATACTATAATGGCAGATGTACTTCATTAAACATTTGTCCAAAGCCATGTAAGCACACCACCAAGAGAAACCCCTATATAAACTATGGACTTTGGGTGATTATCAAGTAACCAAGTAGCTTTACCGATTGTAACAAATGTGGCACTCCAGTTGAGGATATTGATAGTGGGAGTGGCTATGCAACACGGCTATATTTCATTGATATCATAGGGTTTAAACACTGGATATTATAAATATCAGAGTAATATTTTGTTGATATCAAATGATGTAAACACTGGATGTTATAAATAACAGAGCACTATTTCACTGATATCACAGGGTATAAACACTGGATACTATAAATATAATGGTGACATTTTATTGATATCATAGGCTATAAACACTGGATATTGTAAATATCACAGCAATATTTCATTAATATCACAGAGTGTAAACACTGGATACTATAAATATCACAACATGATTTCATTTATATCACAGGGTGTAAACACTGGATATTATAAATATCACAGCAAGATTTCATTGATATCACAGGGTGTAAACAATGGATACTATAAGTATCTGCAAGATTTCATTCACATCACAGGATGTAAATACTGGATATTACAAATATCACAGTGATATTTTATTAGTATCACTGTGTGTAAACATTGGATATTAGAGTTGTCACAATGATATTTCATTCATACCACAGTGTGTTAACACTGAATATTGGAAATATCACTGATATTTATTAATATCACAGTGTGTAAACACTGGATATTAGAAATATCTCAGCAATATTTTATTGATGTTGCAGTGTATAAACACTGGATATTAGAAATTTCAAAGTGACATTTCAGGAGAATCATAGCTTATAAAGACTGGATATTAGAAATATCACAGCGATACTTCATTACTAATGAAATATTGCATTGATATTTTAATAATATCACAGGGTGTCAACACTGGATATTAAAAATATCGCTGCGATATTTCTAATATCCAGTGTTGACACACGTGATATTAATGAAATATCACAGCGATATTTTATTGTTATAAGAGTTGTACACACTGGATGTTAGAGATATTGCAATGTTATTTCATCGATATCACAGTGTGTAAATACTGGATATTAGAAATATAACAGCAATATTTCATGAGCATTACAATGTGTAAGCACTATGTGTAAATTCTGGATATTAGAGATATCACAGTGATAGTTTATGAATATCACAGTGTGTAAGTACTGTGTGTAAACCCTGGATATTAGAAATATCATTGCGGTATGAATGAAATATCACTGCAGTATTTCATTAATATCATAGTGTGTAACACTGTGTATAATCACTAGATTTTAGAAATATCACAGCGATATTTCATTAATATCACAGTGTGTAAACACTTTTATTAGAAATATCATAGCCGAGCACAGACTTTGGGAGGCCAAAGCATGCAGATCACCTTAGGTCAGGAGTTTGAGACCAGCCTGACCAACATGGAGAAACCCCGTTTCTACTAAAAATACAAAATTAGCCAGGTGTGGTGGCAGCACCTGTAATCCAGCTACTCAAGAGGCTGAGGCAGCAGAATCGCTTGAACCCAGGAGGTAGAGGTTGCAGTGAGCCAAGATCACATCATTGCACTTCAGCATGGGCTACAAGAGCGAAACTGTATCTCAAAAAAAAAAAAAGATGAAATATCACAATGATATTTCATTAATATCACAGTGTATAAACAATGGACATTACTAATATCACAGATATAGGTATATGTATAATTTTCATAACTTTATCTCAATTTTACAGTCATCCTGGAATTTTGCTTTTAAAAAAGTCTTTAAAAAAAAGAAAAATATTATGTGTTTTGAATCCATTTGATAATAATTATATATACATATCTATATCTGTCTACATATATCACAACTTTGATGAGAAATTATATTGCCTTTATCTATTCTGTAGAAAAATGAATACCTATTAAAATATAAATCGAGATATTTGAGGTTAAGAAATTAGAGCTGTTAGACTGCCTATCTTCTTGATTAATTACAATAAATCTATGTACATCCTTATATGACATTATTATTAAGCTTGTACAAAGGGAACTGAAGGCCAAGAGCTTAAGATCTATAATAGGTGTATAGGAGATGTTTGAAATAGTCTTATAAAACTCAACACTGGTGTGTGTGTGTGTGTGTGTGTGTGTCTATTTATCTTTCTAATCTCATTTAAAAGGACGTGGCTTAAACATATGCCAAGCATTAGTAGTATTTTATGTTTATAAATCAGAGACTTTTTGACTCAAGCCAGAGATTTCAGGGTTAACTATTTGCCTAAAAGATAGATTTTCTTGGAAAAGACTGAAGTTTCTGTGGTTGAGAGAAAATGTGCACTATTGCTTCTTTGCTGGACATGTCGCAGCCTCATGTCAATGTAGAAGGGCTAGAATGTGCCTGTTGTTCAAAATGGCTGTTTGCCAATTTAAAAGGTTTCTGAAAATAAGTGTCTATTGTTTATTCTGTTTAATTACAGGAAAATGTTTGAGGAGCAGGGCTAGAAGCAAAAATAATAAGAATTAAGATTCTTACTCACATAAATTTTGTCTTTATTTTTAATCTTTTGTCTTTTCTGTGAGTCATCATTCTGTTTTTATGGCGGAATAATTATTCTGGCCAGAAGATAAGCTACCACTGAAGATGGCCAGTAACTACTAGTGGCACAAACAGCACTTCAACAACATTCTCATTTTCAGTTAGTTAATACAAGAACCAGAAAGTAGTTCAGATCAGGATAGGGAAATAAAAAAGGCAGACAAAAAGAAGTTATGATGAAAAATAGAAGGTAACAAACAACACAAATTACTTTTGAGGGTAAAAAATATATAGTATTCAATAATGCTTATGAGCTTAGACTTTGTTATCAAAATATTTGCAAGAGTGGAAGCAGCTTCAACAGAAACAGTTATACACTAAAATGTAAATTTTCTTATTAAAAATTGCGAGGAACATGAAAAATCTCTACTATTAAAAAATTTCTTCAAATATTACATTTCTTTCAGAAACCTTTGATTATGTTTCAAATTGAACAATTGTTTCACTGAAATCTAGTACTCATATGTTACATTCATACACGAAATTCTAATGGATGATTATGTCAAACATAAGCTTAGAATTTTAAAAAATGATACTGGATTTGCATTAATGTAAGCCAGTAAAAAAGTACCTTTTTAAAAAGTTTACTGTGAGCCCAGAATTTAGATTTTGGTCATATCCACAATAAATTTCCCAGTGGGAAATAGGTAGTATTTTAGTCTGTCCTCATGCTGCTATGAAGAAATACTTGAGATTGGTTAATATGTAAAGAAAAGAGGTTTAATTGACTCACAGTTCCACATGACTGTGGAGGCCTCAGGAAACTTATGATCATGACAGAAGGTGCCTCTTCATGGGGTGACAGGAGAGAGAATGAGAACCAAGCAAAGGGGGAGACCTCTTATAAAACCATCAGATCTTGTGAGAATTCACCTACTATCACAAGAACAGTATGAGGGAAATTGTCACCATGATTCAGTTATTTCCACCTGGTCCCTCCCATGACACAAAGGGATTATGGGAACTATTATTCAAGATGAGGTTTGGATAGGGACACAGCCAAACCATATCATTCCACCCCTACCCCTTCCAAAATCTCATGTTCTCACAGTTAAAACATAACCATGATTATCCAACAGTCCCACAAAGTTGTAACTCATTCCAGCATTAACCAAAATGTCCAAGTCAAAAATGTCATTTCAGACAAGGCAAGTCCCTTCTTCAGATGAGCCTATGAAAGTAACTAAAAGCAGGTTAGTTACTTTCTAGATATAGTTGGGGTACAGGTATTGGGAAAATACATCTGTTTTAAGTGGGACAAATTGGCCAAAACACAGGGGATACAGGCCCCATGCAAGTCTTAAACCCAGTAGTGCAGTCATTAAACCTTCAAGTTCCAAAATGATCTCCTTTGACTCCATGTCTCACATCCAGGTCACATTGATGCAAGAGGTGGTCACCCGTGGCCTTGGGCTGCTCTGCCCCTGTGGCTTTGCAGGTTACAGTCACAACCCAGCTGCTTTCACAGGCTAGTTTTGAGTGTCTGTGGCTTTTCTAGGCACACAGCACTAGCTGTCAGTGGATCTGCCATTCTGGGGTCTGGAGGATGATGGCCCTCTTCTCTCAGCTCCACTAGGTAGTGCCCCAGTGGTGACTCTGTGTAGGGCTCCACCCTACATTTACCTTCCACACTTCCTACCATAGGTTCTTCATGAGGGCTGCACCCTTACAGCACACTTCTGCTTGGACATCCAGGCATTTCCGTACATCCTCTGAAATCTAGGTGGAGGTTGCCAAACCTCAATTCTTGACTTCTGTGCACCCACAGGACCCTCACCACATGAAAGCCACCAAGGCGTCAGGCTTGGCGCTTCTGAAGCAGTGGTCTGAGCTGTAGGTTAGCCCATTTTAGCCACAGCTGGAATGCAGGGTGCTACATCCCAACACTGGACAAAGCAGCAAAGCCCTGGACCCAGCCCATGGTACCATTTTTTCCTCCTAGGCCTCTGAACCTATGATGAGAGGGGCTCCTGTGAAAATCTCTGACTTGCCCTGGGGACACTTGCCACATTGTCTTGGCAATTACCATTTGGCTTCTCATTACTTATGCAAATTTCTGGAGCAGCCTTGAATTTCCCCTCAGAAAATGGTTTTTCTATTGCATTGTTAGACTTCAAATTGTCCAAACGTTTATGTTCTGCTCCCCTTTTAAGCATAAGTTCCAATTTCAAACCATATCTTTGTGAATACATAAAACTGAATGCTTTTAAAAGCACTCAGGTTAGCCCCTGAATGTTTTGCTCCTTAGAAATTATCACCATCAGGTATCCTAAATCACCTCTTTCAAGTTCAAAGTTCCACAGATATTTAGGGTAAGAAAAAAATGCCATGAATCTCTTTGCTAAAACATAATGAGAGTCACTTTTATTCCACTTCCCAACAAGTTCCTCATTTTCATCTGAGACTACCTTATTCTTGATTTTATTATCCATATCACTGTCAGCATTTTGGTCAAAGTCATTGAACTAGTCTCTAGGAAGTTCCAAACTTTCTTGCATATTCTTGTCCTCCTCTGAATTCTTCAAACTGTTCCAACCTCTGCTTGTTACACAGTTCCAGAGTTGCTTTCACATTTTTCAGGCATCTTTACAGCAGTGTCCCACTACCGGGTACCAATTTACTGTATTAGTCCATTCTCATGCAGCTATGAAGAAATATTTAAGACTTGGTAATTTACCAAAAATAAAAATAAAAAAGAGGTTTAATGGACTCATGTGGCTGGTGAGGCTCCAGCAAACTTACAATAATGGTGTAAGGCACCTCTTCACAGAGTGACAGGAGAGAGAATGAGAAAAAAAGTGAAGGGGGAACCCCTAGTAAAACCATCAGATCTTGTGGGAACTCACTTTCACTGGAACAGTATAGGCAAAACTGCCCCCATGTTTCAGTTGTTTCCACTTGGTGTCTCCCCTGACATGTGGAGATCATGGGAACCACAATTCAAGATGCAGTTTGGGTGGAGACACAGTCAAACCATATCAGGATATTTACTTTTGGTAGTAGGATCTTCTACAAAACATATTATGCTTAAAAAGCAAATTACCTTTTTTGCAAAAACAAAATAAGATTTAATTTTTTTTTTTAATATACTACTTTTGGTGAGGAACTTAAAATCTTGGTAAGTATACTAAAGTAACACTAACATTAACATAATTATAACAACTTTTACTCCTTTAAGGAGTAAATTTTCTCTAAAATTTAAACCTGACATGTATAAAAGTTATCATTTCCTTAGACATCAAGTGGTAGTATTTATGGTAGACATACGTAACAACTACCCTAAGTTTTATATCAATTAGCTACTTTAGTAATAATGTCTAATTTCACACAGAATTTTTTATATTCTCAATGGTTAAAATGATTATTTTTCATGTAAGAAGTAAAGAGTAACAAGTATCCATATAGCTGTTTACTGCTGTATTTTGTTACAAAACTTTATAAAAAGTATCTCCAGAGAGAGAGGTGAACCAAGATAGCTAAATATAAAGTTCTACTGTTTGTGTCCCCTACAAGGACACCAATTTATCTACACGTACAAACAAAGCACTTTTATAAAAGTCAAAAATCAGGTGAGCACTCACAGTACCAGGTTTTAACTTCATAACTTCACATCAGTGAAAGAGTCATTAAAGAGGGTAGAAAAGACAGCCTTGAATTAATAACAGCACTCCTCCACTATTCTCTGCCAGCAGCCACATTGCACTGAGAATCTGTGTACTTAGGAGAGGAAAAGAGCAGCAATTGTGAGACATTTCATTGAAACTCAGTGCTGCTCTCTCACAGCAGAAATCAAACTCAGGCTAGACTCAACTGATGTCTGCCCATGGAAAGAGTATTTTAACTAGCCCTAGCTAGGTGGGGGTCAACCATTCCAGTAGCTGGAACTTGAGTTTAGACAAGCCTTGGTACTGCAGGCTTAAGTGCTTTAGACCTACAAATAAACTTGAATGACAGTCTAGGGCACAAGAACTACAACTTCCAGGTGAGTCCCAGTGTTGAAGTAGACTCAGAGTCAGTGGACCTGAGGGGCATGAAAAATACTGAGACATCAGCTGTGGTGACAAAGGGGTTGAGCACCAGCTAGGCTCTTGGGATCCTTGATTCCAGACCTTGGCTCATGGATAGCAAATCTGGGCCTGCCCAGGGCCAGAGAGGAGCCCACTGCTCTGAATGGGGAGTCTCAGGCCAGGCAGATATTTACCACATGCTGACTAAAGATACCTTTGGCTTAAGGGAACATGGGTGGTAGCCTTGCAGTATTTCTTGCTGGCCTATGGTGGTGATGACCATGGAGTGAGGCTCTTCTGCCTGTGGAAAGAGGAGAGTGAGAAGGACTGCATCTTGTGGTATGAATATCAATTCTATCATCATTCTTTTGTACTACTAGAACACCAGGCTGAATTGTAAAGTTTCTGACCCTAGGACCTCTCTCCCAAACTGCACCTCTGGACCCAGCTGGGGCCTGGTGAAACTTGTCACCTAAAGGTGGCAACTTTCTTAAAGAGAAAGAATACAAGTCTGGCTGGCTTTTCTATCAGATCCCAAAGACTTAGAAAACATAAGAATTTGCTAAGTAGTGATGACAGTGGGCATTGAGCAAGACCCAGAGCTCTGCTGGCTTTAGGTCTGACCCAGTGCAGTCACAGTGTTGGTGACCACAAGGGAACTTGTGTTACCCCACGCCCAGCTCAAAGTGGCTCAGAACAGAGGAAAAGAAAGTGTTTGTTTGGGCAAAAGTAGAGGATGAGAACAAGAGTCTCTGCCTGGTAACCCAGAGAGTTTTTCAGATCTTATCCAAGACCATCAAGATGGCATCTCAAGCAGTTTGAAAAACTACAATGTTGCTGGGCTTGGGGTGACACCTATAGCAGATAATGGCTTAAATCACAATACCTAAGTCATGTCTAATACTTGGAAAGTAGGCTTTCAATGCGGACAGTTACAAATAAGCCTATATGGTGAAAACTGTAATAAATAGCTCACTCTTCATTGCCCAGACACAGATGAAAATTCCTAAGCATCAAAACTATCCAGGAAAACATGAACTCACCAAATGAGCTAAATAAGTAACCAGATATCAATTCTGGAGAAAAAGATATGTGACCGTTTAGACAGAGAATTCAAACAGCTGTTTTGAGAAAATTCAGAATTTTATAAGATTTTATATCTGATACCCACAGCAGATGATATGTATCCAAAGGTACAAAACTCAATGATAATGCTAAGTACACAAACACAGAGTATTATAACACTGTAACTGTGGGGCGTAAATTATTCTTATCTAAAGTAGAAAGCCTAAAAAATAAACCAATCAAAAGCAGTAATTACAACAACTTTTCAAAACATGGACAGACAAATAAATTGAATCAACAAAAGGTTTAAAGGCAGAGGAATAAAAATAAGTCACAGAATATATTAGTTTTATTTTCATTTGTTTATTTATGCAAATGGTGTTAAGTTGTCAGCATAAAATAATTAGTGATGAGTATAGGCAAGCCTCATGGTAACGTCAAATCAAAAGCATATATTGAATAAACAAAAAATAAAAAGCAAGAAATTAAAGACTACAACAAAGAAAATTATCTTTACCAAAAGGAAGACAGAAAGGAAGAGAAAAAGAAAGAGAAGAAACAAAGCAAACAAAAACAAAATAACAGAATGGCAGGAGTAAGTCCTTATTTATCAATGATAACATTGAATGTAAATGAATTAAACTTTCCAGTCAAAAGACATGGAGTGGCTGAATGAATTCAGGAAACAAGACCCGATGTCTTGTTGCCTACAAAAAACACACATCACCTATAGAGACACAAACAGACTGAAAATAAAGAGATGGAAGAAGAGGTTCCATGCAACTGAAAACCAAAGAAGAGCAGGAATAGGTATGCTTATATTAGACAAAATAGATTTCAAGGCAGTACCTATAAAAAGAGACAAAGAAGGTCACTATATAATGATAAAGGGGTCAATTCAGCAAGAGGATATGACAATTGTAAGTACATATGTACCCCAAACTGGACCACCTACATATATAAAGCAAATATTATTAGAACTAAAGAGATAGACTCAAATACAATATTAGCTGGAGAGTTCAATGCCCCACTTTCAGCATTAGACAGGTCTCCCAAAAAGAAAAGCCACAACAAAACCATTAAACTAAATTTGCAATATAGACCAAGTGGATCGCATAGATAATTACATAACATTTCATTCAATGGCTACAGAATACACATTCTTTTTGTCAGTACATGGATTATTCTTAAGTATAGACCTCATATTAAATCACAAGAGGAATCTTAAAATATTTAAAAATTGAAACAATATTAAACATCTCTGAACACAATGGAATAAAACTACAAAATAAAAAACAAGGGACATTTTGCAAACTATAAAAACTCATGAAAAGTAAACAGTATGCTTCTGAATGACCAGTGGGAGAATACAGAAATTAAGAAAAAAATTGAAACATTTTCTTGGAACTAATAATAATGGAAACCACATAGCAAAACGTATGAGCTGCTCTGCAGGAAGCTACCAAGAAAGAAGCTTGTAAGTGCCAACAACGAAAAACTTCAAATGAACAACCTAACCTAACGATACATTTTAAAGAACAAGAAAAGCAAGAGCAAACTAAATCTACAATTAGTAAATAAAAAGAAATAAGATCAAAGCAGAAATAATTAGATTTGAAATAAGGAAAACAATACAAAAGATAAATGAAACAAAAAGCTGTTTTTTAAAAAAGATAAAGCAAAGTGATAAAGCTTTAGCCAAACTAGGGGAAAAAAAAAAGAGAGAGAACAAAATAAAATGAAAGGTTAAAAAGAAGATATTACAATTGTTATTATTGAAATCTTAAGAATTACTAGTGGTTTCTAAAAGCAACTGTATGCCAATACATTGAAAAGTCTAGAAAAATAATCTATAAAATCCCAGACACACACACCCTGCCAAGATTGAACCATGATGAAATCACACAATTGAATGACAAATAAACAGTAACATGATTGCAGTTCTAACACAGAGCCTCCAGGCAAAGAAAAGCCCAGGACTCAGTGGCTACCCTGTTGAATTTTACCAAATATTTAAGGAAGATCTAATACAAATCTTACTCAAACTATTCTAAAAAACAGAGAAGGAAGGAATACTTTGAAATGCATTCTACTAGTCCAGTATTACCTTACTAGGAAAACCAAAGACAAGACACACAAAAAGGAAAGTTGTTCCATGTTCATTGATTGGAAGAATCAATATTGTTAAAATGTCCATGCTACCTAAAGCAATATACAGATTTAATGCAATCCTGAATACAGTACCGATGGCATTATTCACAGAAAGAGAAAACATTCCAAAATTTATATGAAACCGTAAAGAGAATAGCCAAGGCTATCCTGAGCAAAAAGAACAAAACTGTGGGAATTATATTGCCTGACTTTAAATTATAATACAGAGCAATAGTAATAGTAACCAAAAAGGCATGATACTGGCATAAAGACGGACACACATCAGTGGAGCAGAATAGAAAATTCAGAGGTAAATCCATACATCAACAGTGAACTTATGTTTTATAAAGTTGCCAATAATATGATTGGGGAAAGGACAGTATCTTTAATAAATGGTGCTGGAAAACTGGATATTCATATGTAGAAGAATGAAGTTAGGACTCTTATTTACAAAAATTAAATCAAGATATATTGAAGACATAAATCTAAGACTTCAAATTATGAAACTAGTAAAAGAAAACTTTGGCGAAACTCTCCAGGACATTGGTCTTGGCAAAGATTTCTTGAGTAGTATTCCACAAACGCAGGCAACCAAAGCAAACATGAGCAAATGAGATCCTATCAAATTATAAAATTTCTGCATAGCTAAGGAAAAAAAATCAACAAGTGAAGAGACAACCGTAGAATACAAGAAAATATTTTCAAATCCCCTATCTAACAAGGTATTAATAACCAAAATATACAGGAAGCTCAAACAACTCACGAGGAAACTATCTAATAATTCAATTAAAAGTGGGCAAAGGATCTTAATAGAAATTTCTCAAAAAAAGACATACAGATTGCAAGAGTTATATGTAAAAATACTTACCATTATTGATCATTAGAGAAATGTGTAAATCATAACCACAGTGAAATATCTCATCCAAGTTAAAATGGGGTTTTATCTAAAAATCAGACAATAACAAATGCTTGCAAAGTTATGGAGAAAAGGGAATCCTTATTCATTGTTGGTGGGAATGTAAATTAATACAAACACCATGGAGAACATCTTGGAGGTTCCTTAAAAAAGGAAAAATAGAGCTTCTGTAAGATTCAGCAATCCCACTCCTAGGGATATACCCCAAAGAAAGGAAATTGGTCTATCAAAGAGATATCTGCACTCCCATGTTTACTGCAGCACTATTCACCATAGCCAAGATCTGGAAGCAACCTAAATGTCCATCAGCAGATAAATAGATAAAGAAAATGTGCTACATATATACCATGGAGTACTATATAGCCATAAAAAGAATGAGATCCTGTCATTTGCAGCCATGTGGATGAAACTGGGGAACATCATGTTAAGCTAAAGAAGGCAGGCACAGAAAGAAAAACTTCACATGTTCTCACTTATTTGTGGGAGGTAAAAATTAAAATTACTTAACTCATAGAAGTAGAGAGATAAAAGATGACTATCAGATACTGAGATGGTTAGTCGGGGGTGAGAGGAGGTGAGGATGGTTAATGGGTACAAAAACAATAGTTAGAAAGAATGAATAAGGTCACTTGCAGTTCCTTGACACATGACTCTCTCCATAGGGCCCCTATGAACATGTTTGTCGTTTTAAAGCCAACAGTGAAGATGGAGAATTTTTAGTGTATGCTTGCAAAATTATACACATGCACACACACACGCACATGCACACACACAAGAGAACTGTAAACATCATAGTGTCATCTCTATTTTGCCATCTTCTAATAGTGAAAATCAAATGACAGGTTCTACCCAAGCTCAAACTGAGGGTATTATACAGGGCATAAATATGGAAGTCAGCAGAATCTGTCCAGCAGCAAGCTTCTACATGATCTTCCTACTCACCACTTCTCTGAATTTATCTTCTGCCACTCTCCATCTGGCTCATTTTGCCCTGGATAGATTGGCTTCCTTGCTCATTGATTCACAAAGGGAATTTGTGCCTCAGAGTCTTTATATTGACGCTTCTCACAGGTGGTAACCCTCTTTCTTGGGAAAGAAATCCACAAGATGGGCAGCTATACAACCTTTAAGTCTGTCTTCAAATGTAAGCTTATCAAGAAGAACATCCCTGGTTATCCTTTGAAAAGTTGCAAGCCTCATTTTTCTTCATCCCTATGCCTTAAATACTTTTCTTCATAAAATATGATACCACTTGGCATTATATTTATTTGAAATTTTGTTGTTTATCTCTCCCACATCATCATGAGTGCACAAAATTTTTATCATTGAATTCTTAATGTGAAGAACAGTATCTGTTGTGCGTTTATAGAATATTCCAATAAATGAATATGACATGAATTATTGGGTTGTTCTCCTAAATAGGAAATTAATTGTATCAAAATAAGGTTATTTTTGAAAGAGAATAGGGTTTTGATGAACAGTCTGTAATATTAAATTCATTACTTTTGTTTTTTTGATATATCTCTTTATTATATGAAAATTTCTTCTTTAATTTTATATGTGCATTTTACATTTATCATTCAGAAGTAGATTTATTCACTGTGCTCATAATCTGGTGGTAAGAGTCTTACTGAAAGAAATATAAGAAAGCTATAGATCACAGATGTACTCATAAACTTTGCACAGGGCTTTCTACATAATAGGTAGTCATTAAATTTTCGCTTAAATAAATAGGGACTACAGTATCCAATTAATCACAACCCTGCTATCCTTGGTCTTCATTCTGCTGGAAATAATACAAAATGATTACATAGAGAATGGATATGCCTAGTTTTATCACGTAGAATGTAAAACAGGAATTGTTAACGTGGAGACCTGTTTCAAAAGTGTTGTTATCTATATTTTTGTACATTAACTTGAATACAATTTAAATGCAGTTTGTCAATCTTGGTCAATGTAAAGATCTATCTTCAGATAAATGGATAAAGAAAATATAATGTATATATACAATGGAATACTATTCAGTCTTAAAAAAGAGGAAAATTCTGTCATTTGGGATAACATAGATAAATCTAGAAGACATTATGCTAAGTAAAATTACTGAACACAGAAGAGCAAGTAATGCATGGTCTCCCTTGTACATGGAATCTTAAAAAAGTTGAATCCACAGAAGAAAAGCATGAAATGATGTTTACCAAAAATGAAGATGGGTGAGTAATGACAGAATGGTCAAAGGGTATGATGTTTCAGCTCTAAAGGAAGAATAAGTTTTGAGACTAAATGCACAGCACAGTGTCTATAGTCAATAACAATGTATTGTATGCTTCACAATAACTGAGAGAGAAATTTCAAAGGCATTAACACAAAAAATGCCAATAAGTGAGGTGCTGATTATGTTAATCAGCTTGATTTAATCAATTCATGTATGTGACAATATATCAAATCATCACATTGTACTACATAATGTAATGCAATTGTGATTTTTCAATTAAAATGATATAAATTGAAAATTCTTTAGACTTGCATTTATAGTTGTGTTTGTCTCATTTTCATGAAAATTCTATAGCTCTTGAGAAAAAAAATCACATACGTGTATTCAAATATGCACATCCAAACAAAATAATACTTTGAATTCCAAAGTGATATTATGCTAATGAGGCCAACAGAATTCAAAGTGTGCCTTGGAAATAAGAAAGAATCCTGAAAGAAGTAATTGGGATCAAGGTTATGAATACAGAGAAGATTAAATCAAAGAATAAATGCCCGATGGGTCAAGATATTAGAACATACTGCCAAAATGTAATCCCTCGAGAAAATGAAGACCATATCCATATTAAAATAATCCACACAAAAGAATATAATATTACTCGAAAAGAGACATGATTATGAATTTGATTTAATTATAGGTTATATTGGAGCTGACTTGCCTTATGATGAAAGGGGATGTGGGCTGGAATTCTCTTTAGATAATCAAGAAAGGAAGACATGCAATTAACATTACAATAATTACAGCATGATCTTCTGATAATAGGGTTGCTATAAGTTATCAACAAGACTCCTGGTGTTCTGTGTAATTTAATGTATAGTGCTTCTAAAAAATTGACTTATGAAATCCCAATAACCATTTAAATCCATTCTGTGTAGAAAAATAATATATGATTCAAACGCAATATGAAAAAGTCTTCACCTTGGGAAAAGACACTATCATGTGCTGGGAAGGGATTTTAAATTGCCTTAAGATTTGGAAGTTAGATTTGGCAGTACCTATCCAAATCTTCTATGCACATACTCTTAACCCAGAAATTTCACGGTATTCATACATTCCACAAAGGAAGTCAATAAGGAATGAAAAAAGTGATAAATTGTTGTTTTTTACAGCATTGATTTTAACAGTGGTGAACAAAAAGCTTAAATAAAGCTAAATGACCACTATTTGTAGAAAGTTTAAATGACATGTGATACATGTAAATTATGAAACATTATACAGTTATATTTTTAGGTAAGGTAAAACTAAATGTGCTGATATGGACATTTTTTTATAAGGTAAAATCAAAGCATGATATAAAATAATTCTATATAAGATAATTACATTTATATGTATTTTAAAAGGTATACACATATATACTTTAAATTTTATGTATATACACACATAAATATATATGCATATCACTTCCAAAGAGCTAGAAGAGATACTATGTGGTTTGTGAATCTTGACTTCCTCGACTCAAATACTATCTTTTAGCATTGGGAAAGTTTCTTAATTTTTCTGTGTCTTAAATCCTCATTTATAATATTACATATACAATTTAATGCATAGAAAAATTAAAATAATTGTACTTTTTGAAGATTAAATGAGATAGTGCATGTGTACATTTAAAATACTGCCTGTATTACTAAAAACAGTAAAGAATCAGCTATCATTAATATCACCACCTTCATAATTTTTATTGTAATTATCATTTTGGCACATGTATTTATGTTAGAAGAACCTTTCTCTAGAAGAATATTTGCATGAAAATGTGTTTTTCTATGAGACCCTGATAAAAGAAAATAGAATATTTTTAACTTTAATGTTTTCTATATACTTTGGAAAATGTATGTATATATATTTATGTGTAGGTTTACTAGGTTAGGAATCAAAATATTAAATGATAAATATTTGAAAACAGAATACAAACAAAGAAATTAAATTACTGTTAGAATACACTTTGTATTGCATATTAGTCTTTTAGGGCTGATATAAAAAGTACTGCACACTAAAATGCTTACACAACAAAAATTAATTTTCTCGCATTTCTGAAGACTGGAAGTCAGAGATCAAGGTGTCAACACGATTGATTCCTTCTGAGGACTATGTGAAAAGTGCATGTTTCAGGATCCCCTCCTTAAGTTGTAGAAGTTCACCTTCATCCTTTGTCTTCACATTGTCTTCTCTCTGTACATGTTTGTGACCAAATTTTCTCTTTTGTTAAGGACATCAGTTACATTGGAATAGTGCTCACCTTAGTGAACTCATTTAAATTTAATTACTTCTGTAAAGGCTTTAACTCCAAATGTCAACACATTCTGAAATCTTGGGGTGAGCACTTCAATGTACAAATACAGGAGGCACAATTCAACTATAGCAGTATGCTAAATGCTACATTCTTTGTCATATTTAATGACTTTAGAAATAGTTACCACAAAATGAAAGAGAAGGGAAATTTTATTGTTTCTTTGGAATTTCAGAGATGAGCTCAATTCTTCTTACATAGTGGTGAGTCAGTAAGTCTTTTGTTTTTTGTAATAGTTGGGATAAGGTGTCACCCCAAAAACCTAAACATTTTGTCTTTAACAGCAGCACCAGACTTTCGTGGGAATCTAACATTTGTAAGTTATGTAAGAAATCGGTCGCCTCACTTTGTTTCAAGGAAGATGAATGGAACTGTTGTGTTTCTAGAACTTTAATCCCATGTATCTCTGAGGATGGCATACTGTGTGCATATGCATGTGCACTCATGCACATATTTTTAAAATAAAAACATTCTTCATTTGTAGAATGACCATATATTCTGTTCTGCAGAGGGCCATCCACATTTATAACTGTTGACCTGAAAATGATTAATAGGATCCCTTTTCACTTTCCAATATATCTAGATTCAGATATTAAATTATAAACCATCCAAATTTATAGACATCCAAACAATATTTTGGTAGAAATTGAGCTGAATACTTTTTTACACAAAAATGGCTAAAAAAGAAGTCTGCAAAAAATCTAATGATCTCTGCCTCAGAAATTCCATTAAATCCTGTGAGTTTAATACTTCTATGAAGAATTACTTGGATTTGACACTGGCTCTACCATATGAAGTTGAATAAGCTTGAACAAGTTGTTTAACTTCTCAATGTTTCAGTCTCCTCATTACTAAAATTGTGTAATTATTTATCTAATTTATTTGTTTTACTAGTTTTGTTTCTTTCAAACAAATATTAAATGCAATGAAATGCTTGATTCTTATGTTAGTTTTTGTGATTGTATACACCATGTATTCATCACTTAAACCAATAAATAGAACAGTTCCATCCTCCCAGAGTGGTCTGTTTTGCAATCTTGGAATAAATTTTCTCTTAGAATACATTTTCTTTCATTGCAGGAAATAGAGTTTTGATTTCCATCTATCTAGACTAGATATGCCTGTTCTTACCTAAATATAAACTTTATACAAGTCATCTTGCAGTTCCCTATTAGTGCCTGGTTTCTTTCCCCCAGTGTAATGCTATTCAAATAGTTCATATGGTTCATGGATGACTCAGCATCTCATTCCATTTTGTTGATGAGTAGCTTCTCATTACATGAATGCATGATAGTATAACTTACTATTGTCATGTTCATAAATCTGTGGGTTGTTTCCATTTCAGGCTCTTACAAATAAAGCTACTATAAATATTCTTATAAAAACCCAGTTTTGGTATTTTTGTTTCTGTTGGACAAAGTGAAATTGCTGGATCATAGGTTAGGTATATGCTTAAGTTTAAAAAATAGTTACCAAACAGATTTGTTAACTTATTGCATCATATTTCATTTTCAACAAAATTTTATGAAAATTTTAACTTTTCCACATCCTCATCAACATTTACTATAGTCAGGCTTTTCAATTTTAGCCAGAGTGGGTATAGCAGCATCTCATTGTAGTAGTTTTAATTTGAATTTCCAAAATGACTAATGATGAAGAGCAAATCTAATAACTAAGCATAGTGGGTCTTTCTTAGTGACATGTCTATTAAGGTGATTTGCCAATTTATATGTATTCTTTCCTTTAATAATTTGTGTGGAAGAATTGTTCTTTTATTCTAAATAAAATCCTGAGTTAGAAATATATCGCAAATGGCCAAGTGCAGTGCTTACGCCTGTAATCTTAGAACTTTGGGAGGCTGAGACAGGCAGATTATTTGAGGTCAGGAGCTTGACACCAGCCTGACCTAGATGGTGAAACTTCGTCTCTACTAAAAATACAAAAAACTAGCTGAGTGCTGTGGTGCATGCCTGTAATCTCAACAACTCGAGAGGCTGAGGCAGGGATATTGCTTGAACCCAGAAGGCTGTGGTTGCAGTGAGCCAAGATTGTGCCACTGCACTCCAGCCTGGGAAACAGAGCGAGATTCCATCTAAAACAAAACAACAAAAAAACAAAAACATAAATCACAAATATTTTCTCCCAGTCTGTGAATTTTATTTTGTTTCTAAATGGTAAATTTTAATGAGATTATCATTTTAAGGAAATATATCAATTTTTAAATTTTTTATCTTCGAGGTTTTATCTGAGCTGTATAAGTAGCTTTTCCTACTTCAAATATGTGCAAACGTTGTCTTTACACTAAAGGCTGTATATCTTTAAAAGTTTTTGTAATTAGTATGTATTAGAGACAGAGATGCATATTTCTCTGTACTAACATTCTGTATATTTTGCTGAAAAGCCTTTTCTTGACCTATTAAGTGGCCTTGCATTAGTGTTGTTACATTTCTTATCTCTTTTCTGTTCCACTAATTGAATTATTTCTGCTAATAATTTAATTACATTCTCTTTATTACTAACACTCTTGTTAAGTCATGAAATCATGTAGAGTTATCTTCCATCCTTGTTCTCTTTCAAAATTGTTTTTTTGAGTCCTTTGCACATATATTTGCATTTTACAAACAGATGTCAATTTTTATCCAAATAATTCTTCAGATTGTGATTGTGATTGCATTACATTTGTGTATCAATATGTAGAAAATTAGCTCCTAACAATCTATGCATATTTTTTACTAATCCATGACATAAGTCTCCATTTATTTAAGTCTTTGATCTATAGATCTTGCATAACTATTGGTGTATGTACTTCTTGGTATCTTCTTTTATTTTACTGCTACTATTTAAAATACATTTTGTTTTTTATTTTCTAGTTATTCAATATAAATACAGAGAAATACATTAATTTTTTGTATAAAGACTGTCTTCTATGACCTTGCTAAATTTTCTGTTTAGCTTTAGTAGTTATTTTTAGAGTAATTAGAATTTTCTGAATAAACAATCATGTTGTTTTTAAATGAACAGTTTTATTTTCATTTTCCAGATCTCTCTATAATTTGATGTTTATTTCTTTTTATTTCATTGAATTCCATGTAGTGCCTTGAATAAAGTTGTGAGGAAAGATATATTTGTCTTATTTCTGGTCAGATAATGTTAAGTTTAGTATTTCACACAAAATGTAATGTTAACTGTTGTTAATAGATGTACTTAATTGCATTGAAGAAAGTTCCTTTGTATAAAGTTTGCCTAAAGTTTTTTATTATCAAGAGATGTGTTTAATTTTGACAAGTGGGTTTTCAACATCTTTTGAAATGTGTGTGTGAAAGTGTGTGTTTGTATGTGTGTGTGTGTGTATCTCTCTCTCTCTCTCTCTCTCTCTCTCTCTCTCTATATATATATATATATATATATATATATATATATACTTTTTGTTCTCTAGGGTCACACATATATAGATATGTGCATTTGTGTGTGTGAGTGTTTGCATGTATATATACAGGAAGGAATTGGTTTTCATAGTTGTGGAGGCTGAGAAGTCCTATGACCTGCAATCAGCAAGTTAAAGATGTAGGAGAGCAAATGTATACATCCAGTCTCGATCCAAAGGCCTAAGAAGCAGGAAAACTGATGACGTAGGTTTCAAGCATAGTCTGATGACCTAAGAACCAGGAGAGCCTATAGTGTAAACTTCAGTGTGAATCCAAGTGCAAAGATAAGAGGAGATTGATGTCCCAGCTGGATGACTGTTAGGCAGAGAGAGTAAATATACCTTTACACCACTTTTATTTACATATTTTTTCTATTCATACCTGCAACAGATTGGATGTGGCCCAACCACCTTAAAGAAGGCAATCTGCTTATCTCAGACTAGCAATAAAAGTATTAATCTCATCCAGAAAAACGATCACAAACACATTGAGAATAATGTTTAAACAAATATCTGTGCTCCACATGGCCCATGTAAGTTGACACATAAAATTAACCATTACAAGTGTACCCCTTGTCAACTTCTTATCCATATCCTTAAACAATATATAATCCCCAATGAAGCAATAACAAGTTCATAATTCCACCAAACATGCTGCAGCTAACCTGCATACAACCCAAAGTGGGCTAATCTCTTCCCCAGAAGTGGAGGTAAAGTCCTTGAGTGGTGTTTCCTCTTCTTCTTTATATCCTCTAACTTAAATACTGTGATGTAAAATTAATAATACTTAAGTGCTATTATAATGTCAGTATATCTTTGTTACATAAAAAAGAAGATAAGAAAGAGAAGAAAAACTATATTTGATTAATCTATCTATATAGATATAGATACACACACACAAACATATTCATAACATAAGGAGGGATACTCATGACAGTGCAACTTGTTGGCCCGTGTTTAGGCTTTAAATTTCTATTAAGACCCAGAAAAAGGCCAAGAGCTGTTTCTCAGAAGGAGATGTGTTTTGTGGAGAGGATAGGAATGTTTTGTTTCAAAATTCTAGGGGCCTGTACTGTGAATTACCAACAGGGGCCTGCCAAAAGCTCCAAACCGCATCTGCCACTGAAAATTTAAGTACCATTGCATATACTGGGTCACATGGTCCAGCAGAAGAGCAGTTTGCACAACAGCCCAGAACTGCTTTTTGTTTGCTTATTTGTTTAAATTTGTTTTTATTTTTTTATCATAGATCTTACATTTATTAACTGATTAAAATTATATATATTTATGATGTACAATGTGATGTGCTGACATATGTATACACTGTGGAATGATTAAATCAAGCTCACTAACATATTCATTATCATATGTACTTAGCATTTTTTGTGTTGAAAGCATTTAAAAGTCATATACTTAGCAATTTTACAGAATACTATACATTGTTATTAACTAGTCACCTTGTTGTATAATAAATCTTTTGAACTTATTCCTCCCATCTAATCTTAATTTTATATGCTTTGACCAATATCTCCCCAAGATCTCTCCCAGCCCTAGTTCCTGATAACTATCATTCTACTCTTCACCTCTGTGCATTCAACTATTTTAGATTCCTCATATAAGTGAGATCATGTGGTATTTGTCTTTCTTATTTCACCTACATAATCCTATATGATGTTATCCAGATTCATCCATGTTGCTTCAAATGGCAGGATTTCATTTTTTAATGGATGAATAATATTTACTTGTGTGTCTGTGTGTCTCTTTCTCAAACAAACATTTTCTTTATTAATTCATTCAGTGAGGGAGATTTAGATTTGTTACACATCTTGGTGATTGTAAATGGTTCTGCAATGAACACTGGGGTGCTGATGTTCCTTTAACATGCTGGTTTTATTTTTTGTGTATATGACCTGAAGTGGAATTGCTAAATAATATGGTAGTTCTGTTTTGAATGTTTTAAATAACTTCCATACTGTTTTTCCTAATGACTGTACTAATTTACATTTCTACCTACAGTAACAAGTTATTTCCTATTCTCCACATCCTCACCAACACTTGTAATACTTTGTGAGTTTTTTTTGTTTTGTTTTGTTTTTAATAACTACCCTAACAGGTATGAGATGGTGGATCCTAGTGGCTTTGATCTGCTTTTCTTTGATGATTATTGATGTTGAGCATATTTTCCATGCCTACTATTGGCAATTTGTATGTCTTTGAGAAATGTTTTTAAGGTCCCCTGTCTACCTTTTAATTGGATTATTTGTTTTCTTTCTATTATGTTTAAAAAACTATTGCAGAGCCTTCTCTTATACTAGGTCCTACACAACACTAGGAGATTTTTCAGGTTCTTCAGTAAATGGATTAGGGTAGCACATTTATATGGAATATATGTTTCCTCCAAATTCAAAGAGTCTCATTAGGTACTGTGCATCTGATTCTTTGTTGTTTTTTATTTTGTTTTGGTATTTATTGTAGGAGAAGCCAAATGCAACAAATTATCCTTCATCTTAGAAGGAATATCTTGCTTTGCACCATACCACTGGACAATTAGAAATTTTACTGAAGTGGAAGATCTTGAATTTTTGTTAGATGTATTTTCTACCATCTGACATGTAATTGGTAAGCCAGTATAGTTGCTTACTTATGTCTAGTATAGTTGCTACTTTCTGCTAGCTAGATCTAAATCTTTAAGTTCTGTTTCTTTTGGTTACAAATTCAATTTTTAATTCATTTATCTTTTTTTAGAACTGTGCTATAAGCAGCCAAGGGAGACCATACAGACCCTGAATGTTTTGCTTGGAAATTTCTTCTTCCATATATCCTAGTCCATCACCCTTAAATTCTGCCTTCCACAAAGTACCAGGACACAGAAACAATTCAGACAAGTTCTTTGCCACTTTATAACAAGAATAACCTTTCCTCCAGTTTCCAATAAGATATTCTTTATTTCTATTTAGGAACTCATTAGAAAAGACTTTATTGTCCATATTTCTACCAGTAGACTGATCTTAGGTAATCTCTAAAAAAAACCACTTAGATAATCTCTAAAAATATTTAGGTACTTTATACAGATCTCCTCTTCTGAGCCCTCATCAGAATTGCCCTTAATGCTCTGTTTACAACAATCATTTTTTTTCTAGCAGGTAACTCTAAACTCTTCCACACTTTACTTATTATCCAGTTCCAATGTTATTTCCACATTTTTAAGTGTTTGTTACAGCAACACCTCACTTTTGGTAGCAATTTCTGTCTCAGTTTGTTTTGCTTGTGCTGCTATCACAAAATACCTGAGACTGGGTAATTTTTGAAGAACATAAATATATTTTCTCACACTGCTGTAGGCTGGAAATTTCAAGATCAAGGTGCTGGCAGCCTCAGTGTCTAGTGAGAGCCCCTGTCTCTGCTTTGAAGATGACAATTTGAATGCTGTGTAGTCGCAAAACAAAAGGGATAGAAGGGACTGAATTTACTTCCTCAATCACTTTTGCAGGACACTATCCCCATCCTCAGGAATGGAGCCCTCATGTCCTCATTGCCTCCTAAAGGCACCATGTTTTAATACTGTTACACCAGGGATTAAGTTTCAACATGAATTTTGGAAGCATCACATACATTCCAACCAAATAAATCCTTGAGGTAGAACAGTGGAGGCATATCCCTGACTTGCCATCTTAAATAATAATACTTTTGGTGAGCCTTTGACTGAAATAGAGAAAAAGGCATTTGCCTAGGAGGTATGTTCATTTGCTCTAGCAGTGAAACTTTATCTCATAGTACAGCTGCAACTGGGGTTACCATCTGGTAATAATTCATTGTCATTCTCCAAGGCACATCTGTCTTCTACACAGGCCCAATAGGTGAGTTAATAAAGAGGTGGTGGGAATCACCACCCCTCTAGCCTTTATATCTTTATGGTGGCACTAATTTTAAATCTCTCCAGAAATGTGCTATTGCTTTTAGTTTTCTATTTTTCTATTTAGAGGCAGTGCTATTGACTTCCACTTGGCCCTTTTCATCATAATAGCTGTCACCTCACAGGTCAAGAAACTAATGTGGAGATTCTGCCAGCTGCTCTGTACAGATTTTTTCTAAATAAGCATTGTAGAACTGAGGAAATAATCACAGGTTAGATTTGGAACCCCCTGGTCCCACTGTGAGATGGAACTGAGCTGAGATTTTTTGATCACCTGAGCTTCATAAACCTTTACTCTGACTGGTGGACCACATCATGTTTTGGGTCCCCTGGATTTGTGGTCAATTCAGGGTCAGTGTTCAGTAGTATCCAAAAGTTCTGTTTATTTTTTCCCAGTGCGTATTTACCCTGGTAAAAGTGGGTATGTCCCTCTGGGAAATGCAGAGAGCAAGATTAACAGTGTTTTTGTTAGTGAATCATGGTCCTTCTGTATGGGTACCTGGCCTCACCTTCATTACAGAGGGTCTTGGTGTATAAACTGTCTCAATTATAATATTTGATGAAGTGGCAGTAACTCTCTGTCTTTTTATAGTTCAGGTTAGACTTTTGTTTACTTGCTCTGAAACTTTTCTGCTTATATAGCTCAATAAAAATTTGATAGGTTTCTTATCTATTCTACTTCTGGAAATACCATGGTCAGCTAGACAGTGCAGTGGGACTTAATGAGTCAGACAGTTTGACTGCTCTCTGTTATGATGGTACATATGCCTCAGCTCCTTATTACTTTTACAGATTTCTATAGCTGGCTTCAATTTCTCCTCAGAAAATGTGATTTTCCTTTCTATCATAATATCAGGCTGCAAATTTTCCCAACTTTTACGCTCTGCTTCCCTTATAAGATGGAATGCTTTTAACAGTACCCAAGTCACTTCTTGAATGCTTTGCTGCTTAAAATTTTTTTTCCAGATACCCTAAATCATCTCTCTCAAGTTTAAAGTTCCACAAATCACTAAGCCAGAGAAATGCTGCCAATCTCCTTGTTAAACATAACAAGAGTCACCTTTGCTCATCTTTTCAGCAATGCTTCGCTCTGCTGGTACCCAATTTGCTGTATTAGTTTGTTTTCAAACTGCTGATAAAGACATATCTGAGACTGGGCAATTTCCAAAAGAAAGAGATCTAATTGGACTTATAGTTTCCCTTGGCTGGGGAAGGATCACAGTAATTGCAGAAGGCAAGGAGGAGCAAGCCACATCTTATATGGATAGCAGCAGGCAAATAGAGAGAGCTTATGCAGGGAAACTCCCCTTTTGAAAACCATCAGATCTAATGAGACTTATTCACCATCATGACGACAGCATAAGAAAGACCCACCCCCATAATTTTATCACATCTCACAGGGTTCCTCCCATAATATGTGGTAACTCAAGATGAGATTTGGGTGGGGACACATAGCCAAACCCTATCACCAAGCTATTATAATGATTATTATTTTCTTTTGTTTATTTTTTCATTAAGACTGTGAGAAAAAATATTTTCTATTTTTAATAATTAGGATAAAATGGCATAATTTGACATTTCTATTTAATATTGTAAATATATTTATAATTTATTGCAATTTCTAAAATGGACTTTTTACTAATACTCTTTTTATTGCCAGATGTTGATTTTGTTGTTATTTTTGTTTTTAAACAGAGACAACAGATGCATCATCTCTGTAGGTTAGCGCACCAAGTAAAATAAAAATCTGCTACAATAAGACAGGAAACTTGCCATCAAGGCAATCTTTGTGAGGTCTATCAACATAGCGAAGGAGGCATAGCAACCATTGACGTTCATGAGATTGTATGTACAAACAAATATATAACAACTGTGATAATCAGAAATTAAAGAGAAGAGAGAGGAAAAGGGAAGTCACTTATGATTGTGTAGGATAAGGTGACAAAGATGTTATATGATTCTTGGCATATGCTAAATATTATGCTCTATATTTTGCAGACTCCATCTTCTTTAACACTCACAGCAGTGTAGTCTATAAAGTGAAGGATGAAGTATGATTTGACTTTGTAGGTAGAGTTTCAGAAAGGTTGATTAATTTGAAACAGCTCACATAATTAATGAACTGAAAAGTTAAAATTCAAACTCTTGTCTACATGTCTATGCTTTCCAAGATATTTCCATTTCTAGGATGCTGTTAAATGGTTTGAATGTGTTTAAAAATGTCTATTGATTGAATAGTCTATGGAAATTTGGAGGAAGAGGAAGGATAGCTATGAGAAATATAATACTATCTGGAGCCATAGCTCTGAAAGCCTGGAGATAGGCCTTTTAAAATTGTGTTTTACGTAAGTGTGTTGAGTATCCACTACCAGCTGGAACCTCTGGAATAAAAGGAGTACAAATAACAGCTATCAAATTGAATCAGGGCGAAGAAAATTAGCAGAACTAATGACTATATAGATTGAGTTATTGCAGTAGTCTATGGCCACAAATATATAAACCATTCATTTCCATCAATTTTCTGAAGGCTCAAATTCTATTGCTGCATTGTGTTAAAAAAAAAAAAAACGATTTTGTTAAACTGAAAGATCCACTTGCTAAAAACAAAATGAAACAAAAGTAGAAGGAAATACACCAGTGTTAAAACTGATTCAGGATTTTTAAAAAAATTTAAATTATTTTATCTGACTCCCCTCATAATATTTAATGACTGTAATTTAAATATATAGTACAAACAAAGTTGATTTGAGAGAACCTTTTCAAATTTATGCACATACTGAGAAATTTAAGAAAAGACAATATGAGAGAAATTTAGCAAGAAACATCTGTGAAAAACTTAACTGCATTCAAAATTTTTCAAAAGTGATGGTATGGTTTCAACAGAATGAAGAAAAGAAGAAATATAGCCAATGTTTTATGATCTAACAAAGTGGCTGAAAGCAAAAATGTGGACATATATGACTTCAAGGTGTGAGGAAGTTTGTTTATTCACTCATTCAGCAAACACTTTTTGAAGACCTAGAGTATGAACAATAGTTTCCACAGTAATTATAATGAACAGAAATTAATGCTTTCATATAAGCATTCTACAGCTATGTGAATTCATTTAGTAAATAATGGAGAAGTACTGCTGTTCCATAGAGAAAAAAATGGTAGAACAAAAGCTGGAAGGGGAAGAGGAGGAGGCAGAGGAGGGAGATGGGGAAGACGAGGAGGAGGAGGAGGAGGAACAGGAGAAACTTTGAAGTAGGGCCTAGCAATATGTATTTGAATCAAGCCTCCACATGATTCTGATGTATGATAAAATTTGAGAACCATTGGTTGAGCTTACACCAACAGGTATGTTGGTGAATTTAGATGACTGACCCAGCTTTGACAAGAAAGTATTATAGTAATGATTGCCTGAGGGAAAAAAAACTGGAAAAGAGTATAACTTACATAATTCAGGTTGCTTTTTGTATAAAAACAATTCTTTTTAAAGATAAAGAAAGCATATGAGATAATTTCAATGTATGTTTATTAATGAAAAACTATATGATTAATGATCACAAGACAATTTAAAAAATATGAATGACAAACATTTTTTAATTGCATGTTGTATGCCAGATATTTACATTAAGCATTATCTCTATTTACCTTCTGAACCTTCTAATTTATGGATGAGAACAACCACGTTTGAACACCCATGTCTATGTAGACTTTGTATGTGTAAAACATTATTTGATGAGACATATTTTATACCATAGTCTGCTTTGCAAATGTTTTTATGGTTATCTAATAGTTTGCCACTGGAAATGAAAATTTTTATAATGCCTTTCCAAATGTAGTGACATAAATACAAAGAAAGGGTTCTTATTATCAATAATAAATAAAATCTATTTTAGAACTCTGAAATACTCATATTGGGATGTTAGTGTTTGATCATTAGCTCCAGTCTTCTACAGAAGGTTGATGCAGATTATTTCATTTATTGATTAATAATGAAACCCCCACATTTGTCACATGTGATTGTTTTAGACTCATAATATTTTTCAGGGATTTTGTTATATTTAAAATTTCCTCAGAAGCAAGTTACAAAAACCCAATGCAAATTAGCTTAAGAGAAAATGGAATCTATTCAAACTCCATGAACAAACTGAGACTAATCAGTCAGGAAGGCTGTATTGTAGGTCCTATTCTCCCAGAAGCAAAGCCTGAGCCAGGGATTCAGGTGCACATAATGTATGAAATAAAACACTTGAAATTGATTTCAGGAGAAATCAATTAGAAAGTGGCGGAAGAAGGAAGCTCATCAAAAGTTTGATTTCAGGTGAGGCCCCATAGTCACGCTAGTCCTTCAGGAACCTCTCGAGTGTAAATTATACCTGAATTTATTTTTAAAATATGCAAAAGCGTGAGCATTTGTATCTATACATTATTTAAGCATTGAGGTCATCTGTTTTAACAAAGTTTTCTTAGAGCTGTCCAAGTATCTGGGAGGCTCCAGAGGCCAAAGACAACCTTCTGAAGAAGGTTGCAGATACCTGTAAGGGCAATTAGTAGGAAAGTACAATAAGCTGTGGGATGAGTGCCCACAACGGGTGAAAAAAAAAAGATTCAAGTGGAACTGGATGAGAACAAACAGTGTCTGCTGAAGAGGAGGTGGTAGGTGAGTCTTAGAAACAAGCAGAACTTGATTGAATATTTTGAGTATGTACTTGTGTTTCCCATTTCCACAATATGTGCTGGATTCCTTATTATCTGCCAGTAGAATATCATTTGCTGCAACATGGAAAACATTACTTCTGTGCTGTATATATTGTAGGCGCATCCGATGGAAAGACAAATTTTCTTAAGCACAAGACAAGAAATCCAAGGGAAGAACTTATTTGCCTTGCTTTTCAAGTGCCGTCTTTGACTCATCTTCTTCAACTGGAGGTAAGAGGTTAGGGGAGGTTTGTAAGAATATGCCAACTCCCTCGAGGGTGGCTAGAGTATCAGAATGCTAGAGTATAGTTTTTAGAAAAAAAAAAAAAAAAGATTGATCCTGGTTGCATGGTTCTAAAACCACCAAGTGTACCCTACATAGGGTTGATATGCTGAAAGGGACCTACTCCTTCCTAGGTCCTCTTTGATACGTAAATTCAGAGAAAATATACTTAAAAAATAGTAATGATTTTAATTTAGAAATAATAACATAGCGAGTGTAAATACAGAAAAACTTAATTCAAAGCTATGAATCTTTATAATGTTCTAGGAAAAGGAAGATAATTAAAAGTATTTTATAACAATACACATGTGTTTATGCATACCCTGCAGATATTAATATTTTCCATGTTTTTCATTATTTAGTTTGAAAAAGTCTACTTTCTGGTGCATGAAAAAGCTTGTTAAATAGTTACATATGTCTGTTTACATGCTTAATTATGAAGACACATTTTTTAAAGGCTCATTATTTGGTTCATTTTCTCAGTGGAAAGTATTGGTTCAAGTTGCCTTTTCTCTAAGAAAGTGATGCAATGTTATTTCCATGCCAATGAAAATAATGAATGTCTTGCAAAGGAATGTATTTTTCTGTAATTGAAAGAATAGTGGCAGTTTTTTTGCGACGACGTAAATTCCCTTTGTAAAGCTTGAATATTTGTAAAAGTTGGATGAGAGAACTCTTATTTGAAACTAAAACTGTTTAGTTTGTACCAGTCTAAGCAAAATCTATCACTTAAACCATGCCAAGACAGTGATTGACAATTCAAATTGCCTTTCATAAATCAAATCAGTTGCAAAATAAGAGTAAAATCAGAAATGTATTTTGCAAAATGAAGAATGTTTTCATTATAATGTTCTTCCCTATGGCACTTCAAAAAGAAAATCAAGCATCTCAGCACTTTAATATGATGCTTTACAAATTATAAATGACAGACAGTAGCTAGTAGATGCTATTCAATATGAATATTATATGCAATGAATTGATAATACATCACCTAAATTTTTATGAATTAAACAAAAGGAAGTAATTCTCTATGGGTAAAGTCTATCTAAAAGTGTGATTTTTGTCTATTTAAGAAGTTTGGACAAGTTACCAAGCATTTTTATGATCATGCTTATTATAATTTGATATATGCAGCAAGTTTTTCTTAAAATGCTGTAATAATCTGTATTTACAAGATATAATTTTAAATATTTCTTATTAGAAGTAGCCTCAGCACCACAAACATGTCATCTTTAATGTAACTAAAGTTCAGAAAAAACAATGACTCGAATATGTAGATTTCTGTGAAAAGATCCAATGGAGAACCAATAGACTTTCTTTAAAATAATACTTATTTTTTTAGAACAGTTTTAGATTAACAGAACATTGCAATGGTAGCATAAAGACCTCCTGTGTATCCTGTACCCTGGCTTCACTACTTAACATCTTACGTTTGTATGAGATATTTGTTATAGTTAATAAATCTACATTGACACATTAACTAAAGACAATACTTTACTCAGATTTCCTTAGTTTTGGTCTAATGTCCTTTTTCTGTTTGACAGTTTTGAAAAGTATTTGATGGTCAATTATTTTGTAGAATACCTCTCTACTGGAATTTATCTCGTGTTTTTCTCATGGTTAGATGGGTATTACGTGTTTTGACATGGAAGACCACACTATTAAATTGCCATTTTCTTTTTGATGTGTGTGTGCCCCTAAGTTGCCTTTTTTATCAGAGCCTATCAAGCATATCTATCATCAATATTACTTATCAAGTTGATGTAGACCTGGATAGGAGGCACTGTTTTTCAGGTTTCTTCATATTAAAACTAGTCTTTTCTTCTATTTCCATACCATACTCTTTTGAAGGAAGTTACTATGTCTAGACCACAATTAAGGAGTAGGGAGTTATGTACTCCCTTTTCTTGAAGGTAGAATATTAACGTACATTATCTGAAGTTCTTCTGCACTGCAGATTTGTCTCTTCCCTCCTATTTTTTTATTCATTTAATAATTTGTTTATTTTATCCCTTGAGTTATAATTCAACACTACATTATTTATTTTGTTGCTCAAATTGTTCCAGTGTGGGCCATTGGGAGCTCTTTCATTTGGCTCCTGTGTCCATTACACATAACCCTTTTGTTGTCTTTTTATTTTTTCCTAGTGCTTCCTTGCCTTCTAATACGATAAAATATTCCAATATTTGGTTCTTTATTTCTTATCTTATGAATAGCTTTTAATTTTGCTTTTAATTAAACAGGCTAATCTGAAAACATATTCCTACTTAAAAGCCTTTTTTCCTTTTTGAATCAATTCTTTGAATTAAGAAATGAAAGAAATTAGTAATTGAACGAAATTGAACACTATGCATTTAAATAGATATTTTATGAAAATTATAGATGCAGGTCATGAAATCAACTACTACACCTTCAAGAGAAAATAAACAAACTGGAAATCTTGCAATTAAGCATTTGTCTTTTAACTAGTTACTCCCTCTATAAAAGTAATTTATAGAATAAGCCCTAAGTAATACCAGTCACAACCAGGATATCACTCCTGAAATAGCTGAGCATTCCTTTGAATTTCTTTCATCCCCACTGAAATCTTCATTAGCCATTTGTTTGAGTGCCTGGAGCTCCTGATCTGGGGAACAGGAGACTTAGCCTTCTCTTTTTTAAAAGGCTTCTTTCAAAACCAATTTTCAAGTTGTCCAATTTGTCTATACCTCTTCCTTGAGGTGCCAGAGAGCAGCAATAATAATAATAAACAATAGCTTAAATTCCCTACAGATTTTCTATATGATAAGCCTATTCTAAATACTTTGTATACATTGTCTGATGTAACTCACCCAACAACATCATAAGATAAAAGTATTTTAGAATCCTAACTAAAGTAATATTCTTACAGGCACAGGACTGGAAGTGGTGGAACAATTCTGTTCTCTTAATAATTATGTTAGACTGGCTTTCACGTATCTCAAGATCAGTGATTTTAATTGGTTTTCTGGTGGTTGCAAGGATTGACTTGGGTGAAAAAGCGTAATAATACTACCTGGGGGTAGTAGTAACTATATCTTGAGGTAAGGGGTTTTGTTAATTATTTTTGTTTGTCTGTTTACTTTCTATTATCTTAAGCCTAACACAGGCAAAAACATAATATTTCTAATAACCCTTAGTCCAAATAATCAAATTTCTGTTTCATGAGACATAGACCCCTTTAGTGATAGTAGAAGAGTTGATACCCGAGTTTTGATTCCCAGAAAGCCGGATTCAAATTCTGATCCTTCTGGCTGGTTCTGGAATCTGGAACATATTACTTGAATTTCCTCAGCCTCTGTTCCTCATCTGAAAAATTAGGGAGATTATACCAATGTCAAAATTATGACAAGAATTAAATGAGATTTGTATATCCAAATCCTAATGCCTCTCCTGATTTATTTAACTGTAGTCAAAGTATCTACTAAGGAACCTCAGGAAAGACAGGCACAGAAAATTTCAGATTAACGTGAGTCTGGTTTCTTTTGTCTTGCTATTGTTCATTTCTCTGCCATCCATAATAATAGAGTTTCTAAAAGTAATCTTTTTCCCTACCTTCTAATACATTGTTACAAAGATTTCCTAAGTTTCCTCAGTAATATTTTATCCCTATATAGGATATAGAAATATCTTTCACTCCTGGGGGCTATAGATTTAGGTATTTTTCTCAGTCTTATCTTGGCTTCCTACTCAAATACTTATTACTTCTCAGTATGTTAGCAGTAGCAGGTTGCTCTTCTAAGTTAACACTTAAAAGACTCTTGTCAAGGACATGAGCTGGTGCACCCTCATATCAGGTTGACTTTTTGGTTGCTCACATTTTCCTGAGATGACTTAGTAGGTTTCTCCATTGGGAGAAAGCATACCTTCCAGGTGATGGGGCCAGGAACGGGGAAGAGACGACATGAATGCCTAGTTTTCCTTGTCTTACACTGAAGCGTTACTCTTTCTGTCTAGAGTTAATTTCCTCACCTCTGTTTCACATCATGACTTCCACAGTTTCTCTCATGTCTCTCCCATGTCTTCTATTATCACCTTCACATTATCATTTAAACATGTTTTTCTATTAATGAAAAAAAAGTCTTTTTATCTTTCATCTTATTCTGGGTACTGTTCTTTTTCTCTTACACCTTTTCCTACCCGTATTTCTTAAAACATATGTTTGCACAGGCTATAAATGATTTCTCATATACTTATCTCTTCTTAATCCTCTGTAGTCAGATTTGCTAGTCGGTGTCCATCCTGTCAAAAATTCTAAGAAAGCAATTCCGTTCTCATTTTTATTTTTGGTTTGCCAATAGTTAACACTGTTGGATATGTGTCTTCCCAGAAAAATTTATTGCGTAGGCTCTTGTAATTAAATGTGTTTCTGGTTCTGCTTTTACCTTTCTTGAGGTTCTCAGATTATTTTGTGGGCTGGTTAGCCTCTCTCCACCATTTAATGAGAGGTTTCCCTTAGGAACCACAAGGGCTTTTACAAATTGAAGAGAACAATCAGTGCTATAAACCATAACTATAAACCACTACATCATTTTTGAGAAGAATTACTATTTGATGTGAAGGAACACTGTAAATCACAACATAAAGTAAAATATCTCCCCTATTTTGGTTATGAGATCTTAGCTTCTCTTAAAACACCAGAATTTACTTCTTGTACTAAAACTAGAATGACTTTACTAGGATTTTCTTGTATTATACTTCCTATATATAAGCTTTGAAATTAAAATTAAACTATAAAATATAATTTTATAGAGTGGGCCTAGGGCTAACATGTTTCTCATATTAACATTTCAGTCCATTTTTCTTTTCTCTCATTTTCTCTCACTACTAAATTATATGGTAGGCAGATTGTTTGAGCTATCAGAGGAAAAGTCAGCGAAGTTTTAATTTAGGAGAGTCCAAAGCTTGAGATATATTCCAGGGAAGTCAGCTTAGGTGGAATAGAGAAGGAAGATAAATGGGAGGCAAGAAAAAGAAGGTTAGAAGGAATAAATTATAGAATATCAAAACTCTAAAGATATTTTATAAAAATTAGAAAAGGAATATCAATTTGCAAAGTAAATGAAGTATCTATTCTCATATTAAAATATGATTTGCTATTTTATCCAAAAATATAGTCTGATTCAAAAAAAATAATGAACTACATATATAATGTTCTCCTTAAGTATAATTCCTCTAGTTACAAAACTTGTCCACTATGATTCATACGTTATTCCAAGGTTATCTTATATTCCAAATGTAATTTTTAAGCAAGTTTCTCAAAAAGATATTTATTCTTATATGAAATAGTGTAGTGTTCCCTGCCAAAATACAGGAACCATTCCAGAAAGTATTCTTTATTTCTCCATAATTTCTTGCCATCTATTGAACCCTGTGTACTTTCATTAGATAGGATTAAATTATGAATGCCGGTCCCATGTTTTTTTGTTAGCTATGGAATTTTAAACCCTGTTATCTTTACACACATTTTAGTCTTTTTTTTGTTTGTTTGATCAGTGTCCCTTACTATTTTGATCATTTAAAGTTACAGTGTCTTCAAAGTTAAAAAATGAGTTCTTATTATCACTTTACATTCTTGGGACCAATCTGATGCAAATATATCCACCAATTGTGCTTATAACTTGAACCAGGATATAACTACACTCTAAAATGAGAGCACTTATGGAGATCTAGTATACTTTGAATACAGTAATTGATTAAGAATAAAAATCTCATTTGAGAAAATGAAGGATTTGAGGCTGAATAATAACTGTTGATAACTACAAATAATTTTTTCTATTAATTTCAAACTTATGATTTGAAATCATGTAAGCACTATATCATAATGCTTCTCTAACATTTATATATTCAATTACGTGACTCTTATTATACAATACAATATTATTATTCCTAGAAAAATAAGTGCAAATACTATAAAATAAAAATGAATGTTCACTTTAGTAAAGTTACTTGTATTCTAGTATTAATTTCCACACTAGCTCACCGAGAAATATTGGTCTAGTTATATAATGTATCTTATTATAACTGTTTTCTCTCTTACCACAACACCTGATCATTTAAATAGAATTGGTGAATATTTTCTTAAAGGACCAGATGGTCAATATTGTAGGCTTTGATAATCAATATGGTAGAGATTACATATTAAAGCCCTTGTCACAACTGCTGAACAGTGACATTATACCATTGAGGTAATCATAGAAAATAAGTGAACACACTGCCAGACTTCAAACTATACTATAAGGCTAGAGTAATCAAAACATGGTACTGGTACCAAAACAAGGACATAGATCAGTGGAACAGAACAGAGGCCTCAGAAGGAATACCACACTACAACCATCTGATCTTTGACAGATCTGACAAAAATAAGCAATGGAGAAAGGATTCCATGTTTAATAAATGGTGTTGGGAAAAATGGCTAGCAATGTGCAGAAAGCAGAAACTGGACCCCTTCCTGTCACCTTACACTAAAATTTACTCCAGATTGATTAAAGATTTAAACAAAAAGCCCTAACACCATAAAAACACTAGAAGAAAATGTAGGCAAAACCATCCAGGACGTAGGCATAGGCAAAGACTTCATGACTAAAACACCAAAAGCAATGGCAACAAAAGCCAAGATAGACAAATGGGATCTAATTAAAACTCAGAGCTTCTGTACAGGAAATGAAACCATCATTAGAGTGAACCAGCAACCAACAGAATGGGAAAAAATGTTTGCAGTCTACCTATCTTACAAAGGGCTAATATCCAGAATCTACAAAGAACTGAAACAGATATACAAGGAAAAAAAAAAAAACCATTCAAAAATTGGTGAAGGATATGAACAGACACTTTTCAATAGAAGACATATACGAGGCCTACAAACATATGAAAAAATGTTCATCATCACTGGTCACTGGAGAAATGCAAATCAAAACCACATTGAGATACCATCTGACACCAGTTAGAATGGTGATCATTAAAAAATCTGGAGACAACAGATGCTGGAGAGGATGTGGAGAAATAGGAACAGTCTTACACAGTTAGTGGGAATGTAAATTAGTTCAACCATTTTGGAAGACAGTGTGGCAATTCCTCAATAATCTAGAAATTCCATTTGACCCAGCAATCCCATTACTGGGTATATTCCCAAAAAACTGTAAATCATTCTACTATAAAGACACATGCATACATATGTTCATTGCAGCCATGTTTACAATAGCAAAGACCTGGAACTGACCCAAATGTCCATCAATGATAGAGTGGACAAAGAAAATGTGACACATATATACCATGGAATACTACACAGACATAAAAAAGGATGAGTTCATGTCCTTTGTAGGGACTTGGATGAATCTGGAAACCGTCATCCTCAGCAAACTGACACAAGAACAGAAAACCAAGCACTGCATGTTCTCACTCATAGGCAGGTATTGAACAATGAGAACACATGGACTCAGGGAGAGAAGCATCATACAGTAGGGCAGTTGGGGGGGTAGAGTTGGGGAGGGACAGCGGGGGGTGTGAAGAGTAGAGAAGGATAACATGGGAGAAATGCTGGATATAGTATGCACCTATGCAACAACCCTGCATGACCTGCACATGTACCCCAGAACCTAAAGCAAAATAAAATTAAAATATAATAGTAAATAAATGAAAGTTCTAAGAAATGATGAAAGGGGAAAAACTGAAAGGAAAGGTGGAGAAAAAGGCTCAGGTTGCTATGAGACCTAAACCAATATGTGAATTATAGAATGTAGGATTGATTTGACAAACCCCTGAAAATAGATAACTGGAAATTCTAACTATATATCTCATTTATTATAAAATTTAAGAGAAAATTTTCTCAATTAATGGATACTAGACCAAACTTCTTGTTCAAGCCATATTATATTCTGCCTATAACATATATGTATATATAAATAAAATTCCATGTAGGTCTGTAAAAAAAAAAAAAAAAAAAAAAAGAAAAGAAGTGAACATATTTGGCCCATAGGACATCATTTGCCTACCCCTGTTTTAAATAACAAAATTGGGCTCAATTAATTATGTCATTCCACTTTTTATAGTTCTTGCTTTTTTGTTCAAAAGAAAGGTGAACAATAATTGGACATGATTTGAAGTAAATTAACCTGACATTACATCACAGGGTGGATACTTAGACTACGTTAACTCGGTCTAAAAGATAGCACCACATAAGGGTAGATAAGAGTTAAGTCTCTGGAGCCAGAAATACTTGAGATAAATCTTAGATTCTCCCTTTATGAGTGTGTACTCAGAGAAAGAACTTTACCTTCCTTTTAATTTTTTTTAATTTTTATGCGTACATATTAGGTATATACAATTATGAGGTAAATGAGATATTTTAATATAGGCATATGACATGTACAAATTATATGACAATAAATGAGGTATCCATCACCTCAAGCATTTATCATTTATTTGTGTTACGAATATTCCAATTATATTCTTTCAGTTATTTTTAAAAGTACAATAAATTATTGTTGACTGTAGTCACCCTGTTGTATTACCAAATGCTAGGTCTTATTCCTTATGTCTATAATTTTGTACCCATTAACTATTCCCTCCCACCTTCACCCACTACCATTCCCAGTTTCTGGTAACCATCATTCATCTCTTATCTTCATGAGTTTAATTATTTTAATTTTAAGTCACACACATAAATGAGAACATATGAAGTGTGTCTTTCGGGGTGTGACTTATGTAACTGAACAAAATGTCTACTAGTTTCATCCATATTGGTACAAAAAAAAAGATCTTGTTTTATGGCTCGATAGTACTCCATTTTGTTTATCCATTAGTCTGATGATGAACACTTGCAATGATTCCAAAAATTGGCTATTATGAATAGTGCTGCCAAAAACATGGAAATGCTGATACTTCTCTATATGGATTTTCTTTCCTTTCCTTTCTGTGCATAAACAGAGGTGAAGTTGCTGGATCATATGGGATTTCTAATTTTAGTAATTGAGGAACCTCTCTATTGTTATCCACAGTGGCAGTTCTAATTTACATTCCTACCAAGAGTGTGTGAGGGTTTCCTCTTCTCTACATCCTCACCAGCATTTTTTATTGTTCATCTTTTAGATAAAATCCTTTATAACTGGAATGAGATATTTAATTGGAGTTCTGATTTACTTATCTCTGATGATCAGTGATGTTGAGCACCGTTTCGTATACCTGTTTGCCATTTGCATATCTTCTTTTGAGAAATGCCTGTTCAGATATTTTGTGCATTTTTTAAATGCGGTATGGTTTGGCTTTGTGTCCTCACCCAGTTCTCATGTTGAATTGTAATTCCCACATGTTGAGGGAGAGACCTGGTGGGAGGTGATTGGATCATGGGGGAGGTTTCCCCCATGGTGTTCTCATGATAATAAAGGAGTTCTCAAGAGGTCTGATTGTGGCTGCTCCACCCACTATTCCTGTTCTCCCATAGTAAAATTTACTTGATTCTCCTTCACCTTCTGCCATGATTGTATGTTTCCTGAGGCCTCATGGTATGATCTTGCTCACCCAAATCTTATCCTGAATTGAAACTCCTACAATTCCTACATGTCATTAAAGGAACCCAGTGAAAGGTGATTAAATAATGAGGGTGGGTTTTTCCTGTGATGTTATGATAGTGAATGAGTCTCAAGAGATCTGATGGTTTTAAAAATGGAAATGTGTCTGCACAAGCTCTCTTTTTTGCCTGCTGCCATCCATGTAAGACATGACTTCCTCCTTCTTGGCTTCTGCCATGATTGTGAGGCCTCCCCAGCCATATTGAACTATAAGTCCATTAAACATATTTCTTTTGTAAATTGCCCAGTTTTGGGTATGTCTTTATTGGCAGCATGAAAACAGACTAATACAGTAAATTGGTACTGGGGATGGGGTGCTAATGAAAAGATATCCAAAAATGTGGAGGCAACTTTGGAACTGGGTAGCAGGCCAGGGTTGGAATAGTTTGGAGATGTCAGAACAATATACCTGAAAATGTGGAATCACCTTTGGATCTGGGTAAATGGCAGAGGTTGGAACAGTTTGGAGGGCTCAGAGGAAGATACAAAAATGTAAAAAAGTTTGAAATTTTCCAGAGACTTGAATGCTGACCAAAATGCTGATAGTGATATGGACAATAAAGTCCAAGTTGAGGTGGTCAGAGGAAAATGAGAAACCTACTGAGAATTGGAGCAAAAGTCACTCTTGCTGTGCTTTAGCAAGCAAACTGGTGGCATTTTGTCCCTTCCCTAGACATCTGTGGAAGTTTGAACCTGAGAGAGATGATTTCAGGTATCTGGCAGAAGAAATTTCTAAGAAATAAAACATTCAATATGTAACCTGGCTGTTTCTGAGAGAATACAGTCATATACGTTCACAAAGAGATGTTTGAAATTGGAACTTATGTTTAAAATTGAAGCAGAGTGTAAATTTGGAAATTTTGCAGCCTGTCTATGGGGTCAATAAGAAAATCCTTTTTTTCTGGGGAGAAATTAAAGCCAGATACAAAATTTGCATAAGTAATGAGGAACTGAATGTTATGGCCAGGATAATGGGGAAAGTATTTCCAGAGCATTTCAGATCCTTGTGGCAGGCCCTGCCATCACAGACCTGTGAGCTCAGGAGGGAAAAATTGTTTTGTGGGCCTGGCCCAGGGCTCCACTGCTTTGTATGGCCTCAGGACACGGTTTCCTGTTTCCCAGCTGTTCCAGCTCCAGCTGTGTCTAAAAGGGGAAAAGGTAAAGCTCTGGCTGTTGCTTCCGAGGGTGCAATCTCCAAGCCCTGGTGTTCTCCATGCCTTGCACCTTCATGTGCTGTTGGGCCTGCATCTGCACAGAACGCAAGAGTTGAGGTTTGGGAACCTCCACCTCGGTTTCAAAGGATCTATGGAAATTCCTCAATGTCTAGACAGAAGCCTGCTTCAGGGGCAGAGCATTCATGGAGAACCTCTACTAGAGCAGTGCAGAGGGGAAAATGTGAGGTTGGAACCCCCAGACAGAGTCCCCACTGGAGGACTGCTTAGTGGAACTGTGAGAAGCAGGCCACTGGTCCTTCAGACACCAGAATAGTAGATCAGCTGACGGCTTGCACCATGGACCTGGAAAAGCCACAGGCACTCATTACCAGCCCATGAAAGCAGCCACAGGCTGTATTCTGTAGTCTCATAGAGGTGGAACTACCCAAGGCCTTAGTAGCCCAGCTCTTGCACCAGCATGACTGGGATATGAGACCTAAAATCAAAGGAGGTAATTTTAAAGCTTTAAGCTGTAATGACTGTGCTGCAGGGTTTCAGATTTGCATGGAGCTTGTACCCACTTTGTTTTGGCCAATGTCTCCTATTGGGAATGGGGAAATTTGGGAGAATTTTTCCAAACCCTGTACACCAATGTATCTTGAGAGTAATTAACTTGCTTTTGATTCTACAGGTTTAAAGGCATAAGAAACTTGCATTGTCTCAGATAAGACTTTGGACTTGAACTTTTGGGTTAATATTGTTAAGACTTAAGTAAGTTAAGACTTAACAGGACTGCTGGGAAGGCATGATTTAGTTTTGAAATGTGAGAAGGATATGAGCTTTGGGAGGGTCTATGGGTGTAATATGATTTGGCTTTGTGTCTTCATTCAAATCTCATAACAAAGTATAATCTCCACATCTCAAGAAAGGGTCCAGGTGGGAAGTAATTGGATCATTGAGGAGTTATTCTCCATGCTGTTCTCATTATATTGAATGAGTTCTCATGAGGTCTGATGATTTAAAAGTGTATGGCAGGTCCCCCCACCTCTCTTTCTCCTACTTCGCAGTGATAAACTATGCTTACTTCTTCTTCATCTTCCACCATGAAGTTTCCTGAGGCCTCCTAACCAAGCTTCCTTTTAAGCCTGTGGAACTGTGAGTCAATTAAGCCTCTCTTCTTTATAAATTACCCAGTCTCAAGTAGTTCTTTATAAAGGTGTGAAAACAGACTAATTCAAATAGGATTATTAGTTTTCTTCCTATAGAGTTGTTTGGGCTACTTATATATTTTGGTTATTAATCCTTTGTCAGATGAATTAGTTTGCTGTTATTTTCTTCTATTCTATGGACTGTATCTTCATTTTATTGATTGTATCCTTTGCTGTGCAGAACCTTTTTAACTTGATGTAATCTTATTTGTCCATTTTTGCTTTGATTGCCTGTGCTTTTGAAGTATTGCTCAAAAAGTATTTCCCCTGACCAATATTTGGGAGAGTTTTCCCAAAGTTTTCTTTTGGAATTTTATAGATAGAGGTTATAGACTTAAGTCTTTAATCCATGTTTATTTGATTTTTGTATGTGATGAAAGATAGGGGTTTAGATTCTTTCTTCTGCACGTGGATATTATTTTCCCAGCACATTTTAATAAAGAAACAGAAATGCATATTCTTAGCATCTTTAGAAAAATGAGTTTATTGTAGTTGAGATTTATTTCTGTGTTTACTCTGTTCCATTGGTCTATGTATCTGTTTTTATACCAGTACCATGCTGTTTTGTTTGCTATACCTCTGTAGTATAATTTGAAGTCAGGTAATGTGATTTCTCCAGTTTTGCTCTTTTTGCTTAGGATGGCTTTGGCTATTCTAGATCTTTTGTGGTTCTCTATAAAAGTCAGGTTATTTTTTCTCTTTCTCTGAAGAATGTCATGATGATAGGTGCTTCATTGACTCTGTAGATTGCTTTGAGTAATATGAACATTTTAACAATATTGATTATTCTAATTCTTGAACATTAACTATTGCTCCATTGTTTGAATTCTCTTCAGTTTCTTGCATCAGTGTTTTATAGATTTCCTTGTAGGAATTATTTATGTCTTTGGTTAAGTTTGTTCCTTGATATTTTATTTTATTTGTGACTATTATAAATGGGATTATTTTATCGATTTTTTCAGATTGTTCACTATCAGCATATAAAATTGCTTCATATTTTTGAATGTTAATTTTGTATCCTGAAATTTTACTGAATTTATTAAGTCTAATAGTTTTTCGGTAGTATTTAGGCTTTTCCAAATAGAACATCGTATCATCTACAAACAAGCATAATTTACCTTCTTCCTTTCCAATTTGTAATACATTTCATCTTTTTCTCTTGTCTGATTTCTTTAGCTAGGAGTTAAAGTACTATGTTGAATAATAGTGAATAAGGTGGACATCCTTGTCTTGTTTCAGATCTTAGAGGAAAGGCTTTCAATTTTTCCCTATTCAGTATGATACTGACTGTGTGTCTGTTGTGTAGGGCTTCTGTTGAGTTGATGTATGCTCCTTCTACACCAAGTAGTTTTGGGTTTTTATCATGAAAGGATGTTGTGTTTATCAAATGCTCTTTTAGCATCAAATAAAATGATCGTATGGTTTTTATCCTTCACTCTGTTGATAAGATATATCACCTTGATTAATTTGCATATGGTAAACTATCTTTGCATCCCAGGGATAAATCCCACTTGGTCGTGAAGAATATATATGTTTTAATATACTGTTGCATATAGTATGCTAGTATTTTTAAGGACTTTTGCATTGATATTTATCAGAGATATTTGTCTTTAGTTTTCTTTGATACATCTTTGTACAGTTCTGGTGTCAGGGCAATACTAGCCTCACAGAATGAGTTAGAATGTATTATCTTTTCCTCTCTTTTCAGAGTAGTTTGAGTAGGACTGATATTTCTCGTTAAGTGTTTGATAAAATTCATCAATGAAGCTATTGCATCCTAGGCTTTTCTTTAGTGGAAGACCTTTTATCATAGCTTCTATTTCATTACTTGTCATTTATCTGCTCAGGTTTTGGATTTCTTTATGGTTCCATTTTTATAGGTTGTATATGTCTAGAAATGTATCAGTATCTTCTGTGCTTTCCAGCTTTTGGTATATAGTTGTTCATATTAATCTCTAGTTATTCTTTGAATTTCTCTAGGATTAGTTGTAGTGTCTCCTTTGTCATCTCTGATATTATTTATTTGGATCTTGTCTCTTTTACTCTTAGTCTGGCTTAACCTCTGTCAATTTTGTTTTTCTTTCCGAAAAATCAGTTTTTGTTTTGTTGCATTTTTGAATTTTTTGTTTTAATTTTATTTATTTCTGCTGTGATCTTTATTATTTCTTTGATCTACTAATGTTAGTTTCAGTTTGTCCTTGCTTTTCCAGCACCATTAAGCTGTTTATTTGAAGTTCTTTACTTTTTGATGTAGATGTTTATTGCTATAAGCTTTGCTGCTTTCATTGTGTCTCACAAGTTTTGGATTGTTGTGTTTCCATTTTATTTGTTTCAGGACATATTTTAGTTTTCTTAATTTCTTTGTTGACATCCTGGTCATGTGGAAGCATATTGTCCATGTGCTTGTTTGGTTTCCAAAGTGTCTATTATTATTGATTTCTAGTTTTATTTTATTGTGATCCAAAAAGATGCTTGATATTGTTTAAATTTTAAAAATATTTTAAGACTTGTTTTGTAGTCTAACATATGGTCTATCTTTGAGAATGATCCCTGTACTAAGGAGGAAAAAAGTGTAGTCTGCAGCGATTAGATGAAATGTTTCATAAATACCTATTAGGTCATTTAGTCTATAATGCGGATTAGGTTTAATTTGTTGTTGTTAGTTTTCTGTCTGGATGATTTGTACAATGCTGAAAGTGGGGTATTGAAGTCTCCAGTTATTACTGTATTGGAGGCTCTCTCTTTAATAATATTTGCATTATATAATTGAGTGCTTAAGCGTTGGTTGCATATATATTTATAAATATGTCTTCTTGCTGAATTGACCCCTTTATCATTACATAATATCTTTCTTTGTCTCTTTTAATGATTTTTGTCTTGAAATCTATATTTTCTGGTATAAGTGTAGCTACTCCAGCTCCTTTTCTGTTTTCATTTGCATGGAGTATCTTTTTTATATCCCTTTATTTTTAGTCTAACTATGTCTTTACATTTAAAATGTATTTCTTGTAGGCAGCAGATAGTTGGGCCTTGTTTTCTTTATTCATCCATCCTTTCTGTCTTTTGATTGGAGCATTTAGTTCATTTACATTTAATGTTATTTATATGTAAGGATTTAATAATACCATATTATTATTTGTTTTCTGTCGATGTTTGTTCTTATCTTCCTACCTTCCTTTCTTCCTGTCTTATTTTTAGTGAAGGTGATTTTCTCTGGTGTCATATTTTAATTTTTTTTCTTTATTTGTAGTTGTATTTGTTGTAATTTTTATGATTAGGGGTTATTTTGAAGCTTGCAAATAACATCTTATATTCCATAATTTTAAACTGATAACAACACTGATTGCAAATACAAACTCTCAAATAAGCAAAAACTAATAAAAACACTGTGCTTTAACTTCATCCTACCCACTATTTAACTTTTTGTTTCTATTCATCACTTATTATACTGTCTAAATCTTGAAAAGTTTTAGTTATTAGTTTTGACAGTTTTATCTTTGAGTCTTTCTACTCAGGATATCATTAGTTTACAAAACACAATTAAAGTGTTACAATATTTTGTATTTTTCTGTGTAGTTATTACCAGTAAATTTTGTCCTTTCAGGTGAGTTATTATTGCTTGTCGCCATCCTTTTATTTCAGGTTAAATAACTTCCTGCAGCATTTTTTGTAGGACAAGTCTGGCATTGATGAAATCCCTCAGCTTTTGTTTGCCTGAGAAAGTCTTTACTTCATTTAATGTGTGAAGAATATTTTCACTAGATATAGTATTTCCAGGATAAAGGGTTTTTTTTTTTTTTTTCTCAGCACTTTAAATATGTCTTGCTACTCTCTCCTGGCCTGTATGGTTTCCACTGCGAAGTCTGCTGTCATATTGGAGCTGCTTTGTATGTTACTTGTTTCTTTTCTCTTGCTGCTTTTAGAATAGGCTGTTTATCCTTGACCTTTGGAAATCTGATTATTAAATGTCTTGAGGTTGTTTTATTTTAGTTAAGATATTTTGGTGTTCTATAACTTTCTTGTACTTTTAATATTGTTATTTTCTCTAAGTATGGAACATTCTCTGTTATTATTCCTTTGAATAAACTTTCTCTATTTCTTTTTAAGGCCAATAACTCTTAGATTTACCCATTTTCAGCTATTTTCTAGATATTCTAGGCATGCTTCATTTTCTTAATTTTTCTTTGTCTTATCTGGCTATGTATTGTCAAATAGCTAGTTTTCAAATTCATTAATTATTTCTTCTGCTTCATCAATTCTTTTGAGAGACTGATGCATTAATTACTGTTTCACTAGAATTCTTCCAGTCCAGAGTTTCTGCCTGATATTTCAAGATAATTTTAATCTGTTTGTTAAATTTATCTGATAGGATTCTGAATTCCGTCTCTGTGCTATCTTGAATTTTGTTAAGCTTTCTCAAAAGAAGTATTTTGAATTCGCTATCCACATGGTCATATATATCTGTCCCTCTGGTATTGGTCACTGGTGCCTTATTTAGTTTTTTGATGTCACATTTTCCTGGATGGTCTTGGTTCTTGTGGATGGTTTGTCAATGTCTAGGCATTGGAGAGTTAGATATTCATTGTAATCTTCACAGTCTGGGCTTGTTTTAACCCATCCTTCTTGAGGAGGCTTTCGAAGTTTCAAAGAGAATTGAGCATTGTAATCTTAGTCTTGGTCACTGCAGCCATATATGCATTAGTGGGTGCCCAAAGTCCAGGAACGCTTTGACTTTCACAGACTCAGAGGTACCGTCTTTATGGCCTTGTGTAAGATCTGGGGAAATTCCCTAGGTTACCAGGCAGAGGCTTTTATTCTTTCCTGTTTCTTTCCCCCAGACAAATGAAGTCCTTGTCTCTATGTTGCATTGCCTTGTCTCTATGTTGAATTGCCTGGGCTTAGGGAAGGAGTGGCAAAAGAACCCTTGCGACCATTACCACTGAGACTGTGCTGGGTCAAACCCGAAGCCAGCACAGTACTTGCTCTCACCCAAGGCGTGTGGGAAATATTGCCCTGCTGCCACTGATGTTTATTCCAGAACGCAGTGCTCTAAGCTGCAGTTGGTGCATCCAGCCATACTTGTGTCTTACCCTTCACGGTGATGGGTTCCTTCTGGCCCAGGGTTGGTCTAGAAGTGCTGTCTGGAAGCTAGAAACTGGAGTCAGGAAATGTAGGAATCTATTACTGTAGCTGAGCTGGTACTCACATTCCAATACAAAGTCCCTTTTACTCTTCCCTGTCCTTTCCTCAAGTAGGAGTCTCTTGTATGGCTGCCACCATCCCAGGCCCATGGTGAGTATCGCCTGGTTACGCTAATGTTTGTTTAAGGCTCAAGAATTCTTTAGTTAGCAGATAGTGAATCCTGCCAAACCTGGGTCTCTCTCTTCCGCAGCTTTCCTTCTAGCCCAGGATGGGTCTTGAAATATCCAGAAACTAAGACCTAGAATTAGGGATGTTAGTGTCTGTGTGATGCTTTATTTTACTATAGCTGAGCTGATATTCAAGTAGCAAGACAAAATCTTTTTAACTTTCGGTCCTCCTTTCCTAAGGAAAAAGGAGTTTTTCCCCATGGCCATCACAGCTGGGTCACACAGAAGGCCAGAAATTTACTGGGTCTTACCAAGGCCCATGGCAAATACTGCTGATGTTTATTCAGGGCTCAGGGCTCTTCAGTTAATAGAATAAATCTTGCCACAACTGGGTTCTTCCCTTCAAGACAGTGGATTCTCTTCTGGCCCAGTGTATGTCTAGAAATGTCTTCTAGGAGCTAGGGCCTGAAACAGAAGTTTCAGGAATCCACCTGGTGATTTATTGTGCTGTAGCTGAGCTGGTATCCAAGTTGCGAGACAAAGTCCTCTTTATTTTTATCTTTCTTTCTTTCAAGCAAAAGTATTCTCTTCCAGAGCTGTGAGCTGTGCTGCCTGGGGTTGGGGAATGGGTTACATAAGCACTCCCTTAGCTGCCTTAGCAGGTGTCTCAGTGGGCTACAGGCACCCCAAGTCCACTGGCTCTGAGCCCAACGCAGCACTAGGACTTTTCCAGAAATTGCAATCCTTGTGGCCTAGACTGTCTTTCAAATTCATTTAGGAGCCCAGAGCCCTTTAGCTCACAATGTCAGGGTAGCTGGAACTCAGATTTCAACCACTAAATGGAGAATTTCTGTTTTGCTAGGGCTGGTCTAAATGCTCCCTCTGTGGGCACCAGCTGAATTCTGCCCCGTGTTGCTTTCTGCTGCAACAAGGGAGTCTGATTTCCAATGCAAAGTCCCATGATCACTGTGCTTCCCCTCACCCCAGCCAGCGCATCAGGGATGAGAGAAGGGTGGTATTGGAAATTCAAGGCTGTCTTTTCTACCCTCTTCAGTTTCTCTTCCCTTGATATGACATTAAAACCAAATATCGTTATCACTCACCTGTTATTTTTTATTTTTATTTTTTGAGACCGATTTTCCCTCTTATTTCCCAGGCTGGAATACAGTGGCGCAATCTCTGCTCACTGCAACCTTTGCCTCCTGGGTTCAAGCAGTTATCCTGTCTCAGCCTCCCGAGTAGCTGGGACTATAGGCAGCCGCCACCACACCCGGATAATTGTTTGTATTTTTAGTAGTGATGGGGTTTCACCATGTTGGTCAGGCTGGTCTTGAACTGCTGATCTCAGGTGATCCACCTGCCTTGGTGTCTTAAAGTACTAGGATTACAGGTGTAAGCCACCAAGCCAGCCTCACCTGACTTTTTTATTCTTATGAATGTGCTTTCACATGTGGATATTTTATCAATTTGGTGTTTCTGTGGGATGTGGGGGACGATTGCTGGAGGGTTCTGTTTGATCATCTTCTTAACTTTGTCTTTCTCTATCTAGTTTTCTCAGCAAGCAAGAGGAAATTCTAGCAGTTTTAAAAGAGCTTTGCAAATTCTTTCTCATTCCTTCCATTGAGAAGTAGGGTCTATGTGTCTTCCTCTTGACTTTGAACTGGACTTGGTGATTCACTTGTAACCAACAGAATGCAGCAGACTCACTGCTATGTGTCTTCCAATGCTGGGTCAGGAAAGGTTTCCAGTTGTTTTCCTTAGCTTGCTCCGGTCAAAATCAGCCCACATGTAAGAAGTCAAATTACTCTAAGTGTATGTATAGTCCATCTAGTTAACAGCCAAGCTGAGTTCCCAGCTAATAGCTCCCATCAACTTTTAGCTGTGTACTTTGGAAATTTAGTTAGTTCAGTCTCCAGATGACTGTAGTCTCAGCTGTTATCTGACTACAACAGCATGACAGATTTTTACTAAGAGCTACCCAGGTAAGCCCTTCTGAAATTCCTAGTCCACAAAATTGTGGACAACATAAAATAATGGTTGTTTTACAACATTAAGTTTTAAATATTTTATGCAGCAGCAGTAACAGAGAGGTATGATGAAAGTGATACCACCTCTTAAGATTTTTCCAAAAATTGAGTGACTTAATATCTGTAAAAGTCCTTAGAAAAATCCTTGAGTAAATATTGTACAGAGTATGCACCTATACAAAAATGCTAGCTTATATTAATATGCTAGTCAATTTTTGCTTTCTAATATAATGGAAAATAGTAGATTTTCAGGATGAAATTAAAAAAATTAAAATTACTACAATAATGAGTAAAAGTTATGCATATACAATAGAGTAGTTTATTCACTAAGCATAGTACCTAGGACTTATGATACTTTTAGGGACATAGAAATATGTCTTATTATTAACTTCTTTTAAAATCAGAAGAAAAAATAAAATAATAGTAAATATGTAATAATGAACATAGGCCATTCATCTTTCTAAATAAATTTTATCATTATTTTAACATAATTTTTAATGCTTTTGGGAGAGTGTAAAGGCAGCTTAAATTCCACAAAAGTCATAATGTGGTTCGCAACACGCACAAATTAAGATTTTAGAGCTTCTTAGAGCTTTTAGCCCTGATGTTGCTCTAAAATTCTTTCTTATATGCTTATTTTTGCTCTTTGAAAATGCATCTGCCTTTTTGATTTTTTGTTCAGTTTCCCACTAAGGTAACCCTGTGTGATTTATGCAAAATAAACTGAAATTCCTAATTTGAAATGTTGGTGAGGTAAGATACGATTTCAGAAGCATTTAAGCAGAAGTAGGCATGATTGTAAAGAGATACGAAACTCATTGGGATCCTATCCCAAAGCAACTCTTTATTTCGTGCTTAGAGTTAGTTCCACTCAAAATATTTTTATCTCTGAAACAATAAAGTAGGGCGATCTCTGTGTGGTGTTATAGTTTTACATCTTTCTATCAGCTCAGGCACATTTGGAGCTGGGGAAGTTTCAAATTCTGAAAACATTTTTTAAGTTGGCAAAATATATTTGGACAACTTTATGTTTGTTCAGTCTGTAATTTATATGAAAGTGTATTTCTAATTTTGTTGGCATTGTATGTTGCATCAGCATTTAGAGAAGACAGTAGGTTTTAAGTGGTGTTTCTGATTCCTTCAGCAGAATGAAGTGCTGCCAATTATTAGTCTATTCTGAGTTGATCTTAAATTAGGTGGAAAAGAAAAGGCAATTTAAAACTCTGAAAGCATTCAACACACCCATGCATTAAGCTCTGGGTAATGATAAAAGAATAGCCAAATTCTTTAAATAATATTTCTAAAACTTGGCCAGGTGTGGTGGCTCACGCCTGTAATCCCAGCACTTTGGGAGGCTGAGGTGGGTGGATCACGAGGTCAGGAGATCAAGACCATCCTGGCTAACACGGTGAAATCCCGTCTCTACTAAAAATACAAAAAATTAGCTGGGCATGGAGGTGCATGCCTATAATTCCAGCTACTTGTGAGGCTGAGGCAGGAGAATCGCTTGAACCCAGGAGGCTGAGGTTGTGGTAGGCTGAGATCACACCACTGCATTCCAGCCTGGGTGACAGAGAGAGACTTTGTCTCAATAAAAAACAAAACAAAACAGCAAAAGAAAACAAAACTTCTTCCAGTGTATAACATTTATACTGCTGCTGTGAAGAAATACTAGATGTAGTTTTCAACAATGTTGGGTCTAGAAACTAGTTGCTGAAACCCAAACATATATGGTGCCATGTGCATGAGATTTTATTAAACTGACAGAAGAATCAAGTGATAATTCCACTTCCATAACTCAATAATTGAAGAATTCTTACCAAATATTTTATCTCAATGAGCTTCACTTTCTTCTTCTGTTAAATTGAGAAAATTAAGCTTTCCCCATCTGCTGCAACATGTGTTTATGAGGGATAAAAAGAGACGTTACACATGAAACACTTAAGTGGTAAGAGAGCAGTGTTGGTAATTGTTGTAATAATAGTGGTAGTGTTAATAGCAAGAAATAAGGAATGAACATAAGGACTGACATTTTACAGAAAATGCAGATTTAGAAACTTTGCAGATATGTGTTTTAACTCAAAAGCCACATTAATTAAGCATGCACTGCACAATGGAACTCATACCGCCCCCAAGAGTATGAAAATTAATACAAAAGCATTGTTATCATTGAAGAGTTTGCACTCTAGAAGATAATCTACATAAAAATAAATATAAAATTATATAAAAATGTCAATATATAGTTTAAAATTACCAGATTACTAAATTGTATTATTTAATAAGAATTTTCAGTTAGGGGACCCATAGCATTCAATTTGGTTTTCTTTAATGTTTAAAACTATATCATAATTTTATACAAGAAAGAAAATTTTAGTATCATGAAGAGAGGCATATCATTACCTTAGAACAAAGATAATCAGCTTAGCAACTTTATATATAATTAATCATTGTCTATACTTATTTTCATCTACCAAAGAACTTTGAAGACTTATGTATAGTAACACACAGCTCATATGTTGAAGTTTGAAAAACCAAAAGAGGTTCAAAATACAGTGAGATAATAAGCGCTGTGTCTAATTTATTCCATAAATTTAGAATACATGTATTTTAATAGAGTCTTAATAAAGGAGGTTACTTACCAACTGAATTGTGAAATATGCAAGGCAATGTAGGATAGAAAAAGATAGAAAAATATAGTTCATATAGCATATTCATATAGAGTGTGGCTTTTAAGTTAAGCAATAAGTTAAATTGAACGCCTCTGCTCTGTGACTTTGGACAAGTCACTGTACTTTTTAAACGTGTTTATTTATTTATTTACTTTCACAGGTGTACTTCATTTGATCCTCACAGATAGCCTGGCAAGGTATGTTTTTTTTTTTTTTTTTTAGGGTTTTATTTTTATTTTTAATTGTACTTTAAGTTCTGGGGTACATGTGCAGATCTTGCAGGATTATTGCATAGGTACACACATGCCATGGTAGTTTGCTGTCTCCATCCCCATGTGACCTACATCAGGCATTTCTCCCCATGTTATCCCTCCCCAACCTCCCTACCTCCCACTGTCCCTCCTTTAGTCCCACAACAGACCCCACCCAGTGTGTGATGCCCCCCTGCCTGTGCTCATGTGGACTCATTGTTCAACACCTGCCTATGAGTGAAAGCATGCAGTATTTGGTTTTTTGCTCTTGTGTCAGTTTGTTGAGAGTGATAGTTTTCAGATTTATCCATGTCCCTACAAAGAACATGAACTCATCCTTTTTATGGCTGCATAGTATTCCATGGTGTATATGTGCCACATTTTCCTTGTCCAGTCTATCATTGATGGGCATTTGGGTCTTCTTTGTAAATAGTGCTGCAATGAACTTATGTGTGCGTGTGTCTTTATAATAGAAAAATTTATAATCCTTTGGATATATAGCTAGTAATGGGATTGCTAGGTCAAATGGTATTTCTGTTTCTAGGTCCTTGAGGAATTGCCACACTGTTTTCCGCAATGGTTGAACGAATATACACTCTCACCAACAGTGTAAAAGTGTTCCTTTTTCTCCACATCCTCCCTAGCATCTGTTGTCTCCTGATTTTTTAATGTTCACTGTTCTAACTGGTGTGAGATGGTATCTCAATGTGGTTTTGATTTGCATTTCTCTAATAACTAGTGATGAGCATTTTTTCATATGTTTGTTGGCTTCATAAATCTCTTCTTTTGAAAAGTGTCTGTTCATATCCTTTGCCCACTTTTGAATGGGTTGTTTTTTTTTTTGTTTTTGTTTTTGTTTTTCTTGTAAGTCTGTTTTAGTTCTTTGTAGATTCTGGATATTAGGTCTTTTTCTGATGCGTAGATTGCAATTTTTTTTTTCCATTCTGCTGGCTGCCGGTTCACTCAAATGATTGTTTTTGTTTGTTTGTTTGTTTTTGCTGTGCAGAAACTCTTAAGTTTAATTAGATCCCATTTGTCTATTTTGGCTTTAGTTACCATTGCTTTTGATGTTTTAGTCATTGAAGTCTTCGCCCATGCCTATGTCCTGAATGGTATTGGCTAGGTTTTCTTCTAGGGTTTTTATGGTGTCAGGTCCTACATTTAAATATTTAATCTATCTGGAGTTAATTTTAGTGTAGGGTGTAAGGAAGGGGCCCAGTTTCTGCTTTCTACAGGTGATATTACTGTAAAGAACAAATTGGTCAAGTTTAGGTGATACAACAAATTGCAGTGTTTAGGTGATACAGCATGATAGCACACTGTGGCAACATTGCCAAGAGGAGGAAGATAATGACAGATTGTAGGATCATTTAGGAAACAGGAAATGAACGTGTTGGGGTGAAGGACCCTAACATGTTTGTAAAGAAAAAGAAAGGATTTAGGATGTATCTGAGATTTCTGATTCAATCATTCTATATTCATTCTATATTCTAAACACATTTTAGATATTCTGAATAAATTATTTGAGGTATATTGAAAGTATATCATTATTTTTTAAAATAACAGTTTGATCTTCAATATCTGAAACAAAAAGAACAAAACACTGTAGTGACTGAAATATTTCACAAGGTGGGAGAAATCAGGTTTAAATGTCTTTAAAGGGGAGAATATTTGCTTAGTTGGCAATTGTTATTTGAGGTTTATTGATCTAAATGGATAGTTTTTTTTTTTAATAAGGCCAACCTCTGTCAAAAACAAATGCAAACACTGCTGAAAGTAAAATGCTAGTGGCATTCACTGTCAGGGAGAAATATGTGAAAGCAGATTTTGTTAAGGAAACCTTAAATGGAAACTTTGAACTCTCGTCTAGAAAATAACTTTTTAGCTCTGTGAATAGCAGTGTTATGTATAACACCAACAAAAAAAGTTTTTGCATTTAAACTTTACTTTTGTATAATACTTCATGTATTGTGCTAATTTATTACTAATAAAATACAATGACTGAGATGAAGTATACTAAGTATTTATTGGATTGTCCATATAGTATTGCTATGAAGTACATCAGTGGCAATTATGACATTTTAACAGATGACATCAAAGATACAAGATGTCAACTTATCTTCCTTTAAAACCATGAGGAAAGTAAGTTTAAGATATTAACAGAGTCATCAGTTTTTAAAAGAATTCCAAAATTATCTTCATGCTTAAGTATTTCTAAACTTTCTTAAATTTTGGTTTAAATCTACATATCACAATTATGTCACTGAAAAAACAGACTACTGATCCTAGAGAAGAGAATAATTATTTGCTTTACTACTATTAGCCTAATAATGAAGGGTTCTAGTTCCTTTGTCCTGATTTTTACTGCCTGAGCAAAACATCTTTTATGATATTTCAACCAAATACAGTTTCAGTAAACAGCAAACCAATAGTTTAGATAAACCTGGGGCCAAAGCATAGTATATATTGAAATGAACATGGAGGGCCTCTGCCTTCTTTGACCAATTAATTGGAAATGTTTTAAATTTATAATTAAGTAGAAAAATGAATTGTAAAATGACAATCTAATGAAACGATTTGCTGATTTTAAGTCTTTTGGCCATTTTTAACCAGGTTGTTTTTGTTGTTGAATTGTAAAAGTTCTTTACACACATGTTGTGAGCCTTCTATCACATATATGATTCAGGCAACATGAGATCAAGGGCCGTGTTAAATTTTTTTATCAATTTATTTATCCCCAGTGGCTGGCATATATTATTAATAAACTTATTAATAAACTTTCAATTATATGTTTATATTTTCAAATTTGTATTTAAAAACTCTGAAGTTTAAAATGTCAGATATTAACTATAAAAACAATCTCATCTCCTGATGATGAGAATGATCATTTTTATTTGGCCCTTCCTTCTTCTATGTTTTCCAAAGGTTTTCCTTTGAAGTGTACATTTTTTCATCAGGAAGGTATTAATCCTGCCCACCACAAGTTCAGTTTATAGAATAAATTTTATTATATAAAGAAATTAAATAATATTTGAAGTTACAATGAGACCTCTCTTAGGTGTCCTAACTGTTGAATTTATGGGACCTCCTTAATATTCTTGAAAATATAAGTGCCAGACAGAGGGCTCAGTATTTTTAATGAATTGATACTCTTCTTCACAACAGCTTTTGTAGAAGACAGTAATATATTATTTTATGGATGGAGTAACTTAGATTTAAAGAGGTTAAGTAAAAACCTAGACAAAAAAGTAGTTATTAAAGCAAGATCTTGTGCAGAAAATCTTATTAAGAACCTGCCTCCTGCTACACTAAATTTTACTGTCTTAACAAAAGGAAATTTGCCTTATCTAAATTATCAACGGTGTTCATTGTTGGTTTTTTATTCAATCAGAACAGCTCTGAGCCAGCACTGAAATTAATTATTCCTCATGAAACAACCAGATGAAGCGGAATAGTCTAGTAAAAACCGAAGTCCTTTTCTTTTTCGGGAGGACATGCATAAATTAAAATTTAGCAAAATATCAATGATAATTGCATGTGCTTATAAAAGAAAAGATCTTGGTTGATAATTACTTGTTTCAAAATAAAATTACTTATATCTAACTGTAAATATTTTGGTGACTTTTAATGTTGAAGGAAATGTTAATCATAAGTAAAAAATAAAGCATTCAAATATTTATGATAAAAGTAAATGAATACAAATATTCATGAAAAAAGTAAACGAATATAAATTATCACCACTTGGTTAAGTTATAATTTCTTGTTAAGGAAGAAAAAGACATATATAATTATATATAGTGTTCATGGTTTAAATAAGGTGGATGCAAATTATTTTCAGGATATTTTCCTGGATACCAATTGTAGAATGTATTGATTATGCAGATTTTGATGTAAGGGTGATTAAATAACACAATGAGCAGTTGCTCTAACTTAAGCTTTATAGATAATAAAGGGCTCTTCTGATAGTACATGTGTTCCTTTCTGGAAAACTGGAAGTGTTTATAACTAAATCTACATATACTGACAATATTTACACAGTGGCCTTGAGTGTCATAATCTTGACAAATCCAGAATCTGCTACAAAAAGAGAGTTTAAATAACTTAAAAGACTATTTAACATATGCTCCCAATAACTATTTATTTACATAATAATTACTTTGGAAATGTTGTAAAAATTCAACTTCTCAGACTTAACCCTGGACCTATTGAATAAAAATTTCTTGATAGGACCCAAAAAATCTCTCTAAAATATCAAATATTGTTACTGGTATTTTTACAAGTATGGATTGCATTCAGTTAATAATTTTAATTTGTAACTGTTTATAAAAGGTTAATATTTTAGATTAATCATATAAAGAAGTCATATTGTAAAAGCAGCTGTGAAAATTTAAAAGTTAAGGCAGAATTAATTCAAATTTTTAGACAGAACTTTTTTTTTTGTTTGTTTCTACAAGAGTGTGTGTATATTAGCCATTAAAAAAAGTAGGTCTGGATCTGCAAAAGCATGTGGAGAAGCATTGCATTGCTGTCTCACAGTTGTACCAAATAGCAGCAAAATAATTTTATGATTAGCACAACCATAAAGGAATACCAGCGTGGCTTCTGCAAAATGTATTGCTAAGACTCAATATTACAGCCCAATTTTTGCACATTTTATTAATATCTCCATTTCAAATAGTGTAAATGTTTGAAAGATCATACAGTGACACCACTTGAGTTGTAAAAATTAAGTAACTGAAATCTCTGTTGAGGGAATTTTTTATTGAAGAAATTGAAACCCTATAGAAAATATAAAACTATGCATTTAAATGTGTCCCATAAGTTTGTGAAAACCTATATATAAATATGTTACTAAAAGCAAAACAACAACAAATAGCGAAGTGTTATCTAATGATAGGGAGCTGGAAGTTATTCTTATGCCACTGTAGAAATGACACTTGCTAATGACCATAATTAGCTTTAAATGCAATTATGCAATGCACTGCATTTGACTTGGGAATGTGACTGTTGATTACAATTTTAAAAATTAATGACACACCCATAAGCATACAAATTACCAACACAATACTCCAGTTTTCATATGCAATATAGAAAAACAGAACATTGTCAGATGTTCCACAATACTATCACCACCAGCAGCAACTACAACAAAGTTGGGCAACCATCAAAATTACAATTGTTCTTGAACATATCAGGTAGCTAAGATCACAGGCCCTCCAAGTAACTCCAAATCCATGGAAAGACATGGATCTATCTAAGGACAGATGCACATCAAGCACTTGCTTATCTGGGACAGACACCACTGATCAGGTTTTTGAGGAATTCTTCAATCTAATGCTATGGTTTGATGTTTGTCCCCTCCCAAATTCATGTTGAAATTTGGTTGGCATTGTGTTGGTGTTGCAAGTTAGGGCCTTTAGGAGGCAATTGAGCAATGAGAGGCCTACCCTTTATAGGTTGGATTAATACCATTATAAAAAGTCCAATCTGTTCCCCTCTTGACTTCTTCCTGTTCACTTTCCATGATATTAGGGATGCAGCAAGAAGGCTCTGACCACATGCTGGTGTCCTGAACTTGTACTTCTCAGCCTCTAGAACTATGAGAAAATAATTTTGTTTTTTTTTTTTTTTTTAATAAATTACCTAGTCTGTGGTATCCTTTATAGCAACACAAAATGGACTAAGGTGGTGTATGAACTAGTGACAGAATATAGATCCTCTGGGAAGAAGGATGCATATACAAAGTGAATGCATACCAGCTTACAGGCTGTTTTTTAGGGACTTCTCCAAGTGCTCAAGAAAAATATTGGCCATAGTACTGAGAAAGCATGCTTTGTGGTATGGACAAAAAGGAGGCAAACAGTAGCCACCAAAGGAAAGCAAGTTCCAAAGCAATTAATGAAAAAGACTAAAGAAAACAGCCCAACTCTCTCCTATAGAAGGAAAGGCTTAAGCCAATGGGGAAGTGGAGGGGATAGGGAGCTGAAGCATTGTCCTTCCCTAAGGGCACTGGTGAAAACCCAGGACAGCTACAGAAAGGGAATGGAACAATAGAATAAATACCTATACTCTTGAAAGAAGGGCAGTAAGCCATGCTGGGTTCAGGTATGCAGTAGGGAATGGAACAGCTATTAACAAAGCCTCCCTGTCTGACCCTCAGGACGAGGTACCTGCCTAATACTCAGACTTAGTCAGAAGAGAGAAAGTCCCTGTCCAACATCGACCCCTGGCTACGACCAAGTCGATAAGCGCTAAGGAACCAGACACAGCTATGTATGCCTGGAAGCTGGGCAAGACACTGGAGAAAGTCCCTCTCTGTGGAAAAGCACAAAGAAAACATCTTAAGCTGAGAATGGAGTAGACATGGGGGACAAACAAAAACAAAACAATACAAAATCGCCTCTAACTAACCACCCTAAGCACTGGGTGTGAGTATAGAGATGTAGAGAGCCTGTGGAGCGCCGTCATAACCAAACCCAGCTCACCTCTGACTAGATGGACCCATCTCCTCCCCCTGCCTTTACCCAGAAGGCTAAGCTGGAGGTCGCTAAGGTGGACTTTAAGTTCTTCTGGTAATCAGAAAGTATATGGAAGGAACATCTTTTACACTTGATTTTTAGGATAAGGACTTGATTGTTGAGGTGTGGGGAAATTGCTGTTTTTGATAATAAACAAAGTAGGTAATATATTTTTCTTAATGAATATTTAATTTTGATTGAAAATTCTACTGATTAAGAAGCAGGGGTTACTAATATTAGTGCCAAATTTTTCCTGTTAATGCATATTTTCCTCAGTAATCTTCAAATTATTACATTATTAAATGATGAGTGTCAGTGTGTTGGCTATTTTGAAAGTTAATATATGAAAGTAAAAAAGAAGTTAGAGTGACATAGGGCAGATTTATACATGCAGATCAAGGGGCGCTTTACTGGATCATGGTGCTTCTAATAAAACATACCTATATGCTGGCTTGACTGATGTTTTTGATACACAAATAATCCTCTCAGGATTGCTGAAATAGATTAATTTTTACTGTTTGCTTATATACACTATTTGCAGGTACAGAAGAAGCATACGTAGCAGCCGGCTTACAGCTAGAATTGGGTAGACTATAAGGAATAAGTGTAAAATAGAAATTAAAAAAAAAAAAAAAAACTGGCTGGGTGTAGTGGCTCATGCCTTTAATCCCAGTACTTTGGGAGGCCGAGGAGGGCAGTCACCTGAGACGAGGAGATTGAGATCAGCCTGGCCAACATGGTGAAAAAACCCCTGTCGACTAAAAATATAAAAATTAGCCGGGCATGGTGGCAGGCACCTGTAATTCCAGCTACCCAGAAGGCTGAGGCAGGAGAATTGCCTGAACCCAGGAGGCAGAGGCTGCAGTGAGCCGAGATTGCGCCACTACACTCCAGCCTGGGTGACGGCAAGATCGTCTCAAAAACAAGACAAAACCAAAAAAAAAAAAACAAAACTTTTTTTTTTCTGTTTAGACTGGCTATCAGAATCTAGTTCAACCTCTTCAACCTATTTTATGATAATTTTATTATCATAAAATTAATATTTAACAAACCTTATCTTGTGAGCTATTTCCTATCTTGAGAAACTCATAGTTCAGCAAAGGAAACATACACCCACAGACTTGATTATCATCATCGTCATCATCTTAATGTCATTGGAGAAGCACAGAGGAAGAAATGCACAGCGTATGCTGAAAACATAAAAATTGAAAGAATTACTCTAGCCCTAGGTTGAGGTAAAATAGAAGGAGGTTAAATTGAGATTTCCTGAATACTTATATGAGTTATTATTATCGTTTATTAGTTATTGTTTATTGACATATGCTGCTCCTCTGCTTACTCTAGCCCTGCAATAATATAATTATTAGTCCTGTTGGAAAGATGAGGAAACCCAGGTTCAGGAAATTTCAGTTACCATACAGATTTAAACATTTATTATTGGGCCGGGCGCGGTGGCTCACACCTGTAATCCCAGCACTTTGGGAGGCCAAGGCGGGTGGATCACGAGGCCAAGAGATCAAGACCATCCTGGTCAACATGGTGAAACCCCATCTCTACTAAAACTACAAAAAAAAAAAAAATTAGCTGGGCATGGTGGCGCGTGCCTGTAATCCCAGCTGCTCAGGAGGCTGAGGCAGGAGAATTGCCTGAACCCAGGAGGCGGAGGTTGCGGCGAGCCGAGATTGCACCATTGCACTCCAGCCTGGGTAACATGAGTGAAACTCTGTCTCAAAAACAAACAAACAAACAAACAAACAAACAACAAAAAACAAAACAAAACATTTATTATTAGTTGTTAAAAGCATTTTAAGTTAGATTTAAGTCACCACAAATAGCATTATTTTGTCTATTAATACTCCTATTTTTAAAATCACTATTTCACTTAAGATGGGCATTATTAATATCTATGCCTATTAATAAATAAAGATGTTCATGAGGTAATATAAATTATATTTTTACCAGCTTTATACATTAAGGGAGAACAAATAAGCCTAATCTACTTTATGTTTGTAATTAATCAAAAAAAATGCAGAGAAACTTGTTTTAAGACTCAGGAAGTTGTAAGATACCTATAATACCTATTGTTTTGATATGAATTTTAATTTGTGATTCTCATGTTTTTATTCATCATTACTAAAATTTGCTGCCACCATTTTAAGAATTCCACTGCTTGATTTAGAATTTATATTTGGGATAACAGTTCCAACAGGCATACCAGTTAATATAGACATGGAAATTAAGTGTATTTATGAGATCAGAGAGATCTGATTTTCATACTACCATTATTTTTTCCTGATGAAGCTCTTCACAGAATGACTGCTTATAAAGATTATAATAATTATAGAAGGGGTATAGTATATGAAGAACAAATTTAAGTACAAATGTTGGCTAATCTATAAATTCTAGGAATTTTGATTTGCTTCTTGAAATCGAACTACAAATGTTTAATCCTTCAAGTTTTTATGTTACTTAAGAACTGTGTGAGCACATAAACTTTTTATTTAAGGGCTTCTTGGTTTCTCATGCTCAGAAATTCTGAGAGGCTCATCAGAGAACTTTTTAGAATCTGCTAAACCAGCTGTCTAGTCAAACTGAATCAGGATCTAAGACTCAGTTATTTACTAATATCTTTGTCTTCAGCGTAAAGTCAAAATTAACTCTCTTGCTTCTCCACCTCTGTTCTATTGCAGTCATTGAAACTTACACTTCGAGCAGTGATTCTTTTATTTTGGTTCATAAGAATTACACTAAAATTATAGATTCCCTGTATACAGGGATTCTAGCTTATGAAGTCTGATATGAGTCATAAATACGTGTATTGAAAATTTTCCATATCCTTTGAGATAAAAGACCATGGATTCCTGTTTGAGAAACAGTAGCCTAATCCCTTTCCCCAAGCAGCACAATGCAGACCAGTGCAGCCAGCCCTGAGACCTAGTTCAAAATTCAGGCCAGGTCTCCTTGTCAATGTTTTGTGGACCCAGTATAGCCATGGATCTCACCACTCTTTACTGACTCTGGTTGTGCGGCTGGGCACAAAACAGATTAAGATAAAATGAATGTTTCTCCAATGTGTTCTGCTTTCCAAGAATCAGTTAAAAATAATACAGTCTGACAATAATACAACTTTCCCTCTCTATTGTCATTATTGCTTTTTGCTTAACATTCATTGAAACAAGATGTGGAGCAGGACAAGAAAATTCCCCTCTGACTGGCCTGTCTGTTACTTCTCCCAGATCCTCTTATTTATAATTCTTTAGGTGTTGAAGAAAAGATTTCTTAGATCCTTGTTTTTCAGCAATATAAGACAATTTCACAAATCATGAAAACTCTTTATGTCCTTCTCATATGTCAAATGCTTTAGGTAAGCATTTGCTCTGTCTACCTGACTGAAGCTGACAGCAAATACTTTTTAAATGAACAAAAGCAGCTTTTGGACAATTTCAAGTGTTTCCATGTAACTTTAAAGCGATTCTGTATAATTGTGCATATTCTTACACATACTTAAAACTTTACTCACCAAAGGTCTAAATCTTTATGGCAGTATTCTGACTACATTGGTATCACTGGAAATCATTGTTAGGACACAAAATAGGAAGAAACTCCATGAAAAAGGCCCTAGGAGTTGTGTCCTTTCTTTTCAGTGTCTTCATTTTTAATACTCAGTTTCTTCACACTTAAAGTGGGTGCTGCTGGAGTGGCAAACTGCTGTTAATAAATAATATTGTATTTATTCCTACTTTCTAACAATAATGATACAATTAAGATCAGTGAGAAAAAAATCTTTTTTTTTTTTTTTTTTTTTGGTGCAACTTACAAGTAGAGAGGAGGAGAGAAATTAAAGAGAACAAAATTCCAAAGCCTTTGTCTTATCTTCCGTATGATGAACACTTAGACTTAGAGAAGATGGCTATTTGTTTGTCTAAGCATATTAATTAACTACTAGATATATAAAGAGTAGTTGGAAACAGATGCTTAGATTTTCTTTATAAGAAGAACAAGAAATTGAGTTTCCATAGGTATATCTAGAGGAAGAGGAGATAGGTGAGGGAGGAAAAGATGAAAAGGAGGAAATGAACCAAAGGACCCAAAAAACATTGAAAGTAGAAATTCACAGTGAGAAAGCAGGAATGGTCAAAGGACTTAAAACAACAACAACAAAGAAAAAAAAAAAAAAAGAAAAAAGACAGAATGTCTAACATTTGACTTTAAGTTGCTGCTGTGTAATGTTGTTTTATTGCTATTGCCTTCAAAGTTTTAATGTCAGCCAAATACCTCAAACCTTGTCTTAGTCTGTTTTGTGCTACTGTGACAAAACATCTGATCACTAATAAAAACCAAAAATTGATGTCTAACAATTCTAGAGGCTGGGAAATTCAAGTTCAAGTCACTGGCTCCTGGTCTTGTTAGGGCCTTGCAGCATCATCACTTGACAAATGACAGAAGGGCAAGCTAAATGAATGCTGTGTAAAGCTTCAATTAAAAGAGGCTTAATCCCATTAACAAGGAAAAACCCCCTAATGATCTAATCATCTCTCAATACCATAATGTGGCAAAAATCTAAATTTTGGAGAAGGTGCATTCAAACCATAACAATTCTGTGTTTCTTCATAATTATTGCAAAGCAAAGTAGCCAATCATAAGGTTTGAGGTATAATAAAATAGAATATTTAGTAGGTGTTGGTAATTTGGAAGAGAAATAACTAGGAGACCTATAAGCTTTCTGAGAATTCTAGAAGATACTAGGATAGAGAGACTGGGTTTCCCTAACATGTCTGAAATGTGAATTAAGTAATTTTGACTCAAATAAAATTCAGCACATAAATTGAGGAACTGGGCATTTTCAGGCAAGTATTGGTTATGGGGATTTCATTATACCTACTTTCTATTTCACAGAGCACGTGGCTTGTAATAAGGCTCAAATAAAACATTATGTATAAACTTCTATATGCCTTATAAGGTCATAATCAAGTATCTTTATAAAATCATCTGAATAACATAAAGGCTCATGATTATAGTGAATGTAGAAGAGAGATTGTCAAATATGTTTTATCACAAAACAACTCCAATTGAATAATTATATCCTACTATTTTGATGTTTTAATAAATGTCTACTTTAACTCAGAAAACAATGACAGATAATAAAAGTGAAAGTCATAGAAAAGAGCTAGTGTGAATGCAGGAGAACCTAATAAGTGTTTATTGAAAACCTTTAAAGCCTAAAATTATCTTTGAATACTCTAGAAGTCACATTAATGCGAAACTAAATTAAATTAATTTTCAGTAACTTTAAAATGAGGCATCAATCTGTTGCTGCTGCCATTACTGACTGACTATATTTCAGGGTGGGCAGACAGGTCATGGACCATCAGTTGAAGTACAATTCTCTTGACAGTTCAGTCATCTTTAAAAATTGATTTCAGTAGTTTCCAAATGAACCAGAGACTACTCCTAGCATATTACTTTGTTAATGTAAACTTCTAGGCTACGTTATATATTGGTGATATGATAAAAAAAACTATTAAAATTATAAATGAAATTTAAAGGAGAATGTTGAATATCACGGAAGAGTTAAAGTCAAATGAGAAAAAAATTTAAATAAATCTTGTGATTTTTCAGTATTTTAATTCTAGACTAAAAGTAGAAGTGGGATATATATATATATATATATATATATATATGAAAAATATCTAACAAGCATAATTAAGCAAGATGAAGCTTATGTACTTATTACAGTTACTATTTTTTAAGTTAAAGAGGTTAAAATTACTTTAAAACTGATAAAAATCATTTCAGAAAAAAGCTAAACATTGAAATTATAAAACTATTCAATGAAGAGCAAATTATAATACACATATTTATACATTTGAATATTTAAGTTACTCCTTGGCATGCCATGAATCTGACAATACTTTTAGTCATTTATTCTTTCAGATTGTAATTAATTTGCTTTATTATCCACACATACATATGGATAAATGGATGGATGGGTGGATGGATGGATGGATGGATGCACAGATAGATGATAGACAGATCAATTCATATATAGAGATACAGTACTCATTACCTGAAAATGAGGATTTTTTACTATTCTTTCTTGTCAACTCCAACTAATGAGCGATAATAACTATACTACAGACCTAGCTCATTGTCAAGAAAGGTGAAAATCCAAAAGCTTACTATGGTTCTAAAAATGTTTTTGTAAGTGTTTTTACTTTGCCCTTTAAAGCATATTTTAAGTGTTTAACAATGATTTGAAGGATTACTCTTCCTTAAAGGAATACCCTACAAATAAAAAACAAGGCTAAAAATCAAACTACTGCTGATCTGTCTAATGAGGAGGCTCAAACTCTAAGATTAACGTACATGTAGAAAAGAATCACCGTAGTTGAAACAAGAGAGCCATAAGGCAGGGAAAACTACCAAACAGCTGTTCTCAGTCAAGTGTCCACTCTTTAAGATGCTGCTGATTGGCCGGGCGCGGTGGCTCACGCCTGTAATCCCAGCACTTTGGGAGGCCGAGGCGGGTGGATCACGAGGTCAGGAGATCAAGACCATCCTGGTCAACATGGTGAAACCCCTTCTCTACTAAAAATACAAAAAACATTAGCTGGGCATGGTGGCGCGTGCCTGTAATCCCAGCTACTCAGGAGGCTGAGGCAGGAGAATTGCCTGAGCCCAGGAGGCGGAGGTTGCGGTGAGCCGAGATCGCGCCATTGCACTCCAGCCTGGGTAGCAAGAGTGAAACTCCGTCTCAAAAAAAAAAAAAAAAAAAGATGCTGCTGATTCAGCTCTAATGGCCCTTTCCCCAGCTCCCATTTCACGCTTTATATTCATGAGAGGAAGGAGAGTGTAATGTCTGCATATGGCCTCTGGGGGCAGCTAACCTGGCTTTGAAATCTGACTGTAGCCCAGTGAATTAACCACGACTTTTTTCTGTCCTTAAGGTAAAGTCTCATATTAGTTACTGACTTAACTTTTGGCATGCATATATGCAGAACTAGACTTTGAGATTAACAATTATTTATGCTTTGCTCATTTTTAATGCTTTGCATTTAGCACATCGTATAAGCTTTTTTTATGAGAAAGGAAAGGGAGAAAAACCGAAGAGGTGAGAGAGGATATACATTTTTTGGGGTGCTCAAGAGTTGGTATAAAAATTGGTTCAGGAGATGGTTCTGGACAGATTAGCATTAAACTGATCCTGTGGATATTGAGACATTGAGAATCTGTACCCTAAATTTGCCATTGACCAGTTGACCTCCATAGCCAATTAAGCAGATAGAAGAGGATCTATAATTCTAATTAGGACAAACATTTTTCTTCAGAACCTGCAACTAGGAAAAAAAAATACTCCATAGAATTAACTTTAGAGATTAACAAAGGTTTGAACTTACCAGTAAAACAAGGTAGGGAATATGAAAGTTTTCACAGAATAAAACAGAAAAACAAATTTTCTCTCAAGCACTTGTTTAAAAGGACACACCTGTAATCCAATTTAGATTTTTTTTTTCAAGAAATCATTTAAAATATCTTATGGAAATTATGAGAAAGAGAAGCATTCTAAAGTTCTGGAAATGTGGGAGAATAGATTATTGGGGATGTAATTTCAGGATGAAAAATTGTCAAGTTCTTTCAAAAGTGACATCTCTTATGAGGAGAAAAATTTTGATTTATTCAAATATTATGCTGATTTTTGAAAAAGCTGAAGCATTTTAAAATTGATGTGGAACATTATGTGTCTTTTATATATTAATAAAAGCATATTTATTTTCTTCCTTTGATTTTTCTTCCCTTTTCATTCGTTCATTTATTCATTCTTCAGAAAATGAATAAAGGTTAATGAAAGATTTATTATGTAGAAAGGTTTTTTTTATTTTTATGTAGAAGGCACTCTTCACATCATGGAGAAATAAAGATTAGAAAGTCAAAACATGTCTTCAAAAAACACAGGTTAGTCAAATGGGAAAAATAATTACAAGGAATTGTAGGAGTGTACAACAATATTACTACAAAGGATGATGGAATAATTGACTCATTCAGGTGTAAATTAGTGAACTAGTCAGGAAAAGCCATACAGATAAATGACTCCAAGGATACTGGAAGAGAACAGAAGAAATTTTACAACTAGCAAGATAAATGTAACCATTTTAGCATAGAGAACAATATATTCTAACACAGGAGGTAAAGGAAAACCACACATATGAACCATAGTGATTATTCATTCACTTTTAAAAACCTTTATTAAGTGTTTTCCATTAGTCACTGATGGTGAATAGCCAAAAAATACAGACTAGCTCTCCTTCACTGGAGTATAATACAGGAAACAGACAAGTAAAATTCGCTAATTAAAACATCTCATAATAATTGCTAGATAGGAATAATATAGGGTTTTAAGGATGGAGTGCATAGCACATGTAACTTAATATAGCTAAGATATATTTCATAAGACGTTTTACACTAAAAGGAACAAGAAAAAAGTATCTGCTATTATCACTTGAGATACTGTGTTAGCTCAATTCTTTTTCTTCCCCTTCTGGAACACAAAGTGTGGTATACTAGACATTTTGACGGTACCCCATGTCTTTTGAAGCGTTTCCATCTTTTTTCCTCTTTTTCTTACATTGTGTATATTTTTTTCTTTTTTTAATCTTATGACAGATTATACACTGCATATTTTTTATGGACATGCTTTGACTTCACTAATTTTGTCTTTTTGTCTATCCTGTATATTGCTGAACTCATCCAGTGAGATTTTATTTTCAGATATAATATTTTTTAGTTCCTAATATATTTGATTCTTTCATGCAAATTATAAAGACGTTAAATCTTCCAAGTTTTTAATTTATATTTTACATCTTTCCCTGTTTTTGTATATTTTAATTATTTTAAGGTATTTGTCTTTTATCGCTAGTATCTGAATCAGTTATGGATTTCTTCTGTTTTATATTTTTTCTCTTCTTTTTGGCAATTTGTTCCTACTTTTTAGAATGTCTCATTTTTGACTGACAAAATTGTGAATGCAAATTTAGAAAATAGTGGTATTTATGTTTTTTATAAAGAGAAATTAACTTTATTCTGGATTTCTTCTGGAATCCAGTAACAGTTGATCAGCCTGATCCTGCCTATTAAGTTTGTTTTTCAAGTGGGTTCATTTTATAATTTACCTTACTCCTGAGGTGCAGCACTTATTCCTAGGAAGTTACTTTTAAAGTACACCTCTTGCTCCAAGTTTGTGGCCTTACGAGTTTTTAACTAAAAGCTCACATGGTTTACCATAGCGTCTCCACATTGGTATAGCCTTAAAGTACAACCTTGCTTTCTACATCTCTAGAGCTTCTAAAATCTTTCTTCAGTATCCTCCCAGCTATTGTGTTATACCGGATATCTTAAAGTTACGCCTTTATTATGTACAGCGCAGGAGTCCAAGGCTTGAGTGGTGTTTGTGTATAGACTTCAGGGCTCCTTCTCTATAGTTCTTTCCTTTATGGGTTTGTATTTCGGAAATCACAGCCATTTGATGGAACTAGATTATAATGTCTCCCAGCCCAGTAAGGCTGCTGCTTTTTACATGCCCTGTACTTCACACACAATGGTTTGGTAATATCCTTGAAGAAAAAGACAAGGTGAATATGGATGTCACATCTTCCCTCTGCCAAGGATTATAGGTCATCGAGTCCTGTGTACACTGATTGCTTCCCAATGCCTTCAAAATATAGGGATTTTTTTTTGTTTTATTTTTGTTTTGTTGCATTTTTTTACACAGGGTCTTGCTCTGTTGCCCAAGCTGAAATGCCAAAATATAGTTGTATTGTATTATTATAATAATTAGATTAGTTTTCTTTCTGTAGCAAAACCAATCTATTATCGTGTGGATGGGGAATGGAAGAGAACACAGTTTTCTGTAATCTGGTTAAAGTTTACTGTTATGCAGGCATTGCGATCCTAGATTTAGAAGGTATGGATTTCACAATGTTTTCTATCCCCTCTCCAGTCATAATACTGAGACTAGCATATATTCCTAGCCTTCCTCAGGGGGGAAGAGATTGTTTTTATTTTCTGTCCCCATCTCCTAGCTGAACTGTGTTTTTAACTAATGTCTTTAAATTATAGTATTGGTCTCCATCCACTGTAGATTAAGGTTTCTTTTACTTTAATTTAGTTAGGAGAGTCATACATCTGGTGGAGTTTAGGTGTTGGCTTCTGCAGTGGGATTCTGCCAGTATGCACCGGCTACAGGTTTTGATGGCTTTTTCTCTGGAGTCTTTTGTTTCATTTTGGAGGCAGAAGTGAGTCAAAATATTTGAGCAGTGACTGCAATTCTCTTCCCCAAGTAAGTCATAAAGAGAGTGTTCTCTAGATTGTCTTTGCTCCACTCCTCATGATTCTGGTGAGGTTCCTGGAAAAAAGTCTGCAAGAGGAAGAACCCCTGTATGTATGCATCCTCCAGAGTCTTTATACTCTCTTTCCAGCCCGTGTTTGTCCTTTAGTGACTCATTAACATTTCTAGTTTTATCTTCCTGCTGGCTCATTTAGCTTCAGGTGGCATCTCAGATATTCAAACATTTACTTTTTTCCTGCTCTACAGTTATATTTACAGATTTTCGTTGCTTGTTTACCTTGCAACCTTAGTTGGCTGATAAATTCAAGATAAGTTGCTAATTTGAAATTTGTCTAGCTTCTAGTTGTTTTGAGGCCCTTTTCACATCTCTGCATCTCTGAGCTGAAAATAATTCAGATTATGTGATTTTTAAAATTTCTTTTTAAACTAAATTAAAAAAATGGTAGAAGAGTTTCTTACTCCTCTAAAATATATTAATACACAATATATAGAAAATAAGTTTTAAACATACTTGCTAGGAAAATGATAAATTATATTTTCTTATACACTTATAAGAAACTACCTTATCATTTCTATTTTCCTTCTTTAGCATCCTGACCAAAATAGGCAATCTAGAGTTTTAGCTAACCTTCACATTACTCACTGTAACAATCTATCCATCCTCCATGGTCTCAATTTATTTTGAAAATTGCAATACAACCTGCAGTATCATTAATGCTCTGGTGTTAGAGATGTAGAACCTTAAGGATTGAAAGTACCTTAGAGAGAAGATCAGGAGTTCTCAGCCAGGACATAAATTATTTGCAAAATTGCAGAAAACACTGAGATATTTTGAGGAATGGGTTAATTTATTTCATTAAATTCACAAAAATACCATGGCCCTAAGATTGTTAAATGACACTGATGCAACTATGCATTATAGAAATGCATCTATTTATATTCCATATTTCTAGAGAGATTAATCTTGTGTCCACAGCCTTAATTCTTATAACTATATTTAGAAATAATTTCAAAAGTATCTAAAGGATATAAAAAAGAAACAAAATTTTCTGTACATGAAGCATGTGTTAATACCAAAATCATCAACATCAATCCACAAAGAAACAACTTTCTCTTATTCTTCTTGCTCATGAGTGTTGCTTTGATTTGTCCCATGGTTGAATTTTAACACTAGCATACTACAATATCGCCATTTATAGTATTGATAAATTTATTAATTACTTAAGAAAAATAACTTTCCACAGTCAAGCTTATGTAACTGTACCTAATATTTATTCATCTTTCTGTATTATTAGTTAATGCATAGCTTTATTGTGATGAAGATTTGGAAAGCTATCACAAATGGCTATTTTAAGAGCATTTTTATTAATAAAAGAATAATATTTAACTATATTAAATTAATGAATATTTGAAGCATTTGATAAATAATGTCAGATGATTTTTTAAGAATATAAAAATGAGCTGAGTACATAAATAAGAGTAGAAATATATTGAAGATTACAGAAAGAAAGAAGTTCTAAAATGAATCCATACATTTAAGCCATCAAGTGTTGAGAATATACAAAATTGGAAGAGCTTGATTATGATTAACTCATGCAATTAAAATAAATATACCAGTGTAAAATTTAATGGAGGTTTAACTGTATGTAAGAAATAAATTAAAAAGTGTTTGTTTTTTTTTTTAACATTCCCCTGTCCTAATTTCTTTATTTCAATGCATCTATTTAAGTTGTCTGTAATATTGAGTTATATAACTATTTTATTTCTAGTGCCAAGCTCAGGTCACAACATGAAATTGGTGCTTTATCCATACTTGTTAATAAGTGGATAAATGCGTCATAGTCTTACAGTTTGACTATCATTTGCTCTGTAGAATTTCTTCTGAAACTACTTGTCTGTCTTCTCTGTAAAAATTACAACTAAAATTTCTTCTATCTCATTTCTCATTAACTTTCTTTGAGAAAAAATCAATTAATTCAATATAAGAACTTAATGGTTAAGTCAATTTTAACATGCAAAATTTTTCAGAGAGCAGAGACCATATTGTACATATTGTTTTATTCCCAAAGAAACTGTGACTCAGAGCAGGAAAATGGAATACGTGGTAGAAGTTGATTTTCTAGTTCTGTGGACTATAATATATGAATTACTTATTGCATCTTAATCCACAAATGTTGTTTGTCAGTATTTCAACTTTTTGTCAAAGTTGTAATTTTTACAATTTATCTAAGAATTGCTTACTTTTTAATGTTTTCCTTTAATTTTTAAATAATTTTAATTTCAAAAATAAAGTTTCATTAACATGGACTTGTTAAGATATATATTATGCAATCAAAATTTATTTTTACACTTAGAACTGTTGATTACATAAGTATTGTGTGTTCTCTAAAATAATTAAATATTTTGATAGTTTTTTAAATTAATGAATCCTGAATAATGCTTATTTTTGAGAGCATTATTTAATTTGTTTTACTTATATGATTTTTCAAAATGTCCTAATAATTTCCTAGAATAAACATTACATCATTGGTTTTGCTTTGTTCTCTTCATGTCATTTTGATCAAAGATGGTAGTATATCCACTTAAGCACCCTAGGGGAAAAAAAATAAAAACACTGACAACAAAAACTCTTAAAAAATTTTGAGTTCAACTATTTCTTAATGATCTAAAATATTTGAATCTATCTGACTTATCAACATTTTCAAGTTCTAAACATCCATTTATACAATAGAAAAATTATACAACAAAATAAATGCTTACCTAATTTATAATAGCGCTCAGGAAGCAAACTATGCAAATAAATATAAGTGAAAACAAGCTTCAGATAGATTATAATCTCCTCCAAGGTGTCATTTAATTTTTCTTAAATCCCAGTGTATGGGCACAGAATAGGTCATTAATAAATCATTATGTGGCACTTAAGGAGATTATCATAACCACCGATGTTAGTAAACATCAATGAGATAAATCAGATAATGACGAGAAAGGTTAAATGTCTTTGAAATACAAAATACATTTATCAAAATAGCTCTGCAAATGTTCTCCCAATTTTCCTCTGAAAAAACAATAAACTATCAAATTAAAATGAATTCCTCATAGACTGGCATTCCATACACTGTTCTTTCTAGGTTACCTGAACCTAATTGTGTAAATTCAACTTTGGAGGAAACAGATACATTTTATTAATGGGAAAAGTCTATGCACAGATGCACACTCATACACACACAGAGGCACACACACTCACTTACTCTGTTAATAGGGTATGGATGTGTTCCGGGCATTGTCTTAGGCATTCATCAGATATCCACTCATTTTAATGCACCCTAAAAATCTCTAAGTTAAGGGACTGAGACACAAGAAGGTAATTAAACTTAGATCAAACAACCAAAAATAGACAAACAAAAACAATTTGAACACCTCTAATCTATCTCTGCAGACTGTGCTCTAAATTACTATTAGGATTCGTTAGAAACCAAGGCAAACCCCACGTGGTATCTTTATTGTCCCCTCCTTCTACCAGAATGCTTTAACATTACATGGGAAACATTGAGTAAACTAGTTGTGAACTGGGAGTTACTAATTAAGTAAATAACAATTCATTACATCAAAATGTTTTACATAAATAGAAACTTTCTTCAATGCCTAAATGAATACACTTGTAGATTGGATTTTCTGTCAATCAGAGAACTCTTACTCTATTTTTTTTTTTTAATTCAGTTCATTTCCTAGTTGCACACTGGCTTTATTTAGTTGGGATAAAGAGAACCTGTAAATCCCATTTTTAAAGAAACATAAAGAAACATTCCAAAATAGAATTGTTCAACATTTTTAGTGGTTTGGATAAGCTTTTAAAATATGTTTTTATTTGTGCTAGTGCATAATTACTATTAATTTACCAACAAGAGATGTGACTACTTCGCTCTTCAGCCTACTTTCTGCTGTGAATAATTAAAACTGTAATAGTACTAGTATTAGTAAAAACAATAATGCAATAGTAATTTGATAGCACAATGGTTGATAAAGTGTTAACAAGTATAGCAGATGATAGTGGTATTCAATAAATGTCTTTGTCCATATCATTTTAGTATATTCAGTCCAAATTACTCCACTAGGGATTGTATTCCTTATCTGAGTGCTTTCTTCAGCTAATAAAACGTACCTTCCCCCTTCTGTGCTCTAGGCCACAAGTGTTGGGGAATCAAGGCTACCTAAGACCATTCGGTGCTAATTAACTGCTATGAATTGTTGTACAAATCCTAATTCTCTCAATCCACAGATGCAAATTGAAATATGTGTGATTAAAGTAGTATATACAATTATATTTCATATATAATTATAACTGATACATTCCTGCATTTCAGTTCCTTCATATGAATTTCAATCCGCAAATCTGAAATATGTGTTCCATGCTAGCACCTGGGTTTCTTGTGGCTCATGGTGACAATTACCTCGATATTAAGGCCTCATTGTTCCCTTTTCTGCCTTTTTATTTAACATCCTCATTCACTTATCCTTTATCCTTAAGCTCCCAAATTAATTGCTTAAACTTGAATCCCTCTGTCCAGTCCTGCTTCTAAGGGAACCCATATTGTCTTTAGGTTTGTCTGAAAAACTTCACAAATATTCAGCTGAGACTTGAATTTTTTAATATAATTGCAAAGGTATGGGATAATTACAAGAATAGTATAAAAAAATCCAATATATTCTTTAGATAAAGAATTAACAAGTTGTACCATTTATTTTATCATTTGTTTTGCATTCTTGCTGTTTCTACCTTTCTTGGCGTCTCCCCATTTTCTTACTGAGCCACTTGAGAATAAGTTATAGACATTTTGTTCTTTTACTGCAAATATTTCAATGCATATTTTTAAGAACTAAGAGGTTTTCTTTGGTGACTGCAGTGCAGTGATCAAAATCAAAGACTTATATTTGATACTATGTTCTTATATAATTGACGGTAGATGTTTAAATCTCATCAGTTACACAGTAATGTCCAGAACAATGATGTTTTCCTAGTCACAATCCAATCTGGGATCCCACATTGCATTTATATGTCATATTGCTTTAGTGTTCTTCAATCTAGCACATTTTTCAACCTGTTTTTGTCTTCCCTGACCTTTAAATTTTGAAGAATATAAACCAGTTATTTTATCAAGTCTTCCAAATTGGATTGGTCTCATGTTTCCTCATTAGATTCAGAATATCCACTATTGGCAGGAATATTATACCTCTAACATTAAATTCTATGGTTCATCATTATCATTGCTGCCTTACTTATGTACTCAAGTTCTTTGATCCCTTTCTCTTCTAATTTAGTCTCCTGGAAAAATGCCAAGCCTAATTAAAATCACCTTTTCACCTACTCCATGCCTTCACTTGTGCAATTGAATGTAGCTGGGAAATAATATAATCTCACCAACTATGCTACCTGGTACTTTTTAATATCATGATTCACATATACATTTTTATGTATTTCATTATACTATGCTATGATTCATTGTACTATGCTATTTGCATATATGAAGGCAAAAAAATTGATTTTATAGACCTACACTGTCCAATACAATAGCTACTACTCATATATAGATATTGATGCCTTAAAATGTTGTTGCAGGGAGAAACAAAATAAATTTTATTCAAATTTTAATTATGAAATTAGAATTTTAAAACTGATTCTTAATTCATTTATTCAAAATTTTAAGTATGCTCAGTATAACTCAAGTATGTGAATCTATTTTTCAACTGTACCTTTATTAAATACAAATCAGGCATTTCTGATGAAATTTTAATATTTGCAAGACATAGTACAAAAACAAAAGATGTAAAATTCTCGTATTTTCTATATTGGTGACATGTTGATATTATATTTGATGTATTGGGTTAATTAAAATATATTAATTTCACCTATTTCTTTTTACTTGTTGATGATTTCAGAAAATTTAAAATTACCACAGTGGCTGACAGTAAATTTTTTATTGGACAGGACTGCTATAGATATTCAACCATGCTTTCAGTGTATAGGAAATATTGGTAAGAACTGTGATGGAAGTACATACAAGATGCTAAGGACAGGCCAGAAGAGAAATGAACTCAGAGTAACAAGGCAATTCCGTCTTACTTTAAGCTGCTAAAACAAAGTACCATAGACTGGGTGACTTACATAATAAAGTTCAAAATCAAGGTGTCCTGCAAATTTGCTATCTGATGGAAAACAATGTCCTGGTTTGCAAGTGGCTGGATGTCTTGGTTGGTTGTATCCTCACATGACAAAAGGAATGTTAGAGAGTTCTCCAGGGTCTCTTTCACAAGGGCACTAATCCCATATATGAGGGTTCTATGCTCTTGACCTAATGATCTCCCCCAATCCCACCTCCCAATTCTATCTTGCTTGGTGTTAGACGTTTAACACAGGCTCCAGCTACCACCATCTCTTCTCTACTGAATTATGGCAACTGTATTTTAACTTATCTTCATAATTTATCTCTGCAGTATTTCTCACACCACCACTGCTATGAACACACTTACACGTATCCAGGGTCTGTTGTCAACATGAAAGCTAATGGTGCCCTTCAAAAAGGTAATACAAATTATTTTATTCTACAGTTCAAAACCCTCCAGTGGCTTCCAGTGGCTTTCAGAATATCAGTTAAAGACCTTATAATGACCTACAAGATCATACAAAGCCTAACCACCTGGCAACTTTACTGAACATGTCCTAAAGCTCTCCCTCACCAGCAATCCCAATTTAAAGGCTTGGTCCTTGCTTATTCTGTCTGCCTTGCTCTTCTTACAGACATCTGCTTTTCTTGGGCCTCCCTTCCTTCCAGTTTCTAACAAAATGTTCACCTTATTAAAGAGGCCTTTCTTAAACATCCTATTTAAAATAACAACTCTTTCTTTCTCCCTTTCTATGCCCTGCTATTTGTTGTCAATATCTGAAATACTGTGTATTCACTTTATATTCTATTTTATATAGCCTGTCACTCTCACTAGTATGCAAGGTTGACAGGGACATAATTTTTTTGTCTTTTTTTTAATTCACTACTGTATCCACCACCTGCTAGAAAAGGACCCAGCACATAGTATGTATATAATAAATGTTTTGAATTAATAATGGAAAATAAACTGGAGGAAATAAACTGGTCACATATCATGGCAAAAGCTTAAGATTTGTTAGAACAGTAAACTAAACAGTAAGTTCAGCATTTTTTCAAGTTTGTGAGACTGGAAATATATTCACAATATTTCTGTAATTTATTACTATAAATGCATGTTTGCTTTTCAAAGAGCCTTTGAGGCTTAGATATTTCTGTTTTACAAATTTCTATCAGTTAGCTAAATTTTTATTTAGATGATACATTTAAGATGAAAGAATTCATGGTCAAAAAGTGAATAAAATCAAATGAACTTTAATTTTGAAATGAAAACAAATGGAAGTGACTAAAAGGTAAAAATATTTTTAAAACTGTTGAGTAAATTAAGCACCAGTGTTTGAATATAAATATAAATCCACTAAGATGAGAAGAAAACAGTGCAAAAAGGATAAAATCACCAAAAACCAGAACACCTCTCCTCCTCCAAGGGATCACAACTTCTCACCAGTAAGAGAACAAAACTGGATAGAGAATGAGTTTGATGACTTGACAGAAGCAGGCTTCAGAAGGGGGGTAGTAACAAAATTCTCTGAGTAATGGAATATGTTCTAACCCAATGCAAAGAAACTAAGAACCTTGAAAAAAGGTTGGATGAAATGCTAACTAGAATAACCAGCTTACAGAAGAACATAAACGACTTGATGGAGCTGAAAAACACAGCACAAGAACTTCGTGAACCATACACAAGTTTCAGTAGCTGAATTGATCAAGCAAAAGAAAGAATATTAGAGATTAAAGATCAACTCAATGAAATAAAAAGAGAAGGCAAGGAAAGAGAAAAAAGAATGAAAAAAAAAATGAACAAATCCTCCAAGAAATATGGAATCATGTGAAAAGACCTAATCTATATTTGATTGGTGTACCTGAATATGTCGGGGAGAATGAATCCAAGCTGGAAAACAGCCTTCAGGATATTATGCAGGAGAACTTGCCCAACCTAGCAAGGCAAGCCAACATTCAAGTCCAGGAAATACAGGGTACACCACAAAGATATTTCTTAAGAAGAGCAACCCCAAGGCACATAATCATCAGATTCACCAGGATTGAAATGAAGGATAAAATGGTAAGGGCAGCCAGAGAGAAAGGTCAGGTTACCCACAGAGGGAAACCCATCAGACTCACAGCAGATTTCTCAGCAGAAACCCTACAAGCCAGAAGAGTGGGAGCCAATATTCAACATCCTTAAAGAAAAGAACTTTCAACCCAGAATTTCATATCCAGCCAAACTAAGCTTCATAAGTGAAGGAAAAATAAAGTCCTTTATGGACAAGCAATTGCTGAGAGATTTTTGTGACCACTAGGCCTGCCTTACAAGAGCTCCTGAAGGAAACACTAAACATGGAAAGGAACAATCTGTACCACCCACTGCAAAAATGTACCAAATGATAAAGACCATCAACACAATGAAGAAACTGTGTCAACTAACAGGCAAAATAACCAGCTGGCATTAAAAGGGCAGTATCAAATCCATACATAACAACATTAACCTTAAAGGTAAATGGGCTAAATGTTGCAATGAAAAGACACAGACTGGAAAATTGGATAAAAAGTCAAGACCCATTGGTGTGCTGTATTCAGGAGACCCATCTCACATGCAAAGACACACATAGACTCAAAATAAAGGGATGGAGGAAGATTTACCAAGCAAATGGAGAGCGAAAAAAAAAAAAAAAAAAAAAGCAGAGGTTGCAATCCTAGTCTCTGATAAAACAGACTCTAAACCAACAAAGATCAAAAGAGACAAAGAAGGTCATTACATAATGGTAAATTATGTAATCAATATAACAACAAGCGCTAACTATCCTAAATATACATGTACCTAATACAGGAGCACCCAGATACATAAAGCAAGTTCTTAACAACTTACAAAGAGACTTAGATTCCCACACAATAATACTGGAACACTTTAACACTCCACTGTCAATATTAGACAGATCAACCAGACAGAAAATAACAAAGATATCAAGAACTTGAACTCAGATCTGGACCAAGGGGACCTAATAAACATCTACAGAACCCTCCACCCCAAATCCATGGAATATATATTCTTCTCAGCACCACATCATACATACTCTAATATGGACCACATAATTGGAAGTAAATCACTCCTCAGCAAATGCAAAAGAACAGAAGTCATAACAAACAGTTTCTAGACCACAGTGAAATCAAATTAGAACTCAGCATTAAGAAACTCACTCAAAATCACACAACGACATGGAAACTGAACAACCTGTCCTGAATGACTACTGAGTAAACAATGAAATGAAGGCAGAAATAAAGATGTTATTTGAAACCCATGAGAACAAACACACAATGTACTAGAATCTCTGGGACACATGTTAAAGCAGTGTCTGGCGGAAAATTTATAGCACTGAACACCCACATGAGAAGCGAGGAAAGATCTGAAATTGACACCCTAATGTCACAATGAAAAGAACTAGAAAAACAAGATCAAACAAATTCAAAAGCTAGCAGAAGACAAGAAATAACTAAGATCAGCGCAGAACTGAAGGAGATAGAAAGAAAAACCCTTCAAAAAATCAATAGTTCCAGGAGCTGGTGTTTTGAAAAGATCAACAAAATAGACTGCTAGCCAGACTAATAAAAAACAAAAGAGAGAAGAATAAAATAGATGCAATAAAAAATGATAAAGAGAATATCACCACAAATTCCAAAGAAATATGAACTACCATCAGAGATTACTACAAACAACTCTATGCACATAAATCAGTAAATCTAGAAGAAATGGATAAATTCATGGACACTTCCACCCTTCCAAGACTAAACCAGGAAAGAGTTGAATCCCTGATTAGACCAATAACAAGGTCTGAAGTTGAGGCAGCAGTTAATAGTCTACCAACCAAAAAAAGCCCAGGTCCAGATGGGTTCACATCTGGACATACAAAGACGTCACTGGGGCCTGTTGGGGGGTAGGAGGCTAGGGGAGGGATAACAGGGGGTGGGGAGATTGGTGAGGAATAAGATTAGGATAAATACCTAATATGGTTAATGGGGTGATGGAGGCAGCAAACCACCATAGCACATGTATACCTATGTAACAATCCTGCAAGATTTGCACATGTACTCCAGAACTTAAAATATAATAAATAAATAAATATGTTTTCTAGGCTTAAAAATATTTGTAATATCTTAAACCTTCTGTATTTGCATACATTCTTTCCCAAAATGTATAGTTATATTTATGAACAGAAGGCACAATATATTCAAGAATTTTTTTTTAAAGTTGAAGTTTGTGCTAGCTTTAATAAAGAAACAAAGAAATAAAGTAGACATAAAGAGATAATAGTGATAGGAAAAGGAGACCCAGACAAAGAAAGCTCAGGTAATGTAGCATTAATATTATGACTTCACATTAACATTGTTTTAAGGCACACAGGCACACTTAAAATGAGTGTGCAGCTTAATGAATACTTGCATACTGAACATTCCTATATAACCAGCACTCATATATGGGGTCTCACTATGTTGACCAGGCTGGTCTTGAACTCCTGGCCTCACGCTGTCTTTTCACCTTGGCCTCCCAAATTGCTAGGGTTACAGGCATGAGCCACCATGCCCAGCCAACACTCCGAAGAAACATGTATAGTACCCAGAAACCTCTTTTTGTTTTGCCAGCTAGTTCATTTCCCCACCTCAAAGGATAATCATTTTCTTGACTTGTAATATTATAGTTATGCCTATTTTTTATATTTCAGGAAAATAAGTTCAGGAGATATTTTTAAAGCCTGGTTTATTTCATTCAATATTTTAGTTTTGTCATTCCGCATAATGTTGCCGTGTAGTATTCTGTCCTTTGAGTATGCTACAGTTTACTTCTCTACTCAACCACTGATAGATATTTGGATAGTTTCCAGTTTGGGGCTATCTCAAATTGGGATGCTATAAGCATTGTAGTGTGTGTGTCTGTGTAATACATATATTTCTGTTAGACATATACCAAGGTTGCATATTTGATAAGACACATTAAGTCCTATCCGTATTAGATAGTGAGGTCATATAATCTAGATATGAATTAATGTTAATAATTTAGAAGAACACCTGGTATATATTTAATAAATGTTAGCTACTATTATTGTTTTGTCAAATTACCAAGATACATGTCATTTAGCAATATAGCTAAGAGGTTAAATATTTGAACTTTATTCATGGATAGACCTCGATCAGAATTTTTATTGTCTCACTTTCTAGCTGAGTGATGTTCAGGCACGTTACTTGAGAATTTAGTTCTTATTTTCATTTATTTGTTTATTATATTTTAAGTTCTGGGGTACATTTGTAGAACACGCAGGTTTGTTACATAGGTATACATGTGCCATGGTGATTTGCTCCATCTATCACCCTGTCATCTACATTAGGTATTTCTCCTAATGCTATCCCTCCCCAGTCACCCCACCCCCCAACAAGCCCTAGTGTGTGATGTTCCCCTGTCTTTGTCTAAGTGTTCTCATTGTTTAACACCCACTTATGAATGAGAGCATGCAGTGTTTAGCTTTCTATTCTTGTGTCAGTTTGCTGAGTGTGATGGTTTCCAGCTTTGTGCATGTCCCTGCAAAGGACATGAACTCATCCTTTTTTATGGCTGCATAGTATTCCACAGTGTATATGTGCTAGATTTTTTTTTCCCAGTCTATTATTGATTGGCATTTGGGTTGGTTCTAAGCCTTTGCTATTGTGAATAGTGCTGCCATAAACATACATGTTCATGTGTCTTTATAATAGAAAGATGTATAATCCTTTGGGTGTATAACCAGTAATGGGATTTCTGGGTCACATTATATTCCTATTTCTAGATCTTCGAGGAATCGCCGCACTGTCTTCCACAATGGTTGAACTAATTTACACTCCCGCCAACACTGTAAAAGTGTTCCTATTTCTCCACATTCTCTCCAGCATCAGTTGTCTCCTGATTTTTAAATGATTGTCATTCTAACTGGCATGAGATGGCATCTCAATGTGGTTTTGATTTGCATTTCTCTAATGACCAGTGATGATGAGGCTTTTTTCATGTTTGTTGGCCTCATGTATTTCTTCTTTTGAAAACTGTCTGGTCATTGATCATACTATTCACTCACTTTTTGATGTGTTTTTTTTTTTTGTTTTTTGTTTTTTTTTTCTTGTTAGGCTCTTTGTAGATTCTGGATATTAGCCCTTTGTCAGATGGGTAGATTGCAAAAATCGTTTCCCATTCTCTTGGTTGCTACTTCATTCTAATGATAGCTTCTTTTGCTGTGCAGCAGCTCTTAGGTTTAATGAGATCCCATTTGTCTATTTTGACTTTAGTTGCCATTGCTTTTGGCATTTTAGTCATGAAGTCCTTGCCTGTGCCTATGTCCTGAATGGTGTTGCCTAGGTTTTCTTCTAAGGTCTTTATGCTGTTAGGTCTTATATTTAAATTTTTAATCCATCTGGAGTTAATTTTTGTATAAAGTATAATGAAGGGGTCTGGTATCAGCTTTCTGCACATGGCTAGCCAGTTTTCCCAACACCATTTATTAAATAGGGAATCCTTTCTCCATTGCTTGTTTTTGTCATGTTTGTCAAAGATCAGATGTTTTGTAGATGTATGGCATTACTTCTGAAATCTTTGTTCTGTTCCATTGGTCTGTATCTCTGTTTTGGAACCAATACAAAGACCAGATGGTTGTAGATGTGTGGCATTATTTCTGAGACCTCTGTTCCTTTCTGTTGTTCTAGATCTCTGCCTTGCTGTTTTGATTACTGTAGCCTTGTAATATAGTTTGATTTCAGGTAGTGTGATCCCTCCAGCTTTTTTTTTTTTTTTTTCCTTAGGATTGTCTTGGCTATGCAGTCTCTTTTTTTTTTTCATACGAGAATTTTAGGGGTTTTTTTTTTTTCTTTTTTTTTTTTCAGTTATGTGAAGAAGGCCAATGGTAGCTTGATGGGGTTAGTACTGAATCTATAAATTACTTTGGGCTCTATGGCCATTTCACAATATTGATTCTTCCTAACCACAAGCATGGAATGTTTTTCCATCTGTTTGTGTCCTCTCTTATTTCCTTGAGCAGTGGCTGTTCTCCTTCAAGAGGTCCTTCACATCCCGTAGCTGTATTCTTAGGTATTTTATTTTCATTGTAGCAATTGTGAATGGGAGTTCACTCATGGTTTGGCTCTCTGTTTGTCTGTTATAGGTGTATAGGAATGCTTGTAATTTTTGCACATTGATTTTGTATCCTGAGATTTTGCTGAAGTTGCTTATCAGCTTAAGGAGATTTTGGGCTGAGACAATAGGGTTTTCTAAATATACAATTATGTTTTCTGCAAATAGAGACAATTTGACTTCCTCTTTTTCTAATTGAGTAGGCTTTCTTTTTCTTGCCTGATTGGTCTGGCTAGAACTTCTAATACTATGTTGAATAGGAGTGGTGAGAGAGGGCATCCTTTTCTTGTACCAGTTTTCAAAGGCAGTGCTTTCAGTTTTTGCCCATTCAGTATGATATGGGCTGTGGGTTTGTCATAAATAACTTTTATTATTTTTAGATACATTCCCTTGATAGCTAGTTTATTGAGAGTTTTTTTAATCTAAAGTACTGTTAATTTTGTGGAAGGCCTTTTCTGCATGTATGAGATATCATGTGGTGTTTGTCTTTGGTTGTGTTTATGTGATGGTTACGTGTATAGAGTTGTTCTTCACTGTAAAACATACAACACCATAGGCTTTTGTGTTTAAGAAGAAAGTGTATATTAAAGACCACAGTGTCAAACATATAAAGCTCAAAAAAATTAGTGCCTTTTTATACTGTGTAATTAATACAGCTGTTAATATATCCTCTTTTACTTGCACTATGTCTTGTAATGCACCATGTGAAATTAATCAGAGGTAGTGCTTATTATCTTAGCTGTTTCCTGAGATGCAGAGATGTGTTTCCCAACAAATCGTCCAATCCTCTAGAACCTTCATGTTCTAATTTTATTTTAGCTTGAAACTTTGTCAGATACAATACTGGATCTTTCTGAATTTCTGAATCCGATGATAATGTCCAGGTAATAAAGAGTTAATATAAAATGGAGAGATTCCACAAGGATTTTATTTCTTTGACTTCAAAATGTATGAAAGACAATGCTCCTTATCATGCTAAAATCGATACTGAATGTGTCTGAAAGTAGAAATCCTAAACACTCAGCATTACAGAGAAGTATATCCCAGGGCTTATAAGCTAATTGAAATTCTGCCTAAACTTATATTTCAAATTACTATATTTAAAATAAATTCATTTGAAATGAAGAGGCATAATTCTTTGTTTAACTAAAGCTCACTGTTGCATTCTCTCAAAGAAAAAGCTATAATGTGATGTCCTTTAAAGCAAATCCCTCGGGTTTTATTAAGATAGTAAAAATACCAATATGTGTGACAGTGGATTTTCTAAGGAAAATAGTTTTTTTCTCTTATACACTAATAAAAAGAGATATATATATTTCTTGAAGGAGTTTGTATAAAAAATAAAAAGAATCGTAACTCCTAGAGTATATCTTATTTATACAGCTGCTAAATCTTTCCACCAGCTTTCTGTCTGACAGAAATGCAGCTATGCCTCAATAAGGCTGATTTTTAATTAAACAACCTGTGTCTCTCAGCATGTGAAAAATGAGCTAATAGCAATATAGTCATATGAAGGCGTCAGAGCTTTATTTCTAAAATCTGCTCCTCATGATGTGTTATCTGTGCTAAGCATATCCACAGAGGTTAAGAAACAGATACTACAATATATTTAGGCAGAATATACTGTGCTAATAATGGTTTTCAAAAGCGCACAGGACATTTAAAAAAGTCATATTCAAGCTAGTATTTCAAGCACTGATTTCTGAATCCTTGAGTATTAGTTTGATTTTAATTGATTTAAACCTATTAATAAACTTAACTCCAGAATGAAGGAGAACTTCAATGTTTTAGGAGATATATAGTATAGATGTTATGGACTTTTCTTAATGAATCCCTTGAGAATGGATCTATTTTTAAAGTGTGGTACATGTTTATTAATTGTGGTTTTTCCAATGTTAATTTAAAAAATCTGTAGAACATATCTTCCTTGTATGACAATAATACCAGAAAACAATAATGTTTCTTTGGTTAATAATAAAACCTACAAACTATACAGAAATCAAAATCACTTTATTACCACAAAATGTAGCATTAGAAACAAAACATCCCTTATTTTATTAAAAACAATAAAGTTTACCACTAAATACAATATAAAGATGTGGAAGTTGAATTCATGTACGAAAACATTCCTTTTGCCTAAGTGAGGGTTTTCCTATTACATGATTCTTCCCTGATGTGCTTGTGACCTATTTACTACTTTTCAGTAGATTTGAAAAGTGGGCACATTATATGTCAAATATCTTACTTGTATGGCTCAGAGCCTCTTACTTAGGAAACACTGGTTTATTACCTTTTTATCTCAAATCACAAGTGTTATCTCCCAGATAGCTGAACACCACCTTACTGAACTTCAGTAAAAGCAAGCCCAGAAATCTTCCTCTATACTTACCTCCCTTCCTTTCTCCTTCATTCCTTTTTTATTCCTTCCTTCCCTTCCCCCACCCCTTGCCTTCCCTCCTCTCCCCCTCCCTCCCTTCCTTCTTCCTCCCTCCCTCCATCCCTCCCTCCCTCCCTCCCTCCTTCCTTCCTTTTCCTTCCTTACTTCCTTTCCATAGGATTTAAATGTTTCTTCTAAGCATGTCAAATGTAGGCTTGATCCCTCTGGCAGCTAATGTGCAATTAAAAAAAACAACTAGTAAATACTTGCATTCTGATTCTTCAAGTGGAAAAGATGAGACAAATCATCCAAATCTGGAGCAGTGTAATTTGAAATAACAGGTTTAAATTTTAATATAAATTTCTGTTTTGAAAAAAATACATGGGGCTTTCGTAGTATAAATAACAGGAAACTAAAATACCAATAAAATCATCTTGACTATTGAAGACAAAAGGAATTTAATAACTTGTAATGCTTTAGGTGGAGAAGTGTTTTCTAAGTCTGCAAAACACTGAAATACATTATTATTAGTTTGAAATTTTACTTCTGTTTTTCTGAACTCCTCCCCTCCAGCTTCCTACCCACCCATCAGTGTCCTGCCCACCATTTTAGGATATTTCTTGCTCTAAGCCTTACGTACGTACGTACGTGTGTGTGTGTGTGTGTGTGTGTGTGTGTGTGTGTGTGTGTGTGTGTGTGTGTGTGTGTGTTTCCTTATCCAGTGACTCAACAGATCGTCAGGACTCTTCTGCACCAATATCACAGGAAAGGAAAACTGCCAGAGCAAGGACTTAGCTTTCCTCATCTAAGACAAGTCATCAGAGGCAAAGGCTAATTAAGACGAAAGCATATTTGGAATTATAGCTATGAAAATTAGATTTTCATTTCTCAGTGATAAAAAGGAGCTACATCACAGGAGTGATTACTCTAGTTTTTCATGGCCTGGTAATGTATATACTTAACTCTGCTCTGAGAGTGTGTTCCTTCATGTGGACATCGTCTTAATTTTTCAAACCCGTACATAAACTGATACCATAATTTGAAGCCATTTTCACATGTATGGCTTCTACATTTTTTCCATATTCTACTTTCCTGCTCACTATTTATATAGAATAGAAAACAAAATCAATGTTTATCATGTGCACCTGAAGATAAATAATATATCTATAAACTCAAGAGAGCGAATAATTAAATATGCTGAGTGAATTTTAAAAATATAAATTAAAAATTTGCATTATAGAAATTTATTCTCATACTATCCAGAAAGATTATTGCCAACTAATAAGTCTATTTAAGATTCATATAAAATATATTGCTCTTCTATTAGGAATGCATTTTATGTGTGGTGAAAATATTTATCATATGTGTTATGTTTTATGAATAAATTTTTAGAAGTAATGCAATGCATTAGATACTCTAGAAATGTAACATTAAAGTGGATTTATGAAAGCAAAGAGCATTCATCAAATAATGCTTTAGTCATTTTGTCTTCTAATCAAGAAGTAATTCAGGAGGCTATAGAGCAGATTAACTGCTTATCTGTCTTATCTTGAGCTAAGTTGTGTGGAAATGTTCATATTTAGGAACAACAGGTATTCCCTGGATATCCTGGAAAAGACATAAATTTGTTTTTAACTGCAGTTTTAGAACATTCATTCCATCTCTAAAATGTGTAATATGTACCTTTTAAGAATAATGTTCTTAGAATTAAAATAATGGTTCTAAGGTCAAAGGAAATGATTTAGTACCACACTTAACTCTTGATTTGGGGCTCATTTGAAGGTCTGTTTAGTTGAAGGCCAGCTAACTATCTTACACACTGTCCCTGCCGTCCCTGCTACCACAGGTGTGACTGCAGTTTCCCTTTATTGTACTCTGCATTTTGCTGTTGTTAGGAGACATTAAGAACTTGAGGATTATTAAGAATTAGTATTATTATTATTGTTGTTGTTATTACTTGAGATGGAATTTTGCTCTTGCCTAGGCTAGAGTGAAATGGTGCGATACTGGCTTACTGCAACCTCTGCCTCAGCCTCCCAAGTAGCTGTGATTACAGTCAGCTGCTGCCACATCTGGCTAATTTTATATTTTTAGTAGAGACGGAGTTATACCATGTTGATCAGGCTGGACTTGAACTCCTTACCGCAAGTGATCCACCTGCCTTGGCTTCCAAAGTGCTGGGATTACAGGCATAAGCCACCATGCCTGGCCATGAATTATTTTTTGATACTTGCTGTTCCTTCAGAAATTCTTGTTTATTCACTTAATTCACTTTTATTAGCATTTCTATGAGCAAGGAGACGATTATAGATGCCACGGAACCTGCAATAACATATTTATTTGTAACTTAAAGCATTTCAGAAGTGAGATGAAGTTCTGGAATTTTATGAGATTTTTAAATATCAGAATTATCCACATTAATATTGAGGTTTATCTGTTAGCCACACACTTAAAGACCTATAAAAAAAAAACAAAATTTAAAAAATACTATTGTATTTAAATGAAACTAAAACAGAAATAAAAATAGAGCACTCAAGAATAATTATAAATAAATAAATTCCTATGAGTTAATAGTCAAATCCATAAAACATGAGGAAATTTTAAGAAAATAGGATATTTTGAAGAAAAACATAAAAGGAGTAGATTTTGAAACTGAATTACTCCCATTGTATTAGACTATTTTTATGATGCTATGAAGAAATACCCAAGACTGGGTAATTTATAAAGTGAAGAGGTGTAATTGATTCATGTTATACATGGCTGGGGAGACCTCAAGAAACTTACAATCATGGCAGAAGGCACAGGGCAGCAGGAGAGAGGATGAGTGGCAGTAGGGGAAATGCCAGTTACTTATCAAACTGTCAGATCTCCTTAAAACTCACTCACTATTATGAGAACAGCATGGGAGTAACCGCCCCCATAATCTAATTATGTCCACCTGGTCCCTCTGTTGACATATGGGGATTATTACAATTCAATGTGAGGTTTGGGTGAGAACACAGTGCCAAACCATATCACCTATGGATAGGCGATGAAGTTCAAAAACATTTTAATCACAGATACATAAAAGTTGTTTTAATGTCTCCTTGATCAGGAAGATTATGATGTGATCTTCAATAAGTAAAAGTCAAGTAAAGTCTGTGAAATATGTTTTTTAAATAAGTTATCTTAGTGTTTGAAAGAGTTTTGATAAAATGGAACTATGTAGTTACAGTGCCTCCTAGTTCTTCACATTTTTTAAAAGCATGTTATTTTAGAATAAAAGGAATAATCTGTTTCAGGCTATGACTAAAAATACAAGAAAACAAAAACTCTGAATATAAATTCAAGACTGTCCTGTGCTTATAAAATCAAAAATTTAGAGAGTACAAGGAAGAGTTTATCTGTTACAAGTAACGTCTATTCACATATAATGTCTATTCTCAGAAAACAAATGAAGCAATATGCATTAATATATTTTGCCTTAGACATATGTTAAGCATATACACGACACAATGTATAGTGGCAGGGCTAGGAACAAGTCATGAATAGCACCTGAATCTCCTGATTTCTTACTAAGTTCCTGTTTCCATGCTGCTATGCAGTTATCATTAAAAAAAAACTCAGTAGTACATCAAATCTGCAGAATATTGAAACACATATATTGGGGTTCTTAGTTCAGTATAATGGTCATAATATATTTTTTATTTCATAAACATATTTATACCCTACCTACCAGTCATTTTGCTCTATAACATCCCAACCACTGACTTAATAAAGAGGATTGTTTTCTTTGTTATTTAAAGTTGATTTGTCTTCAAAGACATAATCGCAAAATCCAAGCTTGCTTTCTTTTATTTTTTAAAAAGGAATTTTCCGAATTTCCCCAATTCCCATTTTAATATAAAAGAAAGATATGATATTCTTAAACTTATATTTTATAAATATCAGCAGGGTTATATGATTTCGCAAAGCCGACAGCCAGCATAAGGACTATTCTCTTTGCAATAATGTGGATGAAGACCAGGATAGGGATAAGGATTTAGATTCAAATGGAAACCAGAGATAGAGTACGGAAGTGAGAAAAGATATAAATTTAAGTCATCTCAGTTTCCCCTTGATATCAAAATACTGAAAGGATAGCCTAGGGTTCTGAAAACACCAAGGGCAGGGAAGATTCCCAACCATTATAATGACTTACCTGAAAAAAAATTAAAAGACCCTAAGAGAGTTCTCTGGATTAACTATGGTATCAGTAGAGTATGATGCTGCTCAGAAAGAACATTCAGAAATGGTTGTGGATTGTGAACAAACTTATTATTTAAAAAAAAAAGATGTTGGGAAATAAAGGGAAAGATTGAAGCATTTATCCTGGGTTTTCTATACAAGCAATACTAATGAGTAATAAAATATATCGGGAAATTTTCTTTTATACAAACAGAAAAGTGACACAATTAGAATAACATCACTGTGAAACTGCTAATGAATCTAGACAGAGAGCCTCAAAGTTTGGTAACTTTAGGAAAGAGAAATGGCTGGTCATTACATGCTTGCAGGTAGAAAAAGAAAACATTACACATGATGTAATAATTTTATAGATATTGATACTGAATCTAATCAAGCCCCTAGAATCAATTCCCAATGTAGTGGACAGAGGACTGTGTAAATTACATTTTACCACCTGCAATTTGTTAAATGTAAACTATAGGACAAAGGGCAAATAACCTAGTTTCTTAATGCCATTATGAAAAGAGAAAAGGAGATAGGACCTATCAACTAAAATAGGTTTACAAACCTTTGAGCCATTTACAATGCGTACAATTTCTTATTTGGGTTCTGATTTATAGACTTTAAAATATATATTTATACTTGCCTTGATAAATTCATTGGTAAAACACTGTCACCCTCATCATAGACATATATAATACTAAAAAAATGTATATGTGAGCAACTGTCTTTTGGGCTACAGAAAACAGAAAGTACAAAACTTATTTTTCTGATTTTAAGCCAAAGCGTATATACCTCTCCAGTGTTGAACAATTAATCTGTGTCTTAGTCTGTTTGCACTGCTATAATGAAAAACCACAGAGTGGATAATTTGTAAGCAACTGAAATTTACTTCCCACTGTTTTGGGAATCTGGGAAGTCCAAGATCATGGCACTGGACGATCTGATGATCAAACTAGGGCTTCTCTCTGCTTCCAAGATAATGATTGAACACTATAGTCTCTGGTGGGAAGAACACTTTCTCCTTTTTGGCAGTTGGTGGAAGGGTAAAAAGGAGCAAACTCCTCCAATCAAGCCCTTTTATAAGAGTTACTCATTCCATTCCTGAGGGTGAAGGCCCCTCATGACTCAACCGCCTCCCAAAAGCTATACTGTTGCACTGGGTATAACGTTTCAAGTATCAACATAAATTTTGGAGGGTACAAAAACATTCAAACTGTAGCACTTAATAAGCACGCAAGGAAACCGTACCTGAACCTTATACGATGTTTTTTCTGTGTGCAGTGGCAATGACCAGACATTGTCACAAGTGAAGTGACTGGAATCTGTGGATCAGGCCAGAAATATGAAACTGGAAGGAGATAGGCCTCGAGAGCTACATGTAGGAATCTCTTTCAACTTGTTGGCAGAACACAGGTAGTATCACATACTCTATCAAGATCACCAAAGAGGTTATTAGTAGAACTAGAGGTTACAAGATTATACAAAGAGCATTGCAAAGAATGTTGGGAGTTCATTCATTCCAGAGTGAAAATTTCTTGTTAATATTCGACAACCCTAGTATCTAGCTAAAATAAAATAGGAATAAGAAAAATGCCCTAGAATATGAACTGTTCATATTCTATGAGACTTCTTCAAGTCTCATTAACAAAGACTGAAAGCAAGCTCAACAAGATTGTTAGAGGAGACAGAGTTTGGATACTGAGGAAGGGGCCTGGGATATGCTTTGAGCTTTCCTAGATTTGCACTTAATACAGCATTGACTGAGCCAAGACAAGTTCAAGTTTATAAACCAGAAAACTTAAAGGTTCAAGGTGGTCAACCAGTGTTGAAACAAAATTCAAAACTCTTTGAAGGAAGAAGAGTCCCTAGCCTATACAAGGCATTGTTCATGTGTCTGATATTTAATACAAAATCATCATATTAATAATTTTGTTTAAAAAATTCATAACAAAGAATGGGAAAACAGAAAAAGCAAACTACAGATGGAAGAGTTGCTGAACCTAAAACATGAAGACTTTAAGGTAGTTACAATAATTACTTTTAAATAAGTTAAATATTATGGTACTATGAAAGCAGGAATGAAATAACAAAGGCAAAAGAAAAGATGAGAACTCTAAACCTGAAAGGTAGAAGTAATGAAAATAAAAATAGGCACTGAATGGATTTAGCAGCAAAAAGGAGATAGTTAAAAATGGTATTTACCAAATAAATAACTTAGAATATAATATTCCAGTCTGAAAAAAGAAGGGTAAAATATCAATTAAAAATGAACAGAATCTCAGAGGCTAGTATCACAACATCATATAATCCAACCTACGTACAACTGAAGTATCAGTAAGAGAAGAAAGTACGCTAGCAGAAAAAATATTTAAAGAAATAATGGTCAAAAATTTCTAATTTTGATGAAAAATACTAAAAGATCTGAGAATATCATGCATGTGGAAGTTTGTGTGCATGTGGGCCTATAATTATCATTTTACAAATAGAGTGGGGCACGGGAATACATTTGGTTTTCCCAAATGCAGGCAGGAAAAGAGCAACAGAGGAGCAAATAAGCAAAAGGCACAACCTGGAAGGTGGCACATTTAAATATAGTATCAGTAATTACATTAAAACATATAAAAAAGTAATGATTATTGTTGGGTAATTGCTTCAATGAGTCATCAGAGATTTGCAAGTGGAAACTACCTCATCCCCAGTCGAATGGGTTAAGAAACAAAAGACCAGAAATGCAAAGTGATGATGAGGACGGGGAGCAATTGCAACTCCTATTCATTTTCACGGGGAGCATAAATTGTGTAACTATTTTGAAAAACAATTTGACAGTTTCTCATAATGTTAAACATGCATTTACCATACAATCCAATGATTCATATCCTAGCTGTTTACCCAAGAGAAATCAAAACAAAATTGGAATATGCTTGCAAACACATTTACGTTTCTCTCAGCCTAAGGATTCAGTTCTAAAGGCTGTTCCAAACAGCTTCCCCTACAATGAGTAATCCAGGAAAGAAGGAGACACACACACACACACACACACACACACACACACACACACTGATAAAAATAGTAGTCATTTTGTAATCTAATCTCAAACGTGACATGTAATTAGTCTTTGAATTTTAGTATTTCCAGTGTTTTGAATTTTAACTATTTTTCTGGGATGAATGGATTTCAGCTTTCATTTTCCTGATGACTAATTGGAGTTATCAGTTACCTATAATTATTGATATAGTTTAATGTGTTATTAATATGATGTTTAAATTTGCAATATTATGTTGTATTTCCTATACTGTATTATGAAGCAGTTCTCTAATTGCTTGATAATTAAGAAGCCAGAGGACAGAAATTAAGCCCTACCTCTTGAGGAGGAGAATATCCAAAACTTTGTAGAATTTTTTTTAAAACAAATACACTTTGTACTCTGACCATATATTATATACATTTTTCCTACAGTTAAAATACTTTCATCCCTGGAAAAGCTCACAAAAGCCCCATCAATCACAATATTTAGTTGAAATTCAGGTCTCATCATTTAAATCATGTCCAGATCAAGATAAAGTTCCTCAGCTATAGTTCTTTAAATGTAGCACCTTGAGTACAGTTCCTCTTAACCTGAACACCTATGAAATTAAAAAAAAAAAAAGATTTTTTAAAATTTATTTTATTTATTTATTTTTTGGTATACATGCGAAACACAGTGGTGGTATAGATATATGACAGTCATTACCGACATTTATGTTAAAAAATGGGGAGCGTGAGAGACAAAAATCATTGACAATAGTAATTTTGAAATTCAGACTGGCACATGTTAAAAGTTCCTAGATGAGTCTCATGAATTCTGGATTTGTGTTCTTGGTTCTGCTCTCTGAGGCATTTTTTTTTTTTTCACGGAGAGTACAATATTGATAGGAATGAGCAAAGAAACTGAATATTTACGTGGCATTAACTCTAGGGATAAAACCTTAATTAACAATATATTCTCGGAAACTTAAATACCATAACTTGGTCAGACACCATAGTGTTAATTCACTGCTTTCCTAACAAAGGTAATTCTCAAATAACAGCAATTGAGCCTTGCATGAATTCTCTCTAATGTTCAGTACATTGCAGGCATTCAGGAAATACACAAATCAGAAAACAATTTTAACATCAACAACAATGAAAGTGGACACCTAGACAATAAACTCCTATGTCTCTACTAAGAAAAGTAGAAACTGTATAGGACATGAAAAGTAGCAATTTTCTTTATTATCTAAAATGTGTTAGGAAAGATATTGATATTTTGGTTTTGGTAAAATAGAAAGGTAGAGAAAGACATTACAGGAAAGGAGAAACTAAGAAATGTCTTTTGCTGCAAATACTTAATAATGATTATGTGCAATTATCTTTCTAACACCAGACATAGATTTTGCTGCTGAGAACAAGTCTACAAGTAAATATATAACACAGATTCTTTCTTCACCTTGCTACACATTTGAAAAAAGATACAGCTATCTCAGCATGCACCTTTGGTGTATTACAAGGTTTTATTTTCTCAGACATGTACCATTATTATCATAAAATAGAAACAAATACAGCCTAATGAGGCAGTTATTTCTCTAGGATTTGGAGTAGCTATAACATAATTTTCCACACTCATTATTTGCCACAGATGTTGTAAGTATAATGTCTAAAAAATAAATCACCTTGCAAGATAGTATCACTTCCTTTTAAAATTCTAATAATTACATTTAGTATAAACAATATAATAAATAAAAGTTTTGTTTATTTTACTTAGAAATATGCATGTACTGGCAATTTTATACTCATTTTTTGAGGATACTAGGAAGCTTCATCACCCCAAATATTTGTTGAATGCTCACTGAAAGCTGGCATTTTTTAATGATGCACAAAATTTGTATTTCATAATTTAAGCTATAGAAGCAAATGCTAATATTCTTAATATAGATGATGAATTATCAACATAGCCAATAATTCTAGGTCTGTTTTGCATTGAAAAAATATAACTAATAATAATATTAACTCAATATATTTCAACTCCTAAGTCTTTTTTTGTTTCTAAATATTCAACATGGAATTATTCTAGAAAGCAAGTTTAAATTGGAAGAGAGAACAGTGAAAATTGAGGATGTTTCAAACATTAGGAAAGGAGAGTGGGTGAGAAGCACAGAAATTCACAGTAAAATGTTGAGTAAAGGAACTCTAGCACCGGAGATAAAACTTGCAAACATCAGAATGACTTGGGAATCGCAAGACCCAAGATGATTTCAGCTTGTAATGCAGTGTTTTGTTGTAGTGAGTTTATTAAGCCCTTGGAAGCTCAACTTTATTATCTTGTATAATGGGAATAATAATAAATATTTTATTGAACTACTGGCATAATGTCGATAAAATTCTTGTCAAGGAACAAGGATCGTATCTAATGACTAAAAAGTTAAAGGATGCATTGTAATATATTTAGGTATAACAATCATCTTTCTCAAGATGAAGAAATTTGCTCAGAATATTGATATGCTAAAAGTATATCTTAAACCTTAGGCAGCAGAAACTGATTGACAGGTTTCTTTTTTTAATATCCTTATCTTCTAATACAGTGACTGTAACCTGAACAGGAACCCATGAGTACTGAACTATTTGATGAATAAATTAATAATTTGCCAAAGTCAAATGTCAGTTTGGTTGCTCATCAAGGATTCAAACCCATGACTAAGTGGTATCAGTTCATTCTCTCTATTTCTCTCTCTTCTCCTGGTCCCTTTCTTTCTCTCTCTACATCAGAGAGAGAGAGCGAGGACAGAGAAAGAGAGAGACAGGGACAGAGTGGTAGAAAATTGAGCATTTGAATTAAGAAGATAAAAGATCATAGCACTGGGATTTCATCAGGTTGCCCTGGCTGGTCTCTAACTTCTGACTTCAGGTGATCCACCTGCCTTGGTGTTTGAGCTACTTGGGAGGCTGACGCAGGAGAATCACTTGAACCCGGGAGGCAGAGGTTGCATTCAGCCAAGATTGCTCCATTGCACTCCACCCTGGGCAACAAAGTGAGAGTCAGTCTCAAAAAAAAAAAAAAAAAAAAAAAGATCATAGCTGGAAATTTCAAACAAATCAGGTTGAGTAGAGGGTCATTGTAATCCAAGTAGTGGTATAGAATATGGTTATCTGTGAAAAAGCAAGGGGAGGCATGTAACCAATATGTATCACACTAATTTTTTCTTTGCTAGACCTGAAAGTGTTGTTACAACATAAAATAATTCCTTTTCAAAAAATTTAATCTTAGTTTCTTTAAAGTAATATGAGATAACACCAAGATACTTTTTCACTCAAGACATTTTTTCACTCAGGGTTTAGTAGCATAGGATAGCAAATTCAGGACTTCTGTTTAGCAAAAATATCTTGTCTGTTTATGAGTATATTGCCTTTCTTTATCTAAGGAGTTGTTTCTCCAACCTTCTGTGTTGCTTCCTAGGTTCTGAAAAATCAGTTTTAAAAAACCTCACATTTTTTAAGGAAGCACTCAAGCTGTCTTTAGGACTTAGCACATTTGTGTTTAGGGCCTAGCGATAATAACTGCAAATGCACTCACAACCTTTATAGATTTATGCCTCTGTTTCTAACAAAGCCTCAAGGATGTGGTTGTTTTCAACTTGAAAAGTGAAACTCTGCAAAGAACGTTTGATTAGGCTGACACAATTCAAAGGTGAATCTAGAAATAAATTTTTACAAGTTTTACAGTGTCCTCTTTAAAAGAAAATGGCTCTTCTGCTTTAACTCAGAGGATGAAATGTTCTTTATAACACATGCTTTTGAAGATATAACCTTTAGGTACTCAAGATCTAATTATTCCATCTACAGGTAAATATGTGTTTTTAGTGGTACTATCCAATGTGACATTTACATTTTAGTTCCGATTTCTAGACTTCATGCATTTATTACATGGATGACAGAAATTACGTAATATAATATTTCAACTCTTAATAAACTATTCTTCAAAATGATTAATACTGATGCCAACATGTCTGAAATATTTTCCAACATTTATTTTGTCACACTTGTCAATTTAGCAACCATCGTATCTTCAGTGGTTTGGCTAATCTGCCTAAGCAAGGAACTTAAATTTTCTTCTACTTAATTTTTGTTGTAGCTTTTCTTATTTTTATTATAGTTGTGAAATTCTAATTTTGCAAGAATATTTTCCCTTGATTTCCTTAAATTTGGATTAGATCTGAATAATCATAATACCAAACCACTTTATCTTTCCGTTTTTTTAAAAATTTGCCTCTTTTTTCTTTGTGCTAGAATAGTTCTTTTGGACTATCTCAAGAATCAATTGCACAGCAAAATATTGACTTGCCTGTAATAAGCCAAAAATATGACCAGAATGGCCATAAAGGAGTCAATTTGACCAGTTGTAAGGGTGATGTCAAGGTCTTTAAATATAGTTATTGTATTTTACTCTATGTTATGCTACCTTATGTCAAACACTTTATCCCTATGTACTATTTTTTCAAATACCCACTAAACTTTTATAATTTACTATATATGATGACTATATATATATATATAATTTTAAAAGCATTTGATAGTACAGATAAGCTTTAATAAAAGACCCCCAAATCTAATTTCTAATGACAAAAATCACTTTTGTTAGTTCTTTCCATTAACTCTAACTTACAATTAATTAAACTTGATTTTTTAGAAATTTCTTATGAAAACATTATATATTCACTCCACGCATTAGTCAAATCTACATTTTCAAACAACATACTAGAACTTGTATTTCTTCTTCCAAAATGTTAGACACAATTTTTTGACTATTTTAGTGTTTTCGTTTTGTAGTTGTTGTTTGTAAGTTAAAAGCCAATAAAATTATCTAATTATTGTGATTCTGTAACTATTGGCAGTAAGAAGCAAAGTGATATACTGTGTAGTTAAAAATTAACTTTACTCAAAGAAAGGACTGGCCTTCACCTTCAGTTGCTTCACTTTTAGTAACTGTGATCACTAGGACCCTGGCGGGGGGTCATGCCTGATATAGGAACGTCTTTATTTGCCTAGAGACTTTGTTCACTGGACAGTCTAACAATATGGTTTTATTGGAGGCTTTGGAATATACCATATCAGTTCCTAAGAACCTCCTAAGAACCTAGAGGCTTATGTCATTAGCCTAAATTCCAGGAAGGGCTAGAGACTAAAGGTCAACCACATAGGCAGTTTGTGTTCAAGCCTTATAAAAACTCTGAACACCAAAGGATTGGGTGAGCTTCCTTGTTTGTCAATACTATATGCATATTATCACAAATAATAGCCCAGGAGGGGTAATGCTGTCTTCACAGGATGAGACTGATCAGAAATTCCATAGTTGGACCTCCAAGACCCTACCCTATGGGTGCCTCCCTTTGCTGATTTTAATTTATATCCCTTCAGTATTCTAACAACTCTAGGAGTAAGTATAGAATGTTCCTGAGCTCTGAGAATCATCCTAGTGAATTATTGAAACTAGAAGTAGCTATGTGGATCATCCAAATTTTAGTCAGGGTGAAGTGAGGGTATTCTGGATCCCCTAAAGTTGTGTTTAGTGCCTAATGAAAGGGCAATATCCTGCAAACTATTCCCTCTGACTTTACAGTTTGGCTAACTCGTTTCATACACCATTATAGCATTTTCTTCTGTAGACATCCAGACCTTACTACTATGCAAAATAAAAGCGATTGTCTCCATTTCAAAATTGCTCCAAATCATGCACATTATAGCTTATTTTTTCCCCATTTTTGGTGCCATCCTTTTCTATTTGTTTTTAATGAAGTGTTCTGATTTTTCCTGTTAGATATTGTGTGGTTTTCCTTTCATTGGTCCAGGATTAGACTTCAATTTGGAAACTTTCTATTTCTTAGCTTAATCACTTGTTTATTTAAGGTATATTTTCTAAGAAGATCCTAAAAATATTTTATGAAAAATAAAATAAAATTTAAATCTTTTAAATATGAAAGTAATTTTATATGGTACCCATAAATTTTGATAATTCAACTGAATATACATATATAGATAGAAAATTATTTTCCCTAGAACTGGTACACCTCACTTTGCTGTCTAATCACATATAATTTACCTTTTTTCTTAAATTTTTAAATCTGTTTAATGTTTGTTTATTGATCTGATATTTATTGACAGCTCCTTGACATTATCTTTGACCCAGTTAATGTACTTACTTGTTCCCTGTTCAATCTCCAGCACGTAGTAGAGTGGCTAATTAAAGAAAGCTTCTAATAAACATATATTGATCCTTTATTACCAGATTTCTATGCTCTTTTAGCATCTCATCATCATTTATAAGAACTTCATAGTATAAATAATTTGTAAGTTTTTCAATTAGAAAGAGGCTTCTTATTGACATATTGTCATATTTTACTTTCTTTCATTTTGCTTCTTAATTCATTATGAAATAAACTTGAAGCACTTCATTCTAAGAAAATTCTTTTTATAGTTTTTAGGTAATCTAGTTCCCCCATTTTAGCTAATGCGATTTTTCATCCATGTCCATGGAAAAGACACGAATGCATCCTTTTTTATGGCTGCATAGTATTCCATGGTGTATATGTGCCACATTTTCTTTATGCAGTCTATCATTGATGGGCATTTGGGTTGGTTCCAAGTCTTTGCTATTGTGAATAGTACTGCAGTAAACATACATGGGCATATATCTTTATATTAGAATTTATATTAGATTTTATGATCCTTTGGGTATATACCCAGTAATAGGATTTCTGGGCCAAATGGTATTTCTGGCTCTAGATCCTTGAGGCATCGCCACACTGTCTTCCACAATGGTTGAACTAATTTACACTCCCACCAACAGTGTAAAAGTGTTTCTATTTCTCTACATCCTCTCCAGCATCTATTGTTTCCTGATTTTTTAATGATTGCTGGTCTAACTGGCATGAGATGGTATCTCATTGTGGTTTTGATTTGCATTTCTCTAATGACCAATGATGATAAGCTTTTTTTCCACATTTTTGTTGCTACATAAATGTCTTCTTTTGAAAAGTGCCTGTTCATATCCTTTGCCCACTTTTTGATGAGGTTGTTTGTTTTTTTCTTGTAAATTTGTTTAAGTTTTTTGTAGATTCTGGATATTAGTCCTTTGTCACATGGATAGAGTGCAAACATTTTCTCCCATGCTGTAGATTGCCTATTCACTCTAATGATAGTTTCTTCTGCTGTTCAGAAGCTCTTTAGTTTAATTAGATCCCATTTGTCAATTTTGGCTTTGGTTGCCATTGCCTTTGGTGTTTTGGTCATGAAGTCTTTGCCCAGGCCTATGTCCTAAATGGTATTACCTAGGTTTTCTTTCAGTATTTTTATGGTTTTAGGTTTTACATTTAAGTCTTTAATCCATCTTGAGTTAAATTTTGTATAAGGGGTAAGGAAGGTGTACAGTTTCAGTTTTCTGCATATGGGTAGCCAGTTTTCCCACCACCATTTATTAAATAGGGAATCATTTCCCCATTGCTTTTTTTTTTTTATCAGATTTGTCAAAGATCAGATGGCTGTAGATGTGCGGTGTTATTTCTAAGTCCTCTCTTCAGTTCCATTGATCTCTATATATATTTTGTTACAAGTACCATGTTGTTTTGGCTACTGTAGACTTCTATTATAGTTTGAGGTCAGTTAGTGTAATACCTCCAGCTCTGTTCTTTTTGCTTAGGATTATCTTGGTTGTACAGGCTCTTTCTGCTTCCATGTATTGTAATTCTTAAATGAGGATAAGAATCTATTGATCTCCAATAACATGTGAAATATTTTTAAAAAATGATAAAGAAATATTGCAGCTTGAAAACTTCTCTAATATGTTATTGTACAACTCAGTAACAATATACTGGATTATTAAATGTCAGTTTTATTTTTAAAAGATATATGGTAAGAAGTAGTATTTTATAATAGTAATTGTAATAATTGTATACCACTTTTTGTAAGGGATATACAAAGTCATATCATCTGCATTTTCATTCTGAAAACCAAGATTAAAAATAAAATAAACTGATGAAGATAATAATGAATGTAGAACAACAATACTATCACAGAGACAATGTAAAAAGATGAAAATTTTGCAAAACAGGGACTATCTGGTTAAAGAATTAGAAAGAAGCTAAGACAACGAACATTTAATGAACACAAAGAGCCAAGAAAAGGGAGAAACAACTTGAGAACATGAGCTGACTGACACTGTGCAGACACTTTCTCTCTCAAGATATCTGTAAATTCTGTCAAAGGGAAAAAGTTTAGGATGTGAAAAAGAGCCCAGGCCAAGAGCCTAACTTACCTTTAATTGGAGCCCTATAAAGCAGAAGAGAATGGAGCAAAAGCAACATTTGGGAAACTATTCACCAAGAGTTTTCCAAAATCAAATACTGATACCAAGCTACAGTTGCAAGAAAATTTGTATACTCAGAGAAGACTGAATACAAATAAATCTACATTTAGAAACATCATTTTTTAGGAAAAGAAAACCAAAAACAAAGAGAAAATTTTAATAGCAGCTACAAAAAATGACACATGACCATAGAAGGAGCAGTGGCACCCTTGGCAGCTGACTGTTCTCAGAAATCATAAGAAACCAGACAACAATGGAAATCATTATCAAATGTAGAGAAAGCAAAGTTCTAAGACTTCTGTATCCAGCAGAAATATTATTCTAATGGAGACCAAATAAAAATTATTTCTGACAAGCAAAAACTGAAAAACACCTGCACTTAAAGAAATACTAAAGTGTGTTCTTCAGACATAAAAATAATTATTTTAGACAAAAGCACAAGACACAGGAAAAAAACAGTATACCCGAAAATAAAAATATGTAGATAAATATATTAGATATTGGCTGCAGGAAATAATAATTATAAGGTAAATATTAATTTGTAGAAGATTAAAATGCATAAAAATATAAACAATGGGAAGATATTAAAGTTGAATTAGTAAAACAATTTGTTAGACTAAAATATTTCAAGACTCAACTATATTTAATTTTCTTTTGCAATCACTTAGTAAAATAGTATACATAGAATAAGCTGATCATATAATAAAAGAAGAATAATTCAGAAGACAATAAGTGGAGTAAATGACAGAACAAATAGTAAAATTGTAGATATGTATGGTTTTCCCCCACCAAAACTCATGTTGAAATTTGATCCTCAGTGTGGCACTGTTCGGTGGTGGGAGCTAGTGGGAGGTGTTTGAGTCACTGGAGCAAGTCTGTCATGAATGGATTGTTGACCTTTTCATTGTAGTGAGAAAGTTCTGGCTCTGGTGAAATTGAATCAGTTTCTGTGACAATGGATTAATTCCCATGAGAGTGAGTTGATATAAAGCCAGGATATCCTTTGAGTTTTTTATTTTTGCTTGTGTCCACCTCCCTGTTGACTTTCTCTGTCATGTTATGAGCCAGCATAAAATCCCTTGCCAGAATCCAAGCCATGCCCTTGAACTTCCCTAACTACAGAACATCTTTTCTTTATACATTTTCTGTCTCAGAGTATTCTTACAGCAACGTAAAACAAAGTAAGATATAAACCTATCTATATATAATGTTTATATTGATAATGGTAATAAGTATAAACCATCTAAATACTCAAATGAAAGATCAACATTTTCAGACTAGCTCTTTTAAAAGTAGACATTTATATGCATATATATATATAAAAAACCAGAGACATCACTTAAATATATGTAGACACAGAAAGATAAAATAATAAAGAATAAAAAGAATTCCATTAAATTACTGACCAAAGCAAGGTGTTTTGTATTGCATTCCTTCATTACTATTTAAAAAATCAGACTTTAAAGAACTAAGTGATATTAGGTAAAAAAATGAGACGTTTTATAATGAAATTATGTAAAGTATAACCAGTTAAAATGTGCTTGCACACCGTATTGGTCAACTTGGACTGCCATAACAAAATATCATAAACTGTATGACTTAAATAGAAATTTATTTTTCACAGTTTTTGGAGGCTAGAAATCCAAGACCAAGGTGCCAAGTGATTGGGTTCTTGGTGAGGGCTCTCTCCTTGGCTTGTAGATGGCCATCTTCTCACTGTGTCCTCAGGTGAGCTATCCTTGGTACATACATATGCAGAAAGAGAAATATATTTTCTTCTTATAAAGTCACCAATCCTGTTGGATTAGAGGCCACACTCATGAATTTGTTTGTCCTTAATTAAGTCAAAAAAGCCCTGTCTCACAACAAAGATGCATTGGGGGTTACAGCTTCAACATATAAATTGTGAAGACAACACAATTTATTGCATAGCATACACAATAACATGGCATCAGATATATTAAGCAAAACTTGCAACACCAAAAATAGAAATAGTCAAAACTACATTAGATCCACTTCACACGAGGAAAATCACCGTTAACAATAATATATTATACATTTCAGAATAGCTAGAAGGGAAGCTTTCAATGTTCTTATCACAAAGAAATTATACATATTTAAGGTGATTAATATGCTAATTACTCTCATTTGATTAATGCACAAGGTGTACAGGTATCAAATCTCACATTGTACCTCATCAATATGTACAATTATGTGTCAATCATAAATTTTAAAGTATATTCATAACTTAGAGACAGTTCTAAGTTATTGTTAAAATGTGTTTTAAATGGAAATGTGTTCTGAACCTCAATAGTAAAAACTGTAAAACATTGAGAGAAAATAAAAACATATAGGAAGAAAATAGTCCTTAAAATAGTTGTAAGAATTAACATTTTAAAAATGATAGTTCCCTTAAAATGATCATTGAAAGAGCCATCAAAGGTTCAGGTGGATTTTTGAGACATTGACGAGCGAATTCTCAAGTTTATATGGATTATAAACTAAGAATAACCACAATAATTTTGAAAAAGAACAAACTAATGGAAAATTATACTAACAGGTCTCAAAGATTACTGTAAATGAAGTAATTATGGTATTTCATTATTGGGGAAGATATATATGTGTGTGTGTGTGTATGTGTGTATATATATATATATATCTATATATATATCTATATATATATATATATGCACCTTCTATCCTTCTATAAAACTATATTCTGATCTATTGAATATTATATTCAATAGACCAGAATAGAGTTCATGAACAGACCACATATGTATACATTATTTAAGAAAAAGTGACAAGGCATTGCAGTGAAAAGAGAATGGTCTTTTCAACAAAAGATTAACACTGTTTAATTGTTTACCCATGTGGAAAATTATGACTCTTGTCTCCTATATCAAACCATTAACAATAAAAAAGTTCCAGATAGATTGCATATCTAATTATAAATGATAAACCATATTTTTTCAAGTAATTGATAGGAACAAATTCTTAAAATAAATGTGCAAATACACACAATAGACACAAATACTTAGACAAAGGACATTTCTAAAAAATTGAATGGCAACTAGGATTAAGATGGTGGACAGAAAGTAGGACCAGTTTGCAGCTCTTGCTCAGATGCACAGAGTAGGAAAACTCACATCATGAACTTTTGCTCCAAGAACTACCATAGGAACATACCAGGAAAGCTGAGAAAATACATAGCCCCTTTGTAGGAACGAGATCACTGCCGGAAGCTCCCTGAGGCATCAAAAAACCTGTGAGTCCACTTGCTTTCTCAGTGGGGAGGCTCATGGTCTGGGGCAAGTTCTCAGCCCTGGTCACTGGCCCCTGGAAATGGAATTGTTACTGATGTGAGGGAATGGTGGGAGTGAGACCAGCCTTTAGGACTGCAGGCTGCATGGGAGCAGGGTGAGGCCTGTGACTGCTGGCTTTCCCCCACTTGCCTAGTGACTTGTATGACTCAGTAGAGGCAGCCATAATCCTTCTGGAAATATAACTCCATTGGACTGGGAACCACACCCCCATCCTCCACAGCAGCCACAGCAAGCCCTGCCCAAGCAGAGGCTGAGCTCAGACACGCTTATTCCTGCCCCTACCTGATAGTCTTTTTCTACCTGCCTTAGTAGCCAAAGACAAAGGTGATAGTCTCTGTGGCTCTATGACTCTATGGCCATGTTCACTGCCTAAGACCCTGAATAATTAAACAGGTGCCCCTAGGGCAAGTTTGCATCTTCCTTCTAGGGCCACAGCTGATTCACTTTTGGAAGTGCCACCTCTTGGCTGGAGGGCATCCAAAACAAAACCAGCACATTAAACACAAACAAAACCAAAGACCCTCACAGAGTCCATTTCACTCTCATGCTACCTTCACTGGAGGTGATGCTGGTATTCAAACCTAAAAGACCTGAAGGTGGATTACATCGCAAGACTCTTTGCAGATACTCCCCAGTATCAACCCAGAGCCTGGTAGCTCTTTTGGGAGGCTAGACACAGGAGCAAAAACAATCACTACAGTTAGGTTCTCAGAAAGCCCTGTTCCTGGAGCAAGAAGAACACCACATCATGGGAGAATCCCATGGGACAAAAGAATCTGAACAGCAGCCCTTGAGTCCCAGATCTTCTCTCTGACATACTGTACCTAAATGAGAAGGAACCTGAAAAAAAATTCTGGTAATATGAAAAAACAAGTTTTGTTTTTTTTTTCCTGTTGGTTGCGTTTTTGTTTTGTTTTGTTTTTTTGATATTGAGTCTTGCTCTGTTGCCCAGGCTGGAGTGCAGTGGTACAAAATCTGCTTATTGCAACCTCCTCTGTTTGGGTTCATATGATTCTCCTGCCTCAGCCTCCCAAGTAGCTGGGACTAGTCTGACTTAAAGAAATCAAAAACAAGATACAGGATATTTAAAAGAAAATTCTTCAGTGAAATAGCATAAATTAGAAAAACAATCACAACTACTAGAAATCAAGGATACAATTAGAGAAATGCAAAATGCACTGGAAAGTTTTAGCAATACAATTGAACAAGAAAAAAAAAAAAAGAACTTCAGAGCTTGAAGACAAGGCTTTCAGATCAACCCAATCCATCAAAGACAAAGAAAAAAGAATTTATAAAAATTATCAAAGCATCCAAGAAGTTTGGGACTATGTTAAATATCCAAACCTAAAAATAATTGGTGTTTCCAAGGAAGAAGAGAAATATATAAGTTTGAAAGACATATTTGAGGGAATAATAGAGGAAAACTTCACCAGCCTTGCTAGAGATCCCGACATTCACATTAAAAGAAGCTCAAAGAATGCTTGGGAAATGCATCACAAAAAGGTCATCACCTAGGCACATAGTCATTAGGTTATCTAACGTTGAGATGAAGGAAAGAATCTTAAGAGCTGTGAGATAAAAGTATCAGGTAACCTATAAAGGAAAACCTATCAGATTAACAGCAGATTTCTCAGCAGAAATCCTACAAGCCAGAAAGGTTTGCGGTACTATATTTAGCCTCCTTAAACAAAACAATTTTAAGCTAAGAATTTTGTATCCAGCAAAATTAAGCTTCGTAAATGAAGGAAAGATACAGTCTTTTCCAGATATACAAATGCTGAGAGAATTTACCACTACAAAGCCAGCACATAAGAACTGCTAAGAAGACCTCTAAATCTTGAAACACATTCTTGAAATATACCAAATTAGAACCTCCTTAAAGCATAAATCTCACAGGACTTATATAACAATACCACAATGAAAAGAAAATAAAGGTATTTAGGCAGCAAATAGCATAATGAATAGAAAAGTACCTCATACCTCAATACTAAATCTGAATGTAAATGGCCTAAATGCTCCATTTAAAACATACAGAATGGCAGAATAGATAAGAATTGACCAACCTAGTTTCTGCTGTCTTCTGGAGACTCACCTAATACATAAGGACTCACATAAACTAAAGGTAAAAGGGTGGAAAAAGATATTTTGTGCATTTGGATATCAAAAGCAAGCAGGAGTAGCTATCCTTATACAAAAGAAACTTTGAAATGACAGCAGTTAAAAAAGACAAAGAGGGATATTATATAATGATAAAAGCACTAGTCCAACAGGAAAATGTCACAATTCTTAATACATATGAATCTAACATTAAAGTTCCCAAACTTAATAAGAAATTACTACTAGACATAAGAAATGAGATAGACAGCAACACAATAATAGTGCAGGACCTTAATACTCCACTGACAGAGCTAGACAGTTTATAAAGACAGAAAGTCAGCAAAGAAGCAATGGACTTAAACTATCCCCTAGTACAAATGGACTTAACTTATATTTACAGAACATTCTACCCAACAACTGCAGAATATACATCCTATTCATCAGCACATGGAACATTCTTCAAGATTGACCATATAGACCACAAAACAAGTCTCAGTAAATTTAAGAAAATTGAAATTATCTCAAGTACTCTCTCAGACCACAGTAGAATAAAATTAGAAATCAACTCCAGGAAGAACCCTCAAAACCATGCAAATACATGGAAATGAAATAATCTGGTCTTGAATGATGATTGGGTCAAAAATGAAATCAAGATGGAAATTTAAAAATTCATTGAACTGAATGATAGCAGTGACACAACCTATCAAAACCTCTGAAATACAGCAAATTAGTTCTAAGAGAAAAGTTCGTATCAATAAATGGCTATATCAAGAAGTCTGAAAGAGTACAAATAGACAATCTAAGGTCACACCATACAGAACTGGAGAAAGAACAATCTTGACTGGAACCCAGAAGAAGAAAAGAAATAACAAAGATCAGAGCAGAACTAAATAAAATTTAAAGAAAATACAAGAGATAAATGAAACAAAACACTGTTTTTTTGAAAAGATGCAGTGGATAGAACATTGGTGAGATTAACCAAGAAGAGAGAAGATTCATAGAAGAACAATTAGAAACTAAATGGGAGATATTACAAGTGACACCACAGAAATATAAGATTATTCAAGGCTACTGTGAACATCCTTATGTTCATAAATGAGAAAACCTAGAGGAGATGGATAAGTTCCTGGAAATATACAACCCTTTTAGATTAAACCAGGAAGATATAGAATCTCTGAAAAGACCAATAACAAGCAGCAAGATTGAAATAATAATTAAAATGTTGCCAACAGAAAAAAAGTCTAGGACCAGATAGATTTACACCTGAATTCTAGCAAACATTCAAAGAATAATTAGAACAAATCTTATTCATACTATTCCCAAAGAAAGAGAAAGAAGGAATCCCCTGTAAATCATTCCATAAAGCCAGTATTACCCTAAAACCAAAACCAGGGAAGGACATAAGAAAAAAAGGAAACTACAGACCAGTAACCCTGATGGACATAGATACAAAAATCCTCAACAAAATACTAGCAAACCTAATCTAAAAGCATATCAAATGATAATCCATGATGATCAAGAATCCTTTACCAGGGATTCAGGGATGGTTTAACATAAGTAAATCAAGGAATGTGGTACAACACATAAACAGAATTAAAAAGACATCTCATTAGACGCAGAATAAGCATTTGACAAAATCCAGCAATGCTTTATGATTTAAATGATATCAGCATAGAAGGGACATACCTTAAGGTCAGAAAAGCCATCTAGGACAAAACCACAGCCAACATTATACTGAATGGGGAAAAGTTGACAGCATTCCTCCTGAGAACTGAAACAAGACAAAGATGCCTATTTTCACCACTTCTCTTCAACATAGTGCTAGCCAAACCAATCAGAAATGCTAGCCAAACCAATCAGACAAGAGAAAGAAATAAAGGGCACCCAAATTGATAAAGAGGAGGTCAAACTGTTGCTGTTTGCTGGCAATGTGATCATATACTTAGACAACCCTAAAGATTCATCCAAAAAGCTTCTAGAACTGGTAAATGAATTCAGCAATGTTTCAGGATACAAAATTAATGTACATAGTTAACTAGCTCTTCTATACACCAACAGTGACCAAGCTGAGAATCGAATCAACAATTCAAACTTTTTGTAGTTTTCCATGTTGGAAGTCTTTCATGATAGCTGCAAAATAAATATAATACTCAGGAATATACCTATCCAAGTAGGTGAAAGACTTCTATAAATAAAACTACAAAACATTGCTGAAAGAAATAACAGATGACACAAACAAAAGAAGCATAGCCCATGCTCATGGATGGGTAGAAACAATAATGTGAAAATGACTATACTGCCAAAAGCAATCTACAAATTAAATGCAATCCCATCAATATATCACCATCATTCTTCACATAACTAGAAAAAAAAATCCTGAAATTCGTACAGATCCATAAGACAGACCCCATAGCCACAGCAAGATTATGCAAAAATAATAAATCTGAAGGCATCTTTATTGGTCTTCAAAGTATACTATGAGGCCTCAGTCACCAAAACAGCATGGTATTGGTATAAAAATAGGCACATAGACCAATGAAACAGAATAAAGAATGCAGAAATAAAGTTAAATACTTACAGCCAACTGATCTTTGGAAAAGCAAAGAAAAACATGAAGTGGGGAAATGACACCCTCATCAACAAATGGTGCTGGCATAATTGGCTTGCCACATGTAGAAGAATAAAACTGGATCCTCGTCTCTCAGCTTATACAAAAGTCAATGTAAGGTGGATCAAAGACCTAAATTTAAGACCTGAAACCATAAAGATTCTAGGGAATAACATCAGTAAACTCTTCTAGACAGTGACTTAGGCAGACCTCATGACCAAGAACCCAAAAGCAAATACAAAAAAAAAAATATAAATAAATGAGACTTAATTAAACTAAAGCACTTCTGCACAACAAAAGAAATAATCAACAGACATAACAGACAACCCACAGAGTGGGAGAAAATCTTCACAATCTATACATCCATTAAGAACTAATATCCATAATCTACAAAGAACTTAGCAAGAAAAAAAAAAATAATCCAATCAAAAAGTGGGCTAAGGACTTTAATAAAAAATTTTCAGAAGAAGATATAGTTATAACAAGTATATGAAAAAATGCTCAACACCACTAATTATCAGGGAAATTCAAATCAAAACTGCAATGCAATACCACCTCACTCCTGCAAGAATGGCCATAACCAAAAACTCAAAAAATAATAGATGTTGGTGGGAATGTAAACTAATACAACCACTGCAGAAAACAGTGTGGAGATTTCTTAAATAGCTAAAAGTAGAACTACTATTTAATACAGCAATCCCACTATTAAGTATCTACCTAGAGGAAAATAAGTCATTTACCAAAAATATACTTCCATGTGCATGTTTATAGCAGTACAATTTGCAATTGCAAATATAGGGAACCGATTCACTTGCCCATCAGCTGATGAGTGGGTAAAGAAAATGTAGTGTATATAGGATACACAATTGACTACTACTCAGCCTAAAAAAGAAAAAAATAATGCCATTCGCAACAACCTGGATAGAATTGAAGACTTGTTCTAAATGAGGCAACTCAGGAATGGAAAACCAAATACTGTATGTTCTCATTCTAAGCTATGACACACAAAGGCGTAAGAATGATACATTGGACTTTGGGAACTCAGAGGACATGTTAGTGGATGGTGAGGGATGAAAGACTGCACATTTAGTACAGTGAGCACTACTCGGGTTATGGGTGCACCAAAATCTCAGAAATCACCCCTAAGTATAACTTATTCATGTAACCAAACACTACCTGTTTCCCAAAAACTTACTGAAATAAAACAATTAAAAATCTAAAAAATCGTATGACATTACAATTAAATTCTTTTGTACATTAAACACCATTATTAATAGAATAAAATGTATAGTCAAGACAGGAAGGAAAAATGCTCAATACATATATCTGACAAGTAATTCACATACGGAAGAGAAATACATCTTAGAAATCAGGGAGAGAAAAACCCAGAAAACTACCACAAAAGAATATCAAAATGAAAAAAAAAAAAACTTACACATGCAATAATATGAATGAATCTGATAAACATATATTGAGAAACTTAAGAAAGGTTGACATGTTCACTGACTGTAAGTTTTAACAGAAAGTTCAAAAATAGAAAAAACTATGGTGTAAGAAATTAGGAGAGTCGTTATCTCTGTTGTGCTCATGTGTAACTAAAACAAGGCACATTGAAGAGTCTCAGGTTTGAATGCTTTCCTTTTCAGCGCGCCACTGATGATATCAATATCTTCAACATACACAAATTTTACAACTGTGCATTTATGCTTCATAATTTTTGTATGTCCTCTGTGTATGATATACCTAATAAATAGGTTAGCATTACAAATATCTATATTCTAAATACCATTCTGTAATTTTTTTTTTTTTTTGAGAGAGTCTCCCTCTGTCTCCTCCCAGGCTGGAGTGTGCAGTGGTGGGATCTCAGCCTACTGCAACCTCCACCTCCTGGGTTCAAGTGATTCTTCTGCCTCAGCATCCCAGGTAGCTTGGATTAAAGTTGCGTGCCACCATGCATGACTAATTTTGTATTTTTAGTAGAGATGAGATTTCACCATGTTGGCTGGGCTGGTCTTCAACTCCTGACTTCAGATGATCCACCTGCCTTGGCCTCCCAAAGTGCTGGGATTACAGGCCATTCCGTCTTTTTATCCTAAACAACCTTTATTCAAGATTTCCATTGACTACAATTTCCCAGTCATACTAAGCCAAGATCAGTCAAGTAATTTTAAATTTTGTTCAAAAGTATTTTGCTTGTGTGTAAATATCACAGAGAGGAAAATTTTACTTTGATACACACACACACACACACACACACACGCACACCTGTAACTGTACATTTTATTTATTTAGGTATTTCTCCAGGTATTGCAGGACATAGGAGGTGGGAATGGGTTGGGGTTATTATAAAAATTACAAATTCACTAATCATTCGGAAGCTCTATTCCACCTGTTATTTAAGTAGTCTCAACGCTGTGCAATATTGTCTTCCCTAATCCCTTCAAGTTATGTCCTGCAGTCCTCAGATGTTCTTGTCGTTTTACAAAAGCTCTTTCAGCTTACTTCCTATTTATTATTTTCTTCCTTGTTTCTTCCTTTAGCAGGGCCTACTACAGAAGCCTGTGTTGCTCATAAAATTTCCTTCGCTCACCCACAGCGATCACTGCTTTAGATGGCTCTCATTCTTAAGTGCTCTAAAGCCTCCCCACTCTGTGAAAGCCAGCATGCTGTGCCAAATTTACCAAGCCTGACTCCCATCTGATAGATAAGTGTCCATGATGTAATGATGCTCATGTCATTTTTGCTGATGCCTAGGTCTAAACTTCATATTATGATTCTGAAATTTATTGTATAGGTTAGAGGCCATAATAAAAATAAGCACAGACAGGAAAACCCCAATATTTAAAAAACCAAACATCCCTAACAAATGTAACAAATGACACAGATGCTTGTTATGCATTTTGCCAAAAATATGAATTTAAAAAATAGAATTAAAAGATTTTTAAAGTACAGAATACTGACATTAATGGAGCACAATTGTATATATAGATTCAGTATGCAATATTTATAGAGATTATTTAGTGTTCATTTGCTCTGGTGCTTTTAAATTTTTCCTTTTTGACTGTTTTTCATTTTCCACTGCACTCAGAAGTTATAACTAAAAAGATTAATAAATAGTAGGAAGAAATATTGAACTGTAATATTTGAGTTCAAAATTAAAAGCACCAATATTCTAAATGTTTTTAGAATAAAACATCTTTAGTTAGTTATTTTTAGTTTTAGAACTAAAATAGTGCCATTTCTGAGGACTGATAATGAGCATGAAAGCAATTAATTAGTACTGTAACATTTATTTTTAGTTATGTTTGAAAAAAGAATATGAAAATAAGTATAATAATGTGACTTAAAGAATAGTAAATTACAAAGACAATAGTCATTCTAATGGTAAATAAAAATTTGTGTAAGGAATATTTGCAGAAAAGTAAAATTATTAAGTGTATGAAAATGTGACTGGAGAAGATTTACAGGAATTAGGTATGCAAAAAAATAATTTAGCAAAATTGACTACTCAAAAATACTTGTAGGCTGGGCGCGGTGGCTCACGCCTGTAATCCCAGCACTTTGGGAGGCTGAGGCGGTGGATCACGAGGTCAAGAGATGGAGACCATCCTGGTCAACATGGTGAAACCCCATCTCTACTAAAAATACAAAACATTAGCTGGGCATGGTGGCGCGTGCCTGTAATCCCAGCTACTCAGGAGGCTGAGGCAGGAGAATGGCCTGAACCCAGGAGGCGGAGGTTGCCGTGAGCCGAGATCGTGCCATTGCACTCCAGCCTGGGTAACAAGAGCAAAATTCCGTCTCAAAAAAAAAAAAAAAGAAATGCTTGTCCAGAATATCTCACTTGTCAAATTTATCAATTACTCAGTGACCAGACTTTTTATGACCAAATGGTACAAATTTACAAGTTAACAGGTTTTTCTAAGAGGCTGAAATAGTCAAAGATCAGTATAACCCAAACTCTTCAGAACAAACAGTAATAGGGTTGAAGCAAGATAAGTATATCAAGAATGAATAGCTCCTCACACAAAATTGTATTAAATCACAGAAAACACCACTTTCTGAAGTTACTTCAGTGACATCATGAACTCTGATTATTTATCTTTCCAATAAAGACGACCACTCAAGAAAACATGCCATTCAATATAATTTCATAGGAAACTGTGTCAAGGACCACCATGAAGGCCTGTGGCAGTTGTGCCCTATACGTGACACATTAAGTAAGTGATCAGGGAGTAAAATTAAGCTTTTACACCTTTCACATAGCCATGTGCCATTAGGGGTAGCTGTGCTTCCACGGGAAGGTAAACATCTTTAGAATTAGCTAAAGGCACAGGTTAGGGGTGGCTATGGAGAACATCATGAGAGGATGTGTTTGTGTGTGTATATGTGTGTGTGCATATTTTTTGAATAATTAGAATGAATTCAGGTTACAAAGAATATTTCAAACATCTATCATACATTTACAAATTAGTAAAAAAAAATTACTATCTAATAAGCTACAAAAAAAGCCTTAATGTTTTCCCTTCTGAGAAACAGAAGGAAATGTTTCCTTATATGATAATTTACACGGTTGCATGTTTCACTAAATCTCCCGTTATACTTCAAGCCAGCTGTGATACCTACAGAGGTTACAAATGGCATGAGCTTAGTTACAATATTCCCTACTGTCTAACAAATTGCTTACTTAACCTCTCACTCCTGTTTTCTAGATGAACAAATATGAATTTTATTCAATTATTTACTTTATATTAAATATAAACTACTCTATGTCATATTATACAGGGATAGAAAAAATTCAATCAAGATGCCTGCATTCCCACTTTTAGGTCTTAAAACATCTTCCGAGGCTTCCACAATTTAAGGCTTCAAATGGAGTTCTCTTTCATTTACACTAATTATACCAATACATTATTTGTCTGTGCCACCATACTTTCTGAGAGATAGTCAGTTTTATAGCTTTCTGGGAAGGAGATCACTGTTAAGTCACGGGTTCTTCCTGCATATAATTATTCTTCTCTGAGGCACTGCCATATCATTAAGGAATTTCTAAGCAGTGAGACACATTCAATTTTTAGACTAAAGATACCACATATATTTACCACATTGGGAATTCACTTCTTCCCCAGGTGCAGCCAGGTGCCTTTGTTGCCCTAATTATTCATAGGTCTCCTTGCTTTTCTGAGAAAATCTTGCTTGATCAAAATCTTGCTTAATCTCCTAATGAGGAGTTGGAAACAAAAATACTAGGAAGGGAACTTATTTATTCTTCAGAAAGTTTCTATTTTAATAATTATGTAAAAATGTTTATCAAAATAAAGGAAATTACATAATTGGCTATCTTCTTAAAACAATAACAAAATAAAACAAGCAAATAAAATCACAAAATAGTAATTTAATAAATTATTTCATCTTTTTCTTCTACGATAAGTTTTATTTTACTGAAAATGTAATTCACTTCCCATTCTGAGATTTTTTAAATTATTTTAAACAGCAGAGCATGAGGTAGACTTCTCAGAGCAGCACCTCTTTAACATAGTCGCTATGCACTTCAGTGTTGCTGTTATTTGTTTTCTTTGTTTCCTTGAGTACAAGCCTCCAAGGGTAAGCAGTGGTCTTTATCCCCTAGCCCAGTGCCTCTAATCAATCCCTTAGAGTCAATATCCATAGTTTTATTTATGAAAGAATGGCTAGTGGAATTTGTGTAAACAGGGCACAAAAGAGAAGGAACCTGGGAACATCAGGTAGGAAAAAATGACAAGCAAAACTATGAGTTAAAAGCAATATGCTTTCTTTCTCTTGATTTTTCTAATTAATTTTTGGTGGTTGAAGAAAGATTATAGTACTGTCTTATATGGTTGTAAGTATATGTAGAGAAAATATTTGTCAAATATATTACAAATGGAGTAATGTAAGGGGATTTAGAAAGACATAAGAATTCTAAACTTCACCCAAACTGGTAGACTCCAATAGACTTTATTTTTTTTTTTAATCACAATGTAATACTAAGAACAACCACTAGTGTGTGTGTGTGTGTGTGTGTGTGTGTGTGTGTGTGTGTGTAAAGAGACAGAGAGATACACTAAAAAGTATAATTAAATTAAACTGGAATTCTAAAAAATGTCCATGTAAGAAAGAAGAATAAGAAAATCAGAAAAATGAAAACAGAAACAACAAACAGGAAAACAAAAAAGGCAGTCTAAAGCCTTATATTAATAATTACTTTAAATATGAATATTATACTTGGAACAGTTAATACACAGGAATTCATAGAATATTATTTTAAGAAAAAGACTTACTTCAATTATAAAATATGAACAGTTTATATTTTATGAAGTAAAATGACACCAAAAAAAGTTATGCAAAGAATAATCAAAAGTAGGAGTGACTGCACTAGTAAACAGGAAAAGTAGACTTATGAGCAAAAAAATATATAATAGACAGATGGACATTATATAATAAAAATAGGGTCAGTTCTCCAATAAGACATTGCATTTTTAAACATGTATAAAACAAACATCACCACTGCAAAATATATTAAGTGAAAACTGATAGAACTGAAAGAAGAAATAGCCAAATTCATAACTATAATTGTACAAATCAACATTCTTCTCTCAAAAATTGATAGAACAAATAGAAAACTGGCAATAATATGGAATAACTCAGCAGCATCATCAACCAACAGAATAAAATACTAATTTATAGAATACTCCAACAAATACCAGAACATATGTTCTTTTCAGGAGCTCAAGCAACAAAAACAATGATGGATTATATACTGAGCCATGAAACAAATCTCAATGAATTCAAAAGAATAGAAATCATGTAGATTGTATTATCTAAACACATTGGGATGAGACTAGAAATTAACAGAGGGGGCGTAAAAGGAAAATATCCAAACATTTGGAAATAAATAGCAAAATATTCTTTTTTTTCTTTATTTCTTCTTCTAAAAAAAAACCAACCAAACAAGATAATATGCAGAACGTGTAACTTGTTATGTAGGTATACATGTGCTATGGTGGTCTGCTGCACCTACTGACCAGTCCTCTAAGTTTCCTCCTCTCACCCCCAACCTACCAACATGTCCTCATGTGTGTTTTTCTCTTCTGTGTCCATGTGTTCTCAATGTTCAACTCCCACTTACAAGTGAGAATGTGTTTGGTTTTCTGTCCCTGTGTTAGTTTGCTGAGGATGATGGCTCCAGCTTCATCATTGTCCCTGCAAAGGACATGATTTAATTCCTTTTATGGCTGCATAGTGTTCCATGATGTATTTTATGGCTGCATAGTGTTCCATGATGTATATGTACCACATTTTCTTACATTTTCCTTATTCAGTCTATCATTGATGTGCATTTGGGTTAGTTCCATGTCTTTGCTATTATAAATAGTGCTGCAATAAATATATATGTGCATGTATCTTTACAGTAGAATGATTTATATTCCTTTGTGCATTACCCAGTTATGGAATTGCTGGGTCAAATGGTATTTCTGGTTCTAGATCCTTGAGGAATTGCCATACTGTCTTCCACAATGGTTGAACTGATTTACCTTCCCACCAACAGTGTACAAGTGTGCCTGTTTCTCCACAGCCTCACCAGCATCTGTTGTTTCTTGACATTTTAATAATTGCCATTCTGACTGACATGAGATGTTATCTCATTGTGGTTTTGATTTGAGTTTCTCTAGTAATCAGTAATTACTAGAGAAATCATATGTTTGTTGGCCACATAAATGTTTTCTTATGAGAAGTGTCTGTTCATATCCTTTCCCCATTTTTTGATGGGGTTGTTTTTTTTTCTTGTAAATTTAGTTTTCTTGTAAATTCTGGATATTAGACCTTTGTCAAAATAGCTGTGTTGAGGAAACTCAAATAAACTCCAGAATACACAGAGAAGGAATTCATAATTCTATTGAATAAATTTAACAAAGAGATTGAATTTTTTTAAAGAAATCAAGCAGAAATTCTGGAGCTGAAAAAATGCAATTCGCATACTGAAGAATGCATCAAAGTCCTTAATGGCAGAATTGATCAAGCAGAAGAAAGAATTAGTGAGCTTGAAGACCAACTATTTGAAAATACCTAGAATAAACAATAAAAGAGACATGAAAAACAATGAAGCACACTTGCAAGATCTAGAAAATAGCCTCAAAAAAGCAGATATAAGAGTTATTAGCCTTAAAAAGGAGATAGAGAAAGAGATAGTGGTAGAAAGTTTATTTAAAGAATGCAGTAACAGACAACTTCCCAAACCTAGAGAAAAATATTAATGTCTAAGAAGAAGAAGAAGAAGATTACTGTATAGAACACCAAGTAGATTGAAGCCAAGGACTATCTCAAGCCATTTAATAATCAAACATCCAAAGGTTAAGAACAAAGAAGAAAACCTAAAAGCAGTGAGAGAAGAGAAACAAATAACATACAATCGGACTCCAGTATACCTGGCAGAAGACTCTTCAGTAGAATGCTTAGAGGCCAGGAGAGATTGGTAGGACATATTTAAAGTGCTGAAAAAAAGTTTTTTGCTGGAATGAAATATCCTGTCTAAATATTCTTCAAACATGAAGAAGAAACAAAGACATTTCCAGAAAAACAAAAGCTGAGAAATTTCATATACACCAGACTTGTCCAACAAGAAATGCTAAAGGGAGTACTTCAATCAGAAAGAAAAGGACATTAACAAGCAATAAGAAATAGTCTGAAGATACAAAACTCACTGGTCATGGTAAGCACACAGAAAAACACAGAATATTATAACACTGTAACTGTGGTGTGTAAACTACACTTATTCAAATAGAAAGCTAAGTGATACACCAGTAAATAATAGAAACAGCTTTTCAAGACATATTCAGTACAATAATTTTCTGATGAAAAGGACACCAGAAAATAGAAAAAATATTCCATGTTCATAGATTGGAAGAATTAATACTTTTAAACTGTCCATACTATCCTAAACAATCTACAGATTCAATGCAATCCCTATCAAAATACCAACGACATTCTTCACAGAAATAAAATATTCTAAACTTTATATAAAGCCACAAAATATCCAGAATAGCTAAAACTATCCTAAGCAATAAAAGTAAAACTGGAGGAATCACGTTACTTGACTTGTAATTATTCTACAGAGCTATAGTAACCAAAACAGCATGGGGCATAAAATCAGACTCATAGATCAACGGAACAGAATAGAGAACCAGTGATCAAATCCAGATACCTATAGTGAACTCATTTTCAAAAGAGTTGTCAAGAACATACACTGGGAAAAAAAAGTCTCTTCTACAAAGGGTCCTTAGAAAACTAGATTTTCATATAGAGAAAAATGAATCTAGACACCTATCTCTCACCACATACAAAATTCAAATCTAAATGGATTAAAGACTTACATCTAAGAATTAAAAGTATAAAACTACTACAATAAAACATTAAGGAAAATCTTCAGGACTTCGGACTGGACAAATATTTCTTGAGTAGTACTGACAAACACAGACAACCAAAGCTAAATGGACAAATGGGATGACATCTAGTTAAAACAAAAAACAACTTCTGCACAGCAAAGTATATAATCAACAAAGCGAATATTTTCTCCCATAGAATGAGAGAAAATACTTGCAAACTATTCATCTGAAAAGGAGTTAATAACTAAAATACATATAAATAAGTAGCTCAAACAACCCTATATGCAAAGTATCTAATAAGTAATCAAAAATAGTCAAAATATTTGAATAGATATTTCTCAAAGAATGACATAAATGGCAAACAGATATATGAAAATGTGGTCGACATCATTGATCATTAAAGAAATTCAGATCGAAACTACAATGAGATATCTCACCTCAGTTAAAATGTCTTATATTCAAAAGACAGGCAATAACAAATGCTGGTGAGGATGTGACGAAAGGGAACTCTCTTACACTGTTGGTAGGAAGGTAAATTAGTAAAACTACTCTGGAGAACTATTTGGAGGGTCCTCAAAAGAACAAACAAACAAAAAAAGAGCTATAATATGATCCAGCAAGTCCACTGCTAGGTATATACCCAAAAGGAAAGAAAATACGTACATCGAAGACATACCTGCACTCCTATGTTTGTTGCAGCACTGTTTACAATAGCTAATATTTGCTAGTAACCTAAGTGTATTATCTAATAGCTAATATTTGGAAGCAACCTAAGTGCCTAAATGATGAATGAATAAAGAAAATGTAGTACATATACACAATGGAATACTATTCATCTGTAAAACTAATGAGATGCAGGTATTTGCAACAACAAGGATAGAACTGGAGATCATTATGTTAAGTGAAATAAGCCAGCCACAGAAAGACATATGTTATATGTTCTCGCTTATTTGGACTAAACTCAAAGATAGAGAATAGAAGCCTGGTTACCTGAGACTGAGAAGGATAGTAAGTGGCTGTTGTTGGGGGGAGGTAGGAATAGTTAATGGGTACAAAAGAAGGAAAGAATAAGACATTTTGGTAGCAGAACAGGGTAATTACAGTTAATAATTCTACATTTTAAAATAACTTTAAAATGTAATTGTTTTTAACTCAATGGATAAATGCTTGAGGGGATGGAAACCCCATTCTCTATGATCTTCTTATTTTACATTGCATGCTGGTATCAAAACAACACATGCACCCCATGAATATATACACTTACTATGTACTCACAAAAATAAAAATAAATAAAATTAAAATTTAAAAAATTATTCTAGCCATTTTGAGTTATACAATGTAATATATAATATTGTTGACTATTGTCATCCTGATGTACTGTCAAACACTAAATGCTTTTATTCCTAAGTGAATATTTGTGCCAATTAACAAACCTCACTTTATCTCCTTTCTCAAATCCTTCAAAATCTCTGTTAACTATCACTTCACTCAGCTTCTAAGAGATCAGTTTTTTTTGAGTTGCTACATATGAATAAGAACATTCAATCTTTGCATTTTTCTGCCTGGCTTATTTCACTTTGGTTCCATCAACGTTGCTACAAATGACACAATTTTGTTTTTTTGTTATGGCTAAGTAGTATTCCATTGTGTATAAATATACATATATCTTTTTATCCATTTAGACATGGATGGACACTTAACGTTGATTTCACATTTTGGCTAATGTGAATAGTGCTTTAATAAATAAGGGGGTGCAAGTATTTCTTTGATATACTGATTTTTTTTCTGCATATAAATATTCGGTAATTGGATTGCCAGATTATAAGGTAGCTCTATTTTTAGTTTTCGGAGAAAAGTCTATTTGTTTCCCATAATGGCTGTACTAATTTACATTCCCTCCAACAATCTTTAAAGAGTTCCCTTTTCTCCACATCCTCACCAGCAATTGTTTTATTTTTAGTTTTTGTCTTTTTGATAATAGCCTTTCTAACTAACTGGGGTAAAATAATATCTCATTGTAGATTTGACTTGCATTTCCGTAATACTAGTAGTATCGAGCATTTTTTCATATACCTCTTGGCCATTTTTATGTCTTACTTTAAGACATGTCTGTTCAGATACTTTGTCCACTATTTAATGGGATTATTTGACTTTCTTTTTACTATTGGGTAGTTTGATTTCCTTGTATATTTTGGATAGTAGACTGATTGGAAGATGGTGTGCAAATATTTGCCCTTATTTCACAGTTTGTCTCTTCACTCTGTTTTCTTTGCTGCGTAGACACTTTTTAGTATATTTTAGTTACATTTATCTATTTTTGTTTCCATTTCCTGTGTTTTTGAGGTCTTAGCCATAAAATAGCTGCCTAGGCCAATGTCCTGGAACATTTTTTCTATGTTTTCTTTTACCAATTATAAAGTTTTAGGCCTTACCTTTAAGTCTTTATTCCATTTTGATTTGATATTTCTTAATGGTGAGAGATAGGAGTCTACTTTTATTGTTTCTCAAATGAATATCTAGTGTTTCCATAACAATGTTTTTTGAAGATGGTGTTCTTTCCTCAATTTATGCTGTTGGTGCTTTTGTTTAAAATAAGTTGGTTGTTAATATGTGAATTTATTTCTGGTTTCTCTACTCTGTTTTATTGGTTTCTTTGTCTGGTTTTATATCAATATTATATTGATTACTATCATTTTCCACTACATTTTGAAGTCAGGTAGACTAATGTTTCAGTTTTGTTCTTTTGGGTCAGAATTAATTTTTCTATTCAGGTACTTTTGTGTTTTCATACAAATTTTAGAGTATTTTTCTATGTCTGTGAAGAATGTCATTGGTATCCTGATAGAGGTTGCATTCATTCTGTAGATTTCTTTGAGTAATATGGTCATTTAAATTATATTAATTCTTCCAATTCACGAACATGGGATGTCTTTCCATTTGTTTTTTTCCTCTTTAATAATTTTCATCACTTTTTAACATAGAGGTCTTTTACCTCCTTAGTTACATTTATTACTAGGCATTCTTGTAGCTATTGTAAATAAGATTGTTTTCTTAATTTTTTTCAGCTACATCGTTATTATCATTATTGGTGTATAGAAATGCTAGTGATTTTGTATATTGATTTTGTATTCTGCAACTTTACTGTATTCATTTATCAGCTTTAAGAGTTGTTTTTGTTGTTGTTGTTGTTGTTGTTGTTGTTGTCTTTAGGTTTTTCTGTATCTTAAGTCATGTCACCTGCAAAGAGACTATTTGATTTTCCCTTTCCAAAGTCGGATGCCTTTTAGATCTTTCTCTTGAATGGTTTTTCTGGCTAGGACTCTCTGTACTATAGTAAATAGGAGAGGTGAAAGTTGACATATGTGTCTTTTTCCAGTTCTTAGAGAAAAGGCAATTAGCTTTTTCCCATTTATTATAATATTATCTGTGAGTTTGTCATATATGATCTTTATTATGTTGAGATATGCTCCTTCTATACTGAATTTGTTGAGAGTTTTTATCATGAAGGGATGTTGAATATTGTCACATGACTTTTCTGTACCTATTGAGAGAATCATATGGTTTATTTCCTTCATTCTGTTGATGTAATGCATCACATTTATTGATTTATTGATTTGGGTATGCTGGACAATCCTTACCTCCGTGAGATAAATCCCACTTGATTAGATAGATTATCTTTTGATGTGTTGATAGATTTGGTTTGCAAGTATTTTGTAAGGGATTTCTATGTTTATTTTCATCAGGAATATTAGCCTGTAATTTTCTTTCTTTCTTCCTCTCTCTCTCTCTCTCTTTCTGAGACTTTCTCTGGTTTTGCTGTCAGAGTAATGATGGCCTCACAGAATAAATTGAAAGAATCTCCCTTGTCCTTCAACTTTTGAAATAATTGACACAGAATTGGTGTTAATTCTTCATTGTCTGTTTGATAGAATTTGGAAGCAAAGCCATTTGAACCTGGGAGTTTCCTTTAATAGTGGTCTGTTTCTTTTGGGCCTGCTCTCTGTTTTTCTTGGTAAACTAGCTAGCAGTATATATATTTTTAAAAATCTTTTTAAAAAGACAAGTTTTCATTTCATCGATCCATTGTATTTTTGTATCTATTTTAGCTAGTTCTGCTCCGATCATTATTCTTTCTTTTCTTCTACTATTTTTGGGTTTCATTTGTTCTTGTTCTTCCAGTTCCTTGAGGTGTATAATTAGATTGTTTATTTGAAATTTTTCTACTTCCCTGATATGAGTATTTATTGCTATACATTTACCTTTAATGCTGTTTTTGCTTTATTGTACAGTTTTTTTTAGGTTGTCTTCCATTTTCATTTGTTGTATTTTTTTTTTTTTTTTGAGACAGAGTTTTGCTCTTGTTACCCAGGCTGGAGTGCAATGGCGTGATCTCGGCTCACCACAACTTCTGCCTCCTGGATTCAGGCAATTCTCCTGCCTCAGCCTCCCGAGTAGCTGGGATTACAGGCATGCACCACCATGCTCAGCTAATTTTTTGTAGTTTTAGCAGAGACGGGGTTTCACCCAGTTGACCAGGATGGTCTCGATCTCTTGACCTCGTGATCCACCCGCCTTGACCTCCCAAAGTGCTGGGATTACAGGCGTGAGCCACCGCGCCCGGCCCTCATTTGTTGTATTTTTAAAAAAATTCCTCTTAATTTCCTCATTGATCCAATGGTAATTTACGGACACATTATTGAATTTCCATTTACTTGTACAGTTTTCAAAGTTCCTCTTGTTCCTGATTTCTAGATTTATTTTATTGTGGTCTTAGAAGATACTTGCTATTATTTTAAATTTTTAAGTTTTGTTGAGAGTTGCATTGTGGTCTAACATATGGTCTATCTTGGAGAGTGTTCCATGTGCTGATGAGAAGAATATGTGTTCTGCTGCTGTTGAATAAAATGTTCTATAAATACCTTTCAAGTCTATTTGGTCTACAGTACAGTTTAAATCCAATATTTTATCATTAATTTTCTGTTTAGGTGCCTAGAGTGGGTGCTGAAGTTCCTACCACTGTATCAAAGTCTATCTCTCTCTTTAGATATAATAATATTTCTTATACATATATGAGTGCTTTGATGTTGGATACATATATATTTAGAATTGTTATATCCTCTTGCCAAATTGATTCCTTTATCATTATATAACTTTCTTTTTCTCTTTTTACAGTTTTTTTTTTTTAATGTAAAGTCTGTTTTAATCTTATATAAATATAGCTAACGCTGCTCACCTTTGGTTTCCATTTGTGTGGAATATCATTTTCCATTCCTTCAATTTCATTTGATATGTGTCTTCATAGCTGATATGGCTTTATTGTATGCAGCATAGATTTTGATCTTTTAAAAATAATCCATTCAGTCAGTCTTTATTATTTAAATGGATAATATAATACATTAACATTCAAAGCTATTACTGACAGATAATGACTTATTTGTGTCATATTGTCAATTGTTTTCTGATTGATTGTTTTGTATCCTCTTTGCTTCTTTCTTTTTGTGTATCATTGAGGTTTGGTGGTTTTTGTAATTATCTGCAGTGGTAATATTTGAATCCTTTCTCTTTCTCATTTGTGTGTCTGCTCTATATGTGAGATATATATTTACATGTGTTTTCATGATGGTAAGTATTGTCCTTTCATTTCCAGATGTAGGACTCCCTTAACTGTTTTGTGTGGGGCCAGTCTAATGGTGATTAATTCTCTCAGTATCTGCTTGTATGAGGAAGACATCATTTCTTCTTTATTTTTGAAAAGTAGCTTTGCTAGGTATAATGTTCTTGTCTGTCAGGTTTTGTCTTCCGCACTTTGAACATATCATCTCATTCTCTCCTGGCCTATAAAGTTCCTGCTAAGAAATTCACTGTTGGTCTGATGAGGGTTTTCTTATATGTAACATGACACATTTATCTTGTTGGTTTTAGAATTATGTTTGTCTTTGACTTTTCACAATTTGAATATGATGTGCCTTGGTAAGACCTTTTTGATTTGAATCTATTTGGAAATGTTTGAGCTTCCCATATATGGAAGTCTTTATCTCTTGCAAGACTTCAGAAGTTTTTGGTGATTATTTTGTTAAATAGGTTTTCTTTATATTTTTCCATCTCTTTTCCTCTTGTAATACCCCATAGTAAAGCATTTGGCTGCTTTATGTTGTTTCATATGTCACATAGGCTTGCTTCTTTCTTCATTATTTTTATATTTTCTTTTCTTTTTTCTATATATAGATAAACAATAAAATAATATAATATACAGTTAAAAGATTATATCCAACTGAGTTATTTCAAAAGACCTATCTTCAAGTATGGAAATTCTTTTCTTCAGCTCAGTCTAGTCTATTGCTGAGGATCTCAGTTATTTTATTCATCCCATTCATTGAACACTTCATTTCCAGAAGTTCTATTTGTCTTTTTTTTTTTCTTTTTTTTTATGATATCTATCCTTTGTTGGATTTTTCATTTTGATCATAAATTGATTTTCTGGTTTATTTGTATTGTTTATGTTTTTTCTCTTGAAACTCACTGAGCTGCTTTGGTATCATTATTTTGAATTCTTTTCCCGGCCATTTATATAATTCTTTTTTATTTAATTCTGTTGCATGAGAATTATCACAGTTTTTTAGAGGTGCCATGTTTCCTTGCTTTTTCATGTTTCTTGTGTCCTCACATAAATGTCTGTTTAATTGATTTAACAGTTGCTTGTAACAATTTTTTTTGGTATTAAATTTTATAAGCAAAGACTTTTTTCCATAGGTGTGTCTGTAGTGTTGTTTGGGGAGAATGCCATAGCTTTAATTCTGTATGAGTGCAGTAGCGTAGTCTCTGTATTTCTTTGTCGGTGTGCAGCATCAGTGATATCTGCAATTTCCTCTGTGCCTTAGACTGTTTTTGTTAGTGGAGGTTGTGATAAGGCTTTACTGAAGAAGGGAAAACTGAGTCAGGCCAGTCTTGTGCCCCTGTGGCAGCAATGGCAGGCCAAGTGGCATGCCTGTTCTTGGGTCCCAAGCAATATATGTGGGCACGGGTGTTAGTTAACAGGTTTAGGTTGGCTAATTCTTTGGCTTCTGTGCATCTTGGATGGGGCTGGCAGCATCAGCGGTGGGTTGGGTGGGTGGGAGGTTCCCAGACCCCTGGTCATGTATGTAATGTCAGTGAATAGCAGTAGTGTGGTGGGCAAACCCTTGAGCATGCAGCTAGCAGCACATGCTGATAACAGTGGTGGTGGTGATGGGCTGGGTGAATCAGCCTTAGTTTTCCTGGCGAAATATGCAGGTGGATGCTGACAATGGTATTAACAGTACAATGGGCAGGCTGCTCATTAGGCCCCTGGGAGGAGTGTGCTGATGCTGGTGATGGTAGGTAGGGTGAGGTGATCCTCAGAAGAGAGATGATGGCCAAATCATGTGTGGCTTTGAACCATATTGGATTGTACTCATAGGAAATAAAGGTCAAGTCTTTTTTTTTTAGTGTGACTTGCCAGATTTATATTTTATAAAGAAAACAAATATTAGCTTAAAAAATAAATTAGAGAAGAGCAAGACAGGAGGCAATTGTCAGCAGTAAATAGTAGATGTTTAAAAATGGATAAAAATCATTAGTATACAAGCAATATTATTTTTATAAACTGAAAGCCTTGACATAATTATGTGATTTTTATTACTAATTATAAAATTACATTATTATGTAAAGGAAGTAAAAAAAAATCCCTTAAGCAGTTTTAAATCATGTTCTTGTTTTCCAAAAATCAGTTATATGATTACAGCCTTTTACTAATTTAATACTTTTTAATTGATGACTTATAGCCTAAAGGATCTTCCACACCAGTATATAATGAACCAGTTATGTAATTAATAAAAATTTAATGATTCAAGTCACAATTTTTCAAATTGTTGCGTGTAGTAGATTTTGTAAAGTAAGACTATTATGCTGTACATTATTTTTAAGCTTTTGACATTCTTCTCTTAAATATAAACCTTTATAAGAATTCTACCTTCAAATACACTATATGAAGATAGAAAATAATATAACTGGCTCTGTTTGTTTTTAGTAACTATAAAATTCCAGAGCCATATTCTATTTTATATTTCACAAGAACTCGATTTAGTTATAAAAATTTATTAATATGTTAAAGATTATGTGAAAAGATAATTAAATAAAGAAGAGCAAACAAATGATTAGAAATTTTATTTCCATATTTCTATTCTTCTTTTCACCAGGTTAAGCATTTTATCCTCTTAAGCATTTTGTTTTAGTCCTCTGGCACATTGTTTTATAGCTGCAAGATGTGTACTCTACTTGGAGAAATCACATTTTCATTGACTACGTCAGAAGGTTTGGGAAGGGTGAGGAGGGACAAAGGACATTTTTCTCATGCTACTCTTGCTTTCGTGTATTGGGGTTCTCTAGAGAAACAGAACCAATAGAAGATATATAGATACAGATGATATAGATATAGATAGATATAGATATAGCTGATGTATAGATGTATAGATAAAAGAAGAGTTATTATAGGTATTGGCTCATGTAGTTATTCAGATAAGAAGTTCCACAATCTGCTGTCTGCAGGCTGAGGAACCAGGAAAACCTGTAATTCATTACAAGTCTAAAGGCCTGTGGTGGTGCAAGGTCCCTGCTAGATGATGGTGTAAGTTCAGGTCTGAGTCTGAAGGCTTAAGAACCAAGATCTTCTACTATGCAAGGACAGGAGAAGATGGACAGCTCATCTTAAGCAGAGAGAGCAAATTTGCCCTTCCTCCATCTTTTATTCAGTCCCTCAGTGAACTGGATATACTCAGCCACAATGCGGAAGGACATCTGCTTTAGACAGCTCACCAAGTCGAATGCTGACCTTTTTCAGAAACATCCTCATGAACACAGAAACAGCCTTATCAGCTATCTGGGCATCCCTTAGCTGACAAGTTAACACAAAATTAACCATCACACTTTATCAGGGAGAAATATTTTTTTTTCTTAAATCTCTGAAGCATACTTTATTTATCTGCCATTGGCCAAAATGGAGTCCCATTCCAATCCTAGGACCAAACTCTAACAGAGGTAAAGGGTCATCATGATTGGCTCAGGAAAATCAAGATGTGTCCCTTGGAGCTGGACACATTACCTCTGAATAAAATTGAGGTTTTGATAGCATAGAATAATGAGTTATCATTCTATACTCATGATAAATTATCTGCAAGAGAAATGATGTCAGCCTGGGGGAGAGAGAAAAACTAACATTTGCTGAATGCCTGTGTTTATCAGTTACTATGCTCTAAGCTTTCTACAGTTTAAAGAAGAAAAAGCAAATCTTATATTTTAAAAAATAATATTACTGTCATATTTTGCATCTCATTATCTTTGTGTTACCACATTTAATATCTTTAAATGTTAAAATGTTGATTTGTTTATAAATATAAATTTAATAAAAATGGTGAAAAATGTTGAAGAGCAGAAGCTATGTCGAAAACATCAGAAGCTCCTGTATTTTAGATTAATTTAATTATTTAGACTATATAGGTATTTATATTTATGATTATAGTATGGATGTAGGTATACTAGAAAGTTTCAGGAAAATATGCATAAGAGATGCACATTTATTGAGGGGAACAGAGTTTTGAAAACCTAAACTTTTATTACAAACAAATAAAGCAGTGTAATGAAAAACAAAACTTGGAAATAAGAGTGTGAATGTGGATGAAACGATCACTGATAGAAGACTTTTTTCTGTATTTTCATTATTGCTTCCTTTATGATGTTTAGGTATAAAGACAGAATTTATATTCTTTCATACTCCTCAGTTCACAGTATGCCATAGTCATAGGTCTGTCTATTCAAAGCTATCCCTTTTGTGTTTTACTTTGCTTTGTTTTACATCATTAAATTCCATTTTGTTTTAGTTCTCCCTTTCCTCTGATCTGCTTTCCTGTACTCCTCCATCCTCATGTGTTCCGAATCTCCTGATTTAATGTGTTCTGACCTATGTGTGAAACATAGCATATGGGAGTGTTTTGATATGTGTGCTTTAATTTACAGACATGATATTTAAAAATAAATCACATCATTTTCCTTTTTGACACTATTGTTGAGATATAGCCATGTTTCTTTATATGTTTCTACTGATCCATAGTATTGCAGTCACCATACTTTGCTGAGGCATTCTCCATATAATGCTCAATTTTGATGTCTAGGACAACTCATTGTGATAAATAAAGAGTAGATACTTTTGATGGGATAATATGCCCATATTAGTTCGTGTGTCAATAAAGATATGGTGAGAAACCACCATAGGGATTTAGAGAATAAGATTTCATACAGGAAACGGGAAGGGTTTGAGTAGATAATGTCAGAAAAGTTTTCTGTTGGGTCTCAGATTGTTTCCTAGATTCCATGACATCAGCAATGTGAGGACTTGGAGGAAACCACCTGTAATGTTCATGGTTAGGTAACTCTCAAGAACACACATGGAAGCTGCTAAGACAATCTCACATCTGCTGGATCCCATACCATTGCCTGCTGCTGTCACACTGTGACATATCCCTCATACCTTCTGAATCATGTGTGAGTGCTTTTTGTTGAAAGAACTAAAATAGCGCTACATTTGGAAAATGTATTTCCATACTTACATCTTCTGTAACATAGGATAAAATATAGAGGAGACTGGAGGTTACAGTTTGTTTTCAATAAACAATTTCTAGCATATCAGACTTAAGCATGCCGAATTTAGATAGACAGTGCTTAACTAGATTCTACAAATGGTCATTTTTGCACACTTAAATCAGGATTCTAAAACCCTTCTCCTCTTGTTCTTTAAATTTACTAGAAATTATACACATTTCTATCATTCAAGGTACATGTAAACTAGAATCTTACAATTGCTTTTGGTCTCAGTTTCTCTAACATCTAGTAGATTCAAGTCTCTTTTTATATGCTTTGTAGCCATATACAGTATGCCTATAGTTCTGTCAACTGCTCATTAATATGGCTTGATCACCTTATATTGGTTTTTCTAATTATTTTTATTTTATTTAGATATTCTTTAGTACATTGATATAGTCAGGCTTGTGTCCTCATCCAAATCTTATCTTGAATCGTAATCTCCACAATTCTCATGTGTCGAGGGAGAGACCAGGTAAAGGCATTATGGGAGTGGTTTCCCCCATGCTGTTCCTGTGATAGTAAGTTCTCATGAGATCTGATGGTTTTATAAGGAACTCTTCCCCCATGGCTAGGCCCCCTCCTTCCTGCTGCCTTGTGAACAAAGTGCCTTGCATCCCCTTCACCTTCTGCCATGACTGTAAGTCCCCAGCCATGCTGAACTGTGATTCAATTAAACCTCTTTCCCTTATAAATTACTCACTCTTGGGCTGTTGTTAATAGCAGTATGAAAACAGACTAATATATACCTTATAGATATTCATCCCCTGGCCCTTTTATTTTTTATTTTTTTTTAATTTTACTTTAAGTTCTAGGATACATATACAGAACTTGCAAGTTTGGTACATAGGTATATGTGTACCATGCTGGTTTGCTGCACCTATTGGCCTGTCCTCTTAATTCCCTCCCCTTGCCTCCCACTCCCCAACAGGCCGTGGTGTGTGTTGTTCCCCTTCACATGTCAAAGTGTTCTCATTATTCAAGTCCCACTTAGGAGTGAGAACATGCAGTGTTTGGTTTTCCGTTCCTGTGTTAGTTTGCTAAGGATAATGGCTTGCAGCTTCATCCATGTCCCTGCAAAGGACATGATCTCATTCCTTTTTAATGCCTGCATAGTATCACATGATGTATATATACCACATTTTCTTTATCCAGTCATTGTTGATGGGCATTTGGGTTGGTTCCATGTCTTTGCTATTCTAAATAGTGCTGTAATAAACATACATGTGCATGTGTGCATGTGTCTTTACAGTAGAATGATTTATATTGCTTTGTGTATATTCCCAGTAATAGGATTGCTGGGTCAAATGGTATTTCTGGTTCTAGATCCTTGAGGAATCATGATACTGTCTCCCTCAATGGTTGAACTCATTTACCTTCCCACCAACAGTGTAAAAGTATTCTGTTTCTCCACAGCCTCTCCAGCATCTATTGCTTCTTGAGTTTTTAATAATTATCATTCTGATTGACATGAGATAGTATCTCACTGTGGCTTTGATTTGTATTTCTCTGGTAATCAATCATGTTGAGCTTTTTTTTCCATAGGTTTGTTGGTTATGTAAATGTTTTCTTTTGAGAACTCTCTGTTCATATACTGTAAATTCTGGATATTAGACCTTTGTTACATTGAATAGAAATAATTGTTAATCGCATGAATTATAACTTTGGTTTCTTATGAAAAGATTACTTTCCTAGCTTTTGGTAAATATTAACCCACAGTTTTTACAATTAGCTTATGATGTGTACCTTTAAGAAGCTGTCATGAATGTGTCATTTGATATTGTGAAGTTGAACAAAATATTAATAAAAATGGATTCCCTTCCTATGCTCAGCACTAATGTGACTATTTTAGGCAACTAAATTTTTGAACGTCATTTATACAATCATGGTAGAATTTACTATGTTTCCTAAATGTTCTGATCTTTGTTTATAAATTCATTTACAGTTTGTTTAATAATATTTTTAATTTATTATTAAGATCACTAAGATTTTGGTTTAATCCTATATGTGTTCTGTTATATGTTGTTAACTGATATCTTTGCTTATTAACTTAGAAATGGTATCTGCTGGGCTTTACCTGTCTCAAAACTGAGGATCCCCTCCCTTCTGCACATTAATTCTTTGTTAATCAATAAAAGAGGGACATACCCAATAACTTTTCTTTGTTGCAGGAGAGTAACTTTCTGATGGGGGTATGAACTAAAAATAAACTTTCCCCACAGTGGACAGAAATAGAGATGTGATTTCTCATGGCATGAAAGTGCCTTCAGAACATTCCTTTACTCCCACTTCGTGAACATAGCATTTTGGGATTGGGTGAGAGACTCAGTTACTTTTTAAAGTACCTGCATTCTTAATTATGCACTGATAAAAAAAAACTTGCTTTTACAAGAAGAACAAAAATTATTAGTATTCATGGACTTTCCTCCTGCCCACCGCACTCACTGCAGAATATTATATCTCTGCCTGCTCAGCCCCTGGGCTTTCACTGTCTGCATTGTTGGTAATGGGAGGGGAAATAGAATTGGAAGAGCAAGGAAATCAATAGTCACATTATGAATGCAGAGTTGTAAAAAGAGTTAAAAAGAGAATAATGGGAAAGCAAAAAAAAAATAAAAATAAAAAAGGAAGTAAGCAAAGTCAAACAGGATATGTGATCTGAGATGAGAATATTTAGAAAATAAGAGCTTTTGTTGGCAACTGACAGGCTTATAAAATGTTGAGAGAAGACTTGCTGAAAGGGGCAGTTAAAAAAAACATGAAAAATTTTCTATGTCTTTGGAGGAGATTTGCTGCTTTATTGCTTTACAGAGTCTTAAATACTTAAACTGCCTTTCAATTTTCTAAGCAAGTCTGGTGATTATTTAATTATAACTGTGCTCAGACTTAGCTGAAGATAGCTCAAATTTATGTGGGTTTGTTTGATTCATTTTGTCCTTAGAATAAAAAAAATTTGAAGTAAATGTGCCATTATGTGATATTCTCTTAACTTACTGAGAAGTGTGAGTGTGTGTGTGTGTGTGTGTGTGTGTGTGTGTGACAGATTTTACAATATTTTACTGATAATTTTTCTGCTAAATATATGAAATTTTATGTTACATTGCTTAAGCACATGCTCAAACACAAGACGCAGAACAGAAATTTTTACAAAATGTTGGCTCGAGAAGATTATCATTGGAGCTCTGTAGTCCTACAACCTAGATAGCTAAATGCTTTCTATATCATGAATATATGGTAGCTATTTAAATTGATATAAGTGAAGACAAATCTAGACACACAAATGTATATGGAGATGGTAATAAATTAATCTGTCGGCACGATTAGTAAGACAAATGTAGACACATAAATGTATATGGAGATGGTAATAATTATTAATCTCTCGGCAAAATTAGTAAAATCATTCCATTTTACTTTCAAAACTGGTGATTTTGAAAAGAGTTTCCCAGGATTCTGGTGTCCCAAACACCCTTTCAGGGGGTACATGAAGTCATACTATATTCATAGAAATGCTAAAATGTTATTTACCTTTTTGCTTTTTGTTCTTCCATAAGTGTACACTGGAGTTTTCCAGCAGCTGTATCCCATGTAATATTGCAATAGATTAAATGCAGAAGCATACATGAAAAACCATCTCTCTTCTAGTAAGGCTGATATTTTTAAAGTTTTGACAACTATAAAATGATGTTACTCTTTTTACCATTCTTGTTTTAAAAATATGGTCTTTTTTTATTAAACTTATTTATGGTAGTAATAAATGGTTTGTTATATTGCTATTTTAAATAAATTAATATATAACTATATATTTAACTTATTTCTATTTTAATTTTTTACATAGTAAATATTAATAAATGTATTCTTCAGCAATAGAACTTTTGGGGGGACTTTAATATATTTTCAGAGGGCAAAGTGGTTCGGAGACCATAGAGTTTGAGAATTTCAGGCCAAACATTTTTCAGAATATATTTATTTTGCTTTTTTGGGGGTTCCATATGTATCTTTGTTAAGGAATTAGAAATAAAATAATGGAAAAGATAAAGGAAGAAGGATAAATTAAAGAAAGAAAAGAGGACAAAAACACATTGTAAACAGAAAGGAAGGGACATGTTAGTTCTCGGTATCTCACTTGGCATATCTTATAGGCAAAAATGTCTCTCCTATAGGAATAAGTAAATCACAGCAAAGGATCAGAGGTCTCTTGCAACTATCTGAAAACCACATTCATGGGCAACTAAAATGAAGTATGAAAAGAAAAATACGTGGACCTTCAAATTTTAAAAAGTAATAATGATACTAAATTTTTTACATTCTACTTTGGCAATTATAAGGGCACAACATTTTTATTTCATGACAGTTATAAGAGGTTTATTAAGAAAATAAGTACATAAAATAATTAATTGAAAACCTTAAAAATCACTGAATAATTTAAATGAGTGTGGCATAGAGACATTATGCCAATGGAACAGTAAGCATATCTTTCAGAAAAAATAAAAAATAAATGTTGATTGCAAAACAACCAAGTTGTCCCAGTGTATACACATAAGTCATGAAAAATATTAATAAGCTCATTATTGTGCCAATCTGATACCAATCAGTAAGTCTATTTAGTGCTTATAATGTAGTGTTACATTGATTTAATGATGCTATTAGTGATAGTTGCAGTGATTGGACTGGCATAAACAATTACTATTTAGGATACTCTTTCTCGGTAGAAAAAACACCTAATTCCACTAATTGCCTCTAGTTCTGCTTCTATTAACTGCACACTTTGTACATGCTAATAATCTTATTATCAGCTGCTGCTGAGTTAATTAAAATTCATGTCTACAAGCGTAAACCAAAATGTATGTATTCTGATCACCTTTTATACATTAAATAAAATTTTTGGAAGACCATATTTAAACATTTTCCAGAAAGTTCAAATGTATTAACAAACGCATATGCCAGATTAACTTAGAATGAGCTCAAAAGAGGTTGCAAAAATAATTTCACATTATGATGATATGATAATAGTTCGGTATCATGCCAGTCCATTATTTTTTATGCAAAATAAAATGTTTTCAGAAAAGTGTTGTTCATTCTTTGAGTAAAGAAATAGATCTCAATATTAATTTGCCTTTCTTTCCTCTGAAAACACCTAGGATATATTTTAATTTGTTTTGCAGACCTCATAGCCTGAAATACATTTTCTTTTTTTTGTTTTTATTTTGTTATTTCGGAGTTTAGTAAATAATTTCAGAGTAAACTGTATAGGTTCAGTACTGAATGGAGAACTATTATTTTTATTTGTTAGAGAGATGTTATATGCAGTTCGTATCTAGAAAATGTGATTTGAGTTTTAAAATTTTATTATTTATAACACTAATCATTAGTGACAATGAACATATACTGGACAGCATTTTACAATTAAGAACGTGACAATATATATTAGCTACATTCACCTATGTTATATAATGAAATTAAATAATAAGGTATGACTAATCTTAACTGGATTTCATTCAAGAAAAATCATTCTATTTGGGTGAAATCTGAAATGAAAATAAATGTCCCTGTGTCTTAGATGTATTTCTTAAATATTCAAGCTGCCTAAATTCTCTCAGTTGGGAATTGGCAAGTGTTATAACATCGTATTCATTGGGTAGTAAGAGCTCTGTGTTGTCATGTGGTGGTTGCTTTAAGAACAAATCATTCTTAAAATATATGAATACAATGTTACATATACATGTGTATACAAACTTTATATATATACTTCATATATCAATTAGTTGCTAGAAATTGAATTCCCTTCCAACAACAGAAAAAGGTGGTAAGATGGGTTATGATTTATTTTTTCTCCAGTGGGGAAAAGGAACACATTCAAAACTACTAGTACTGTTGATTTCAGGTTTAACTCTGAAAAAACAAAGTTGCATGAGGTAGAACATTTCTTTTCACTCTTTTTAAAAATATTATTATTAAAACAAATATATTAAAATGTTGACCTTTTTATTTTATTCGTAGCTTTTGAGGAACACTTTGTAGCTCTAATATATCTGTGTATATTCCCAAATTCCTCACTGCTAAGTGAAAAATCAGTTTTCCTTTCTTGCCTTTTCAACTTATTTAAATTTGACACATTCATGCATGCCTTCCTTCTTGAAATTGTCTCCTGCCCTGGCTTCCTTGACAACCTTTTATGCAGTTCTCCTCCTGTCTACGTGATATTGCCTTCTCAGTGTCCATTATGGGCTCTTATTTCCTCTGACTCAAAAACATAGCCTTCTCCAAGTTCCATTTTTGGCCCTGACCTCTTGCCTTGGCATCATTCTGAAAAGGCAAATCTTATCTCTTCCTCACATCAGCTACCAACTCTATCAAATTACTTTCAAAACAGCATCTCTGACCCTTAATTACAGGTACACAATATTGTACAGTACAGCTTCCTAAGTATTACACATTGAGTCTATGTCACTATCTCCCAAACTGGACTCATTTTCTATCCTTTAAATATGTGTCCCATCTCAGCCAATCCCACTATATTCAAGAAAGTGGAATTACCTTTTTGTTCCACTCAGCACAATGGACTGTGTTGGACATCTTGTTTACTGGTCTGTATACACCAATGAAAGCTCAGCTCTATGAGGTTACAGTCTGTTTCATACCTATTTTGTTTACCATGTTCATGTAGTTCTACTTTCTCAGAAGAAAAGAAGTATTGCAGAGTGATTCTTCTCTGTCACCCTTCTCCACAATCAGTCTGCAGCATCTACTCACACTCACTAATTTGAAATTTATGAAACACATGAACTTGAGGTAATACACTAAGCTTCTAGCATATGAGATGTATATCGATGTTGGTATAAATACAATTATCGACATCAATATAGGTATAGATACCGGCATAATCAAAAGATGTGGACGTACAGATATAGATAGATGCAGATACAGATATTTTTAATCACCTTCAGCCAATTATTCTTCAAATGTACTGTCTCCATGAAGGGCTCCTCCCCTTGCACATGTTGAGAAGCAAGGTGTTCATCATGTGTTCCTACACAAGATCCTGAGAGTATCTCTGTTGAAGGATATTGAATATTGCATTTACATATCTGGACTATGAACTCGTTGAAAGTAAAGATGGCGCATCTTTGTGACACTGTTGTCATGGACTCAGTAATTTTAAAAGTTTGTTAAAAGAAGATGTGGAATTTAAAAATAACAATCTGTATTAATTATCAAATTAATCTATCATGCCAAAAAATTAAAATGTGCCTATCCAAGTAGCAGTGGCATAGAAAAACTCAGGTTAGAATTTTATCAATAAAAATTCATTTCAGAACTCTTTCCTGAAATATACAGCCATTCAATAATACTTATTATGAGAAAAATAAATCTCCACATAAGAAATAGACTAAAAGACCTTACACCCCAAACTCATTAAAGAAAAAAAAAAAAGAAATAGAAAGAATACATATTTACTTATGTAAAGTATAATTTGAGCAACAATTGGAACACATCGATCTTTTTACTTTTTTAAATCTCTTAATAAGTAAATTTAATATAAAGAAGGCTTTTAGTTAAAATTCAAATTGCTTTGAGAGATGTAACAATAAACTATTTTTATTTTGTTTGCTTTTGCACTTTTATATAAGAGTGTAGATACTTATCTGGAAACTTTATTTTACAGGAAATAATCTTAACGCTGGTTTATAATGAAAAAAAGAGGACATAATGTTAACTAAAATAAGCAAGACACAGAAGGAAAAATACTGCATAATCTCATCTGTGGCATCTAAAAAAATAGTCATTACTGGGGCATGGTGGGGAGTGGCTGGAAGTGGGAGGAAGTAGGTCAAAAAGTACAAACTTGCAGCTATGTAGGATGAATGCCTAATAATAAAATAATAAATCCAATGTACAGCATGATGATGCATAGGCTAATTCTCCTAACTATAATAATTATACACATACATATAGATATATATAATATACATATATATAAATATATATATTTCAAAGCATCATGTTATACATCTTAAATTTGTACAATCAAATATCCTACCTCAAATGTAGGTACGTTGTGAAAGACAAGCTTAATGTTCATGGTTATTTCTATTATATTCAGTTTTGCTGTCGGTAAGTTGGACAAGGTTCTCCACTAAGAATCTATGTCCAATTGAGATTTCAGAGACAATACCTCCTAGTTCTCTCAGGTTACATTCACGTTTCTTTACTATTAATAATGGTTCCTGTGCTTTCATTTATACAATACTTGTGTGCGTTATCTGCAGTTAAGAGTTAGTGAAGTATGAAGCACAAACATGTTTTGCTCCATATCAGAATATAAAAGCCAACAATGTAGACTTTAAAAAGAAATGTACTTCCCATAGCTTCATACAAAACGTATTTTCTTATTAAGTAACTATTGCCATTGAGAACAAATCAGGATAAGCTTTGTATTAGTACCAATTATCATTGACCCTTGAATAATGAGGGAGTTAGAGGCACCAAACCCCACACAAAAATTCACATATAGAATTTGACTCCCCCAAAACTTAACTATTAATAGCCTACTATTGACTTACCAAGAACATAAGCATTGATTAACTTATGTTTTATATGTCATATGTATTATATGTGGTATTCTTAACAATGAAATAAACTAGAGAAAAAAATGTTAAACCCATAAGGAAAATAAAACATATTTATTTATTTATTTATTTGAGACAGAATCTTGCTCGGTCACCCAGGTGGAGTACAGTGGTGTGATCTCAGTTCATTGCAACCTTCGCCTTCTGGGTTCAAGCATTTCTGCTGCCTCAGCCTTCTGAGTAGCTGGGACTACAGGGGCCTGCCAGCAAGCCCAGCTAATTTTTTTTTTTTTTTTGAGACGGAGTTTCGCTCTTGTTACCCAGGCTGGAGTGCAATGGCGCGATCTCGGCTCACCGCAACCTCCGCCTCCTGGGTTCAGGCAATTCTCCTGCCTCAGCCTCCTGAGTAGCTGGGATTACAGGCACGTGCCACCATGCCCAGCTTATTTTTTTTTTTTTTTTAGTAGACACAGGGTTTCACTATGTTGGCCAGGCTGGTCTCAAACTCCTGACCTCGTGATCCACCCACCTCAGCCTCCCAAAGTGCTGGGATTGCAGGCATAAGCCACCGCTCCCAACATACTTATTTTCCATTAAGTGGAAGTGGATCATCTCATAAAGACTCATCCTAGTTCTCCTAGGTCGGGTGCGTTGGGTCTCACCTGTAATCCCAGTATTTTGGGAGGGTGAGGTGGATGGATCACTTAAGGTCAGGAGTTCTAGACTAGCCTGGCCAAGGTGTTGAAACCCCATCTCTACTAAAATACAAAAAACTAGCAAGGCTTGGTGACAGGCACCTGTAGTCTTAACCACTTGGGAGGCTGAGGCAGGAAAATTGCTTGCTTGAACCTGGGAGGTAGAGGTTGCAGTAAGCAGAGGTTGCATCACTGTACTCCAGCCTGGGTGACAGAGACTCCCTCTCTCTAAAAAAAAAAAAAAAAAAAAAAAAAACAAAAAAAACGACATTGTCTCCCTGTTGGAGGAGGTGGAAGAAGAGAAGGAGGAGGAGGAAGGGGAGGAGTGAGAGGAGGAGGGTGAATTGCTTGAGGTCAGGAATTTGAGACCAACCTGGCCAATATGTTGAAACTCAATCTCTACTAAAATACAAAAAAGTAGCCAGACTTGGTGACAGGCGTGTGTAGTCCCAGTTACTTGGGAGGCTGAGGCAAGAGAGTTGCTTGAATCCAGAGATTGCAGTGAGTGGAGATTGTGTCAGTACCCTCCAGCCTGGACAACAGAGTGAGACTTCCTCTAAAAAAAAAAAAAAAAAAAAAAAAGAATAAAGGACCTCATCTTTCTGTTGAGTAGGCTGAGGGGGAGGAGGAGGAGGGTTTTCTCAGGGCTGGCAGAGGTGGAAGAAAACCCACGTATAAATGTATCCATGCATTTATATAGATCAATTGCAGTCTAAGAAAATCTTAGAAGTTGAAACTCTTATTCAGGTCATATGAGAATAGAGAGAAAGGAAAGGAAAGGTTGGGGGAAAGGTCTGCAATTCTATTTTGGATGTCGAGGAGAAGATGAGAGGGACAGCTGCAGCTTTCTCACTTTAGAGGGCTGGCACAGTTGTGGCCTGCTTTGCCAAGAAGAACATGCACAAGCGATAGCTAACAGGCAAAGTAGACCTGGAATAGGGGATGATGGCCTGGAGTGGAAACGGCCTGTAAAGTCTCAGCCCTCCCAGGTCTTTGTCCATGAGTCTGGAAATCAGGTACTTTTTGCCCCTATTTTATTTTTTATTTAAAAAAATAGACTTAGGGGGTACAGTGCAGTTTTGTTACATGGATATATTGCACAGTGCTGAAGTCTGTGCTTTTAGTGTTACTATCATCCAATTTAAAAAGAAAAAAAAAAACTATCTGGCTAGAAAACTGATTTTTTCCCATTATTCTTGTAATATCCAAAAGCTTTGGTTTTAGTGACTGCTCTATTACTGTTTTTAAACTTCTCTTGGTCAAACATAAAGTTTTCATTAATACAAATATCTCGTTACACATTAATTGTGCAGATTTCCACTGGAAAATGACAATGCTTCTTACCCTTCCGGCCTTGTCACTGTTGGTGGCATTATTCTAAGGCTCGCCGTGAATACAGAACACCCACTGCTGTCATTTTTCAGCAAGCATTGCCATGTTTTTGTGGTCTCATATTGGCTTCCAGTGGGTTCTGATATGATTTCTTCTGCTCAGAATTCTTATCAGTATCTTGCTACCTCATTAGCAAGCATCATTTAACACAAACACCTGAGCCGACATGATGCCACCTTGCTCAGCCTTGTGCCTTTCTTTGGGACTGTCCAACCTAGCCTCCTTTCTCTTCACTACAAGAAGACTGTCAGCCCTTTGCAAGCTGATAATTAATAATCAATTAACGTTTGATAATAAAATTGCATTATATTTTACTTTGGCACCTGAAGTAATTTATTTTCATCACACCAGGAGCAGCTCGTCACCAATTATAATGAAAGTAGGTTCACAGTCTATGATTTTTTTCTTTCATGAAAAATTTGTGTAACAGAAATAATAAGAGGTGTATAAAAGAGGTGTCACATAGCTATAATACATTGATTAATATTTGTTGCCATATTAAGTGGGCTTGGGATCCTTACAAGAAAGGTGCTCTTTAAGCATAAAATATTGGTGTTGTGTCTGTACTCGCATAGCTTATAAATTATATCTTGAGATTTCACAGACACAAAGCAAGTTTTTACTATTGTCAGCAAACAAAACCAATGTAGCTCTTCGAGAGGGAACCTCCTGCATCATTAAAACAATTGCCAGCTGAGCCCTGGTCCCTTCATCACTGCCATAAGTGGTGGTGGATGGTAGTTCAGGTATAAAGAACAGAGCTGCATTTCCAGGTGCCAGGATGAACCTGATATGGTAACAGGGAAAAGATTTTCTTAATAAACACACAAAACTAGTTATAAATAAGAATTATGGCAAATAACTTGAATATACCAAAATGCAGTCTCTTTGAAAAAAAAAAAAAAAAAACCAACCTGTGTTAAAACAATGTATTTTCCTTCAAAATAGCAGGACGTTGTATGACAATTAGTAAGTTGAATAAGATATTCAGGTAAAACACTAGAATGTGAGATTATACATTTGTATACAAAAATTTTATCAAAATCTCATATGCAAATGTATTCATCTCTGTGCAGTTCTTAAAGTAGTAGATTCCTAATAAATGTCAGTTGAATGAACCATACATCTCTGTGAGTATGTGAAAAATGCCACAAACTGTCAGTTAAATTTAATCTGGTATTTTACCTTGGATTGCACTTCTGCTAAAACTATTCCCCATTAATTGGATTTTTTTATACACAAGGTACGTTAATCTGATATGATACAAACAACTTGTTTCCTGGCGTTCTAATTCTTTTTGTCAAATTAAAATGGGGATTTGTTTAGCGAACAAGTTAAGAACATTATAGTGGAAGCACTCTACTTAGGTTTGTGCTTCACTAGATCATTAGCAGAGAATTAAACAGTTTGCCTAAAGCAAGCCTACTTTATTGCCTAGTGTATACTTTGCCCTCAACAAATGTTAATAGCTCTTGTTTTGCCACTGAGTGTAAGACACCTTTGAAACATTCTGACACCTTGCAATTTGCCAATGAATTTATTAGACACCGCTTCAACTGCTAATTTGGGGTTCCTCTCAGTTCCCTAAAAAAATCAGCCTTAGGTCAGAACGTAAACGGCATTGCTAATTAGAGCATGAGTACCATCTAGTGGTAGCCCTGGGTAACTACAGGCTTGTTGGTGAACAAAAAAGGAAAAATAGGTGGTGAAAATGTTCCGCTTCTTATTTAAAATGCAGTCTCTGGGAGTTAGACTCAGACAAACAAATGAGACATCCTCTATATACACTACTCAGCCAGGAAAAATTTAAACACAAAGTATATAAAAATGAGGGGTGGAAGAATTTAGTTCCTGGTCCACAGAAGGCATACAGTCTAGTTCTACACAAAAGGTTTTAAAGACCTACACAAAATGTTTTAACCCAGATTCTAAGTACATTTTAGAAATATTGTAGATGAGACCAGGAATGGCTAATATATAAAGGTGGGAACAGTATTTGATAGCAATATTTTTGAAGGATGATTATTTTGATGTAGGGCCAAATGTCAAAGACAGGTCAAGTTAACGTACCTGACAGACTTGGGAGATAGGGAAGAGATGGGGAAAGATCAAGATCCAGCACACATATGGCCATTATTTCAAACCACAAAGAGCAGATTAGACCAATTATAAGAAACTAGTAGATATTTTCATCCCATATTGAGAAGAATGGTATGTAAACAGCAGCAATACAGAGAAATAGATGGTCATGAGCAAATGACTGTTAGGTTTTGTTTCTTTGTGGAAATAACTTTATATCAGAAGATCTTGGTGAGAGAATGCCACATAAAAGAGAAATTAGACATCTATAAAGGTATTAGATGTTAGAAAGGTAATAGGTTATAGAAATCCTGAGACCGAAAATATATCCAAGAAAATAATGTAGAAATGCATATCTAAAGGAATCTACTGGATGAAAACTACTAACTTTACTTTCAAATTGGTAAGATTTCAACCTTTACCTCTATTTTCAAAAATCTTAATTAACTGCCAATGTTTATTGTTCTTGCTTTAAAAAGGAAGTTTTGTTTGGACTAAAATGTCACAAAGGGTGAGCATGAATTCCACCTAGGGGAGGTTACATGTTTGCAGCTTTTACAAGTAAGAGTTGGTACTATGACCAGCAAAAGCTTGACCACCACAGTTGAATTAGAGCTGCTCTCTCATACTTCTTCATAGTTTTGGCTGCCGATGTGATCAAGACATCCACAAAGTGGACTATGTTCTTTAGTGCTGTTTACTGAAGCAGCTGTTAAATTAATTAAGTTGGTATATTTTCGAAGTCTGATTATGTTCTGCTTTCACAAAACAGCTGCAATATGAGTTCTAAGACTCATCTACTAAGAAACTCAAAATATAATTAAAAACATCATATTTTGTCCAGTTCAAGTAAAAGTTTACTTTTGCTTCTTCACGTGTTACTTTATACTTATAGGGAACACTGGTATGTATTGAAAATGCAAGAGTTTGATTTCCTTGGTTTTTATCTTAGTACTTACACACTCACTATTCTTGGTAATATAACATAGTGGATTAAAACATCAAAACAGGCAATGCGAATGCTAAAAGAAGCTCTAGTAGGCAAGGCACGTGATCCAAGAAAGATGACTGATCTAGACATGAATTCACCATTGCTGTGTTTCCCTACATTTATGCTGCGATTTGATGGGACATAATAATAGTTATGATCTGTTAACTAGAACCTAGAACCTTATCTGAGTCAACTGAAGGGAAAGAGAAAGGAGGGCATGATTTAAATAAAAATCTGTAACACAAATAAGATAGAAGAAGCTCAACTGCTACAGATGTCCTGCATCTGCTTGCTTGCCCATTGGGGACAATGAGATAAGGAGATTAAGACATTTACACAAAGATGGCTACACAACAAGATCAGATCAGCACATGACAGCTAGGTTGAGGTGTCATAACCATAGCATAGAGAAAGTGACCTACTGAACCACTTAACCCACTTACAAACAATGTTAGAATTCACTTAATGGCCAAATGGTATTTTATTAGGGTACAGGATGAGCTAGTTAATTAAAAAATGTCATAAACATCAAATAGAGAAAAAACCAGTGATCTTTTAATAATGCCATTTTATTAAGTAAACAGCATTGGAATTTAATAACGGGGCATTCATACTTTTAAGTCTTTTAAAGACAAATCTTACATCAAAACAAGTGTCACTTAAAAATTGCATTTTCACATGTCAATAGTAGAAAATCTTGGTCATGATATGTGAAAAGATTTGATGTGTACTTGGAAAATGTAAGTTAGTTTGTTTCTTTTTAGTAGAACTCTAGCAAGAAGTTTTGTTTGTTTGTTTGTTTCTTATTTTAAGCACTATTGTTTCTCTAATTCCAGACATTGACTTGCTTTAACCTGAACGCTGCAGATATAAAAAGATACGGAAGTGTACCTGAACCATAGAGCCCTCACTTTCCAAGTACAAAATTGTAAAATTATACAGCACACAAATTAACGACATAATAGCAAAATTCTAGAGAAAGGTGAGTCAGATGGAATAACAATTTGCCTATTACATATATAAATATTAATAGAGAATACATAATTGTAGATTATTACAAATAAGAACATTAAAATTCATAAAAGAAATGAGAATAAATATAACCACTCTTTCTGGGTCCTGAATGAACTGTGGCCAGGTAACTTAGTCACCCCTAAATAATGAGTGAACTCAATATTTTAAATTCGAACTGACAGAAATAGACCTTACTATTTTTAATTAAACAGATTCAACATTTCCTTTCTCTCTTTCTAAATTATCAGATAACTTTGCAAGGTGAAGTGCTATTACATTATCAACTTGTTTCAAAAATGTATTCACACCCTATTCTTGTGATAATATTGCTCTCTTTATAAAAAGTACAAATATTAGAAGTTTTTATTTAGTTCTTTGCTTAAGAAAGGAGAAATATTTAATCCATTTACATCATGTGAAAGGTAAATTTTCTTGTTCATGTTAATGGCAGGAGGGCACTATGAATCATGTGACTGATAGCAGCTAACAAGCTTAATGGTAGACCTAGCACTATTTGTAACAACTACATCAATGTAGTTTTCTCTATAAACCTCATTTCTGGCTTCATTTGATGTCTCCTCCTATCACTTTACCCTTTTCCTTGATCTCACTGACCTACATTTTTTATTCATTTTTTTAAAATTGAATAAATTTCTATAAGCCAAGCTACATCCTTTCTAGAGCAAAGCTAGTTCAAAGAAATGATGTGATATGATGACTCAAAATGCCCAAATTATCGGATCATGGGTAATACAGAATGGTGTTCTAAGAAGGGAAGACAACTTTTAGAAAGCTTTCTACACTCCTGACCCCTCTTTAAGGCTGCATGTGCTCAATTATACACTTTTAAAGGCAAAAACCTCATTGCACAATAAAAAGAATGCTTTAAAGCTCCTCCACTTTGAATTTATTTTGTGATGTATTTAATGTGGTTATAAAAGTCCTTGTAGTTCTCTCTGTGAACCACAGCCTGAAAGAGGAGGAGAGCCAGTGGGGCAGAGAAAAAGCCACAGAAGGGGAATCTCCACAACAATCCCTCAGTTAGCACATAAAGAAGATAACCTAATTACTGGAAAGCAGGAACACGAAAATAAAAAGTATGGAGGGGTGGAGAAGCATTCAATGTACACAAATTTGTCTTTGCTACAGAACAGGCAATCAGTCTAGTTCCTGAGGGTAGCGATTAAAAGCAGAGACTGGGTGTTTGTACAACATCATTGGATGAGTGAGAAGCAGCCAAGAAACAGGAAAAGACTAATTTTAATTACCAGAAAAACTGCAAGAGAAGGAACACAGAGCTGGTGGTAGACGGCTTCCAGCTACAGGCTGCATGGCACTGTACTCTCCTTGCCAATTAGAGCCAGTCAGACCCCATCAGGGGATGCAGTGAACAGAGGAATCAGCGTCAGTCCAGGGTCAGGCTGCTCTCAAACACACATGAAAAACGGACACCAGCGGACACGGGGTGCGACCCCAGACTCCCATGCAGTTTCTCATACAGACACAGAAATAGAAAACAGTACGTGGGATTTCCTTTCCATTAAATACAGGTGCAAACCACATTCTCTATGGAAATATATGGCAAAGGAAATGTTATATAATTTATTTAACAAATACCCAATTACCATCAGACCAATCGCGGAAGTTGGAAAACGACTCAAAGACTGAGAGGAAAAAAAAAAAAGAGAGGAGGACTGGCAGAACAATGGCACTAAAGCTGCCACACTGTGGATTTACTACCTGTGTTATTTTTCCAATTACAGCCATTGTAATATAAAAATTCAGGAAAAAAAAAAAAAGTTGCTGTCTGAGGCCGTTCCTTCGCTTTTTTAGAACTGACTCCACATCCCAGATCAAAGAGAAATAAAATCAGGCAGAGCCTGATAGTCTTTAGATGAAACTCGCAAGCGCAGAAACAAAAGAGAAGTGCTTCCCATTCAGGACTTAAGACAATTCTGCAAAGTGGAAAAGTCCGCTCTGAAGCCGACCTAAGTGAGCGCGTCAGTCTGTGCTGCAGCTGTCAGAGGAGTAAGCCGGGGACTCCGGGAACCCGCGGGGAGGCGGCAGCGGAGGAGGAAGGGACTCTCGCCCGATCTCCCGTGCCGTCTCCAGCCAGCACGTTTGCTCTGTAATCTATGAATGTTCAATACGGAGGGGCTGCAGAGCAGAAACGCTAGGGGAAGCGGGGCAAGCCCTCTGCACTTAGCAGGGAAGGAGAATGCCGGTGACTAGTGAGACGCGTGGAGCAGCGCGGGGAGCCCTCCTGGAGGCACAGCGTTCGTCCGGCCGGGGGACATGCTAGATGAACCTTTGCAGCAGGAGGCAGTGAGGCGCTGGACGCGGGCGCCGGCGACAGCGTGGGCGGCGGGCGGCGGGCGGGGAGGGGCGAGGGGCCGCCCCGGGAGGACACAGCCAGTCAGAGGCGCGGGGCGCGGGGCGCGCGGACGCATTGGAGGAAAACACGCGAGCCCCAAACACACCAGCCGGAGGAGGCGCCGCACCTACTTCCCAATATAACCAACTACGGCGTGGGGGAGCGGAACTGCGAGAAGGCGGCAGCCAAAGTGCGATTAAAGCTGGGGCGGGGAGGATGCGTTACCTGGGTCCCCGCTGCCGCGAGAGGCAGGGCGAGCTGGAGGATTCCCTCTGAAGGATTAAGAACTCGGCAGTTCGCCTCTGCCACAGGCTGCGAAGGACCCGAGGAGTCGCTCTCTCTGAACTGTGCCGCCGGGCAGGAGGATGGGAGACAGGAATTGAGAGTCACAGAGGAAGGACAGTGGAGTCTGGCATCTTATTGGTAAGTGGCTGACATTCCTTTGCCAGTGACTGCGTTCTGTGATTGTGCACTTCATCTCCCAGCCACTTAGGATTTTCCACACACTCGCTTCTGCAAAGACATCCTTTCTTGCCATGTTGCCAGAATGTAAAAACTGTAAGATGAAGCTTTTTTAAAAGAGAAAGAAAGAAAGAAAACATGCTATTATTTTCTGCTGGGATTTGATGGCAAAAAGTTGGAACAAGAGTAAATATAACCTATTTGCGTATCTCCGAATGCCACCCAAAATAAGAGTAAATAATTCCTACATGTAAATTGTAAGGCAATTAATGCCAAGATAAAGTGAGGCTGTTTCCACAAAAGAAACCAACTGTTCGGAAAACAGAATGTTGTTCTCAGGTATAGAATGTATGTCTTATGGTTGAGCACTGAGATTCTGAGACTAAATAACTAGGCATCTGCCATTGCAATAACTTGTTAAAATTCACCAGGGATGCTCTATAAGTGGAGTTCTACAAAGTTCGTGAGACATAGAAAAACTGTATCTTGGATTATGCTGAGCTTCATTCTAAAGGTTGTATAGGATTGTGATAGATTAAAACATGATGTTCAGACATCCTTACTGAGTTTTGGATGGAGATATATGGAAGAGAATATCAATTTGCACATATATAAACCTGATGTACTATAAGCTGAGAATTACTCTGATGACCTGAATGATGAGTTGTTTCAACTAAATTTGTTTGCGAAAGAACTAGAATCCACTGAATATTTTAATTATATTACTTTTAAATCTTAGAACCCTTTTCCTGTGAAAAATACAATTTCATGTGGTAATTGAAATGCAGGTGAGAAGCAAAAAACTTTTAAACTGTTGTATGTTCAATGCCTTACCTACATTTAATTCATTTGTTTCTTAATTTAAAAGGGAAAATCATTTAGAGATTCAGTACTTCTACTTTGATTCTTACTATCCACTGTGGAAATAAGGATGAAAGAAGTAGATATTCCTTAGAATACTAGCATTTAAAAAATATAGACAAATAGTCAAATTTAAAAATTAATGCAGATATCATCGATTACTGTTGAATTGCAGCAGAACTACAGAGGTACTTATGACCATCACAGGGAGCTTAAAGGAGTTCATTATGATTAATATTGTGACTCTAAGTATCTTTTTTAAACGATTAAGTCATTAGCGTTTTTGAAAATGCCAGTAAGTCAATTTTGGCCAATTCTCATGGTTGCCTGCATATTCTTCTATTTCATGCTCAAATTATTCCAAGTTGTATGGGGACTATTATACTGAGTCTTAACAGACGTTAAGTTTGCTCTGACTTGAATAAAGAGATATGACTAAGACTATGCCATATAAAACTAATGATAACAAATTAAAGATATTACACACAAAGAACACCTGTGTATTAAAGGGAGAAAAAGCAAACAATTCAGAGTTAAAGTTACAAAAAGGAAAATGCAATATAAAGAACAGAATTTGAAAAATAATTAGCTGGGGTGTGAGGAAATAATATTAAAGCCTATCTGAAAATAGAAAGTCAGTGAAATGGTTAGTACAGTGCCAGTGTTTTTGCTTAAGATTTGGTGTATCCTTTAAATTATTTAAAACTTCTGAAAATTGAGAAAGGAAGAGAAAAACTGCTAATTTTAATTTTTCTGATTCCATAGACAACTAAACAGAAAGTTAGATTCTTAGAAGTTAGATAAAAATGTAACTCCCTAGATTAACTAAATGCCAGGCTTTGTGTGTAAGTTGTGAGGCACGTGTATACCAGGTTGCTTTTAGAAATACATCAGAAAAGCCACAGTTGTGGAATTTTTAAATGAATAGATCAAATACCTGAATGTTTGCCAAGGTGAACAGTAGTACTTCAACTATTAGGTGGTCTGAAACAATTCTTAGTTAGGGAGCCAAACTGAAATCAGATCATGAATGTATACATAGAATATGTTTATGTAAGATGAATCGCTAAAATTAATTGCTTGTGAAAATTTACTTCAATCTTAGGTGTCCAATTAAGTAAAACTACCTGTTAGAAATGTACCAGGTTTGGCTAATATGTATTTCTTTAACTGTCTCTTTTACGTCACAGTTGAGAAAATCTTGACCACTTTCAGGGTAGAGGTAGGAAGGCGATTGTCTGTCAAACCTGACTTAGCAATAAGGACGAGAGGGTGTCAGTAAAGGGCAGAGGGTGCTGCATAGGCTGGCCAAGGCATTTTGGAGTTTGTCTTACTTCTGGACAAAATAAAGGTATATTTTGTGAAGATAAAAAGTAGAAAGATGAAAACTTCTCTAGATGGCTGTAATCCCGTGAAGATGATTTGACTGTAGAAAGTTTGATTGGGTAAAACAAAGTTATAATAGAGCTTAGTGTCTCCTTCATTGGTCAAAAACTAATCCAGAATTTTCTGAGCCTCAGATATTTAAAATTTTGTAATTTGCTGAATCCATTCTTTCTCACATATCTTGATTACCGATTGTCTTTGAACTTTCTTTTTAAAATGTGTTTTAAATATTTTACTAAGTTGTTGAAAATTTATTTCTTCTGCTTTAAATAAACTCATACATTCATGTAGTCTGTTCTCTTGAAATTCTGACTTCAAGAGTTGATGTTATTCATCTATTTCTTCTTTCTGAAAATCCACGCATAAAGTAAGACAGCCATGTGTTCCTGACAAGACATAAGAACAGAGTTGTAAGGCTGTGCTAATATGTTACATGAACTTCTTAACACTTTATAGCAGGAAACAGACTGGTCGGAAGCTCAAAGCAGTAGAATCACTGCAGAGGTCTATTTTCTGAGCATTTGTGATCAATAACTTCACATTAGAGGCTGGTACATTTTAAAAAGTAATGAAGTATATAAAACTCCTAATGGTTAAGATTTAAGATGAAAAACTATTATAAACTATGTTCCATCTCCCTACCTATTCAAGTAAGTAATCCTGTTTTATGATTTTTGGATATTCAGATGTCTATTGTTAGAAGGATTCTAATAAATACAATATTATTAGTTTATGTTTTTTCCCTGACACGTAAACAGTTTTTAGTTAATTATTTTATTTAAAATGAATGACACAAAATATAGTGTTTTAATACAGTGGAAATAAAAGCAGTTTGTAAATGAAAATGTTATATATGTTCACTTTTTTAGAAAATTGGTTTTACAATTGATTTCTTTCATCAATTATTATTTTGAAGTATTAAGTTGAATCTTAAAAACTTGCCATAAGACTGTAACTTTAGTTGTTTTTTACCTACTATAAATATTTGCATAAGCTAATTGTAGATGATTTTATGCCTACTAATCTCCATAAGTTAAAACACAGGCTTTAGTTTTATATTCCAGAGTACTGCATATTATATTTTTGACATTGTAACCTCCTCAAACATAAGCTCATAAGAGTTGCAAAGCTATTCAAAGTATGGTAGTTTCTCTTTTCTCCAGCACAGGGAGCTGGAACTTTTCAGAGAGGCCACAAAGTAATTATGAAAAATAAATCAAGATTGTTTTATGGAGATAAAAAAATGGATTTACCGTTTGTAATCTAATATAAAATAGTGTGAGATCTATCATTCATGAGAATCTTTAGAAATTACAGTCATATTCATTTCCCACGTGTTTCTTAAGCTAGAATTTCTTGTGATCACTGCCATTTTTAAAAGTTTCGCCGGGCGCGGTGGCTCAAGCCTCTAATCCCAGCACTTTGGGAGGCCGAGGCGGGTGGATCACGAGGTCAAGAGATCAAGACCATCCTGGTCAACATGGTAAAACCCCGTCTCTACTAAAACTACAAAAAATTAGCTGGGCATGGTGGCGCATGCCTGACTCAGGAGGCTGAGGCAGGAGAATTGCCTGAACCCAGGAGACCGAGGTTGCGGTGAGCCGAGATCGCGCCATTGCACTCCAGCCTGGGTAACAAGAGCGAAACTCCGTCTCAAAAAAAAAAAAAAAAAAAGTTTCAAAAAAAATTTTCATTACAACAACAGGTGTAAGGTTGATTTTTTTTTTTTCTTTTTTTTCTAATTGGTTCATAAAAACTCATAATGACCTAAATAACTTGTTGCCCAGTGGCTACCACTTTTTATATATTTTCTTTCACAAATGACCTTGTCATAACAGATCTGACAGGACTCCCATATTTTCTCTTATGCCAGTCATGTTTCAAAATATTTCTCACGCTCAGTTGCATAGAGTGGAGATCATGATAAAAAGCAAGGAGCCAATACATTTTGTGAGTTTTCTATGTAAAACATTGTTATAGTTAGCATCTTTACTAGAAACTATGGAGCCAATTAAAGGTAAAGTGACTAAACTGAACAGTATCCAAATAAGCAACTGCATTTTAGGCAAGGAATATTTCATTTATATGAATGATCAAAAATTCTCTTTCATAACCATCGACTAGGAAAGTATAATTATATATTTAAACATTTTATGAAGGGAGTAGAGATGTACTTTATATCATTCTTATAGCCGCTAACAACTCAGAAAGGAGAAGATCTCATCTTCCACAACTATCCAGTAGTAAATGTAGCATATAGAGTTTAGGAAGGGAAATATTGCTGATTATATAGGTGATAAAAAATCTGTTAAAATGATCTTCCTTTTGATAGTCATATTATTAGCAGAAGAATTCATTATTAGACTAAAAATACTGGATGTTCTCATCGAGAGATGTTATAATGATAGTAATAATGTATCTGGAGCTGCAACCAGGTCTATTAATGTATTTTTACAAATATTTCACTAGTGGCAGGAGTTTCTATTTATCATGTAAATAGCAGAGAAATGGGATGCTGATTTTGTGAGAAATTTACTTTTAAGTATATAAAGTTTTATCTTTACTTTCTTAAATAATTAATTTTATATTAAATGTATTAAAGATTTTTTCTGAAATTAAATAAAATATAAAGACACTACTCAAAGAATTTAGAACAACTACTTTAATATACCTATGTTCTCCCATTTCAGTTACATGCAAGAACTTACTTTCAGTTATTTGATATTTGTTGAGACACTATTGTTCTTCAGCCTTTAAATTTGTTAAACTAGACAAAATCCCTGATTATTAAAATTAATGTTATTAGAAGTTACAGGTGACAGTAGGAATTTTTAAAATAATTCTGGTTTTCTAAAAATAAATTTTTATTTAATTGTCAGTTTCATGATCATTAAATATGATAGGATTTCCTGGGCACTGGAACAGATTGAATGACCCCAAATATATCTGAAATCATTGTGAAGTCTCATGTTTAATCTGTTAGGTGTTGTGTTTTGCCTTATTTTGTTATTTTAAAACCTTCCTCTTCATAGTCTTTTCTAAAAGATACAGAATGGCTTACTATCATCTCCTATGTAGCAAAAACTATTAAAACAAGTTGTTAGTGACCACTATTTCTTTTCTAATTATGAGTATTTTCAATGATAAGAATTTCAAAAGTTATAGCTTTGATAAGAGAATTGAAACTCTAAGCTTCATAATTCCATTTAATACTCTCATCTTCCTTTTATGATGCTGTTATTCTAATGTGTGACCTGGTGAATGAGAGTTCGTGATAAAATAACTGTATCATTCAAATTCAGCACAAATCTCATAATTTATGATGATAAATTGGGGGTACTTAGAAAAAAGTGACAGAATAATATAATTTAATATTGGAAAGGGCCATACAGAGCTCCTATTTTTACTTATTCATCATAAATAAAGTTTATTCACTGATAAAGGCATATAAAGGTGATATGTTCAACTTTGCAAGTGATGCAAAAGATGGACTTAGAATCCACATCTCATAAATTTCAAGATCAGAGCTTTTTATAGCATATACATTATTTTATACTGTGGACATCTTGATTATTTTTGTGTCTATTCAAATCAAATTCTTATATTAGGATATAAGTATATGTAATTTCCTTGTTGCCATTGATTATCTGTAAAACATTGTCTTTTAAGGTTAGAAATTTAAGATCCAATTGTATTAACTCAAAGGAAACTGCTATACCCACATTCTCTTAACCAGCAACTGTAGAAGTTAACTGCTAGATGTGAACTTTTCCACAATGAACTTGGTATGCACTCAACAACTACATCAAATGACAGAAGGGTTTTTTTTTTTTTTTTTTTGACAGTTTTAATTAGGAAACTTGGGAACCTTTTAGAGGATTATAATTAAGTAGAAAAAAAGGATTTAAGTGATTTTATTCCAGGGTATATATGGAACATCCATTTGCCTTTTTAATACTTTTTGATTCTTCCCAGACTGGCAGATTTTCTTTTCTTCCTAGTAATAAATGTTTAATGGAAGCACTAAATCAAATAGAAACTCAACAAGAAATGTAGTTGAGAGTATATTCCTTTGTTTGACAAATTTTGGGTAAAATTTAAATCATGGGCTTTTTAAAGGTAGTAACGATTTTAGAGCATTTGATAATAAGGCATACAATAGGTCTCTAGAAATATGCACTACTATTCTGTGTTTTAAAATTCAAATGTCAACTTGTATATAAATTCTAGTTTTTCTTTTACAATATTAAAGGAGGTTAATAGAGAACACATTTGAGACTGTAATCGTGTTTAGTCTTCATTTTATCTTAACCAAAGTTTACCTGTGCTTAATTTTAATAATGTTATAGAAATTATTTTAGAATGAATACATACACCAAAAATTCCTCAGCAGAACTGAATATGATAAAACATAAAATTACCGCTGTGCAATTGACTGGAAGGCAGTTTAAATATTGCTGAATTTTGGTATTACATTACTTTTACAGATGCATTCTCCTGATGCTTTAATTGTCAAATTATGACAAGCAATTTATGTGTTGGGGGGTATGAATTCAAGTTTTAAGACTCTCTTTCTCTTTAAACACTGAATATTTAAAGATAGCTCAATAAGAATAGTAGAAATAAAATAAAGACTGTGACTAGAAAGATATTTTATCTGAAGTATTTTGTATACTAAGTATATAGCTTCAGTTTGCAAAAAAAGAAAATATAGAACATATTCTTGAAGCCCAATGAATAGTCATTTACAATCTTTGAGTTTTTAATTTCTTTATGTATTTACTTTCCTAAAACTTACACTCAATTCTTTAATATTTTCAAATAACAGTAATCTTAATAAGGAGTAGTTACTTGAGATTTAAATGATCCAGAATTGATTTTATAAAAATGATGCATATTAACTGCTTTAAAACTATATGACTGTTTGTTTCTCATTCTTTAACGTCTTGTTAGTACGTGCCACAATGAGTAAAATTAATGAAAAGTAATTTCTTTCACATTTAAAGCAATTTCAACATTAATTTACTCACATAAATGGTTTACTGTGGACAGTGGCAGTACAAAGTAAGAATATAAAAGAGTATAAATAGCTCACGAGCTGGTGGAGGAGATACAGTCATAGGGTGAATGTAATTCAATGTGAAGTGTGCAGTGATAGAAGTATATGTGACCAAGATGCAGATTTTCAATACTTCTCCTTCTGGAGACTTCTGCTGCTTTTCTCCTAATGAGTCTGGATTCCAGCTTGGACGATTTCATGCTAACATTAGTTCTCTAATTGCTGCATTTACTTTCCAGTGCCTAAGTTATTTTAAAGTGACTTTGGTTCCAAGATTCACCTAACCACTTTAAATGAATGTTGTGTTTATCTACGTCTTATTATGTTGCTAATTTTAATATCTCAAAGCCATCTAATCTCTCATGATATAGCCGAATTCAAGGTAAAAGTGAATGTGGCTGAGATGCTGTGGAAAAAATACCATTTCTATATGTTATAAATAAAACTAATTTCTTTCATTTATTTAGTATGGCATATTAATGCTGCTAATAGAACTTACTTTACAGGAGTGGATTAACTATGAAGCCAATGAAGCTTTGCTTATATGGCCACTTGCAAATGGTAATAGTAATAGTAATAGTAATAATAGTGGCAGAAGTTGTAGTAAACATTATTTTAATAAATATGATAATATACCTAACATAGGGAGCCATCTGGGTTAAAGGATTTGGTGTTTGAATTTTAGCGTCAGTGTTGACTTTAAAACTTATTAGCTGTATAATTTTGGACAACTAACAACCTTTCTTTACATACAAAATATCTCTCATAATATAATATACAAGAAAAAAGATTTACCTGTCAATGGTAAAAAATGACCATGTTAAAATTATTAAAGCTTCAAGTCTGGGAAGAAATTTTTATTTTAGTCCTGTTCTCATTCTAAGCTTAAGTTATCTGTCTACCAAAATTTCTGTTTTATTTTTAATGAGACACAATCCTGTCTTAATTGTGGAAGGGGGATATTGAGATCTTTAGAACATCAGCATTTAATGATTATTCTGTGTATCTGATCTTTTATTCCAGGAACTTTCTTGATTATATACTTCTTATAAACCTACATATAATACCCATATGCTTTGGGGACTCAAAGGAAGTGAGAAGTTTTATCACAGATAATGAAAAGATGGAAAGTTGTTCTGTCAGGACATGACTTAATAAGAAACTAAGAAAAAATACCTGTAAAAAACCGTAGAAACATTGGAGGAACAGAAATGGTCATTGTGGTGATGAATTAGACTGACTCTCTAAGTAAACTCTTTTCATTTGGTGGCAAGACAGGCAGAAACAAAGCAGATGTGTAGGGAAAAAGGAAGAAAGCTAATTAATGTGTACAAATAACGCTTTTTAATGCAAAGAGAGAAGTTAAATATATGTAAAATGAGGAAATTGGGAGGATTCTGAGACAAACTAAAAAAAATGATATTTTGTTTCAAAGCAAGAGAATAATATTTATCTCAAGATTAGATGATATTTGAGGTTCTTCCCAGTGTTTCCTTTTACTGATTTGGACATGACACCTTGTTTCTCTCCCTAGTTTATTAATTTCTCAATCAAAAGAATTAAAATCAATGAATTTAAAGCATATTCTTCAGGTTCTGATCCATTGTTACTCTATGATGTGTGAGTTAGAAAGTTTTGACAAAGAGAAAAATGGGACGAAATGAAAATCTAGGGATTGACAAGTGCATCTAGAATGAACTCCACAGAAGAGAGAGAAGAGAGAAGAAACCACCCGCATTAATGGCATATGGTGAGATCACAAAAAGAGCATGGATTTCTTAGACTCAGGTTTAACCCAGGTGTTTCCCTGAACACCACAATAAGCTTTCTAAGTTTTCATTTTTTTCCCTGTAAAAGATGATATTGATTACTAACTCAGTTTTTCTGCAAGAAGGAAATGAGACTGTAGATTTAGGAATCAAAATGACTTCTTTCATATCTTTAGCTATAGATGCTTACAAAATTTCTTTTTATCCTTAGAATTTTTAAGGCATAAATTATTTAAATTTTGTATAAATATACATGGGTACAATGATGCTAGTATTCTAAATATGAAGAAAATCACGTACTTTCTTGGCTGGGTGCTGTATATTCATGTGTATTTGCTGATGGTGACTTTTTTTTTTAATAGTCTTTATTTTACTTGCTCATTCTGACAGTGATTAACTCTTTTGGGCATTTTACTTTAATTTTGTTTTGTTGGTCCTGAAAAGGGAAGTAATTCATTTCCCTTGACAAAATTACTTAGAGCATAGATTCTACTTTGTAAGTAGAGGAAGATATTTCACATAATGTCTTTAGAATCCTGTGTGATAACAAAATAGTACAGAATATATTCATGTGAAATTAATAATTTTCCCCAATTATTTTCTTTTTTACACTTTTATTGCTACTTTAAAAAAGTAATCTTATGAAAGAGACTTGTGCCACAAATGTGGTGTCTAATGCTAACTTTAAAACAAATCAAAACTGAAATGTTTTAAATTGTGAATTTCAATTTATTTTAGGGCAGAAATGTAATGATTTAATTTAAGCTTGCAAACATTTTACAATTTTTTTCCCAATGACATCTAGATATATTACTATGTTAGCTTTTTTGGATTAGCTACTTTGGCAATGAGTTATTATAAAATAAAAGCACATTTTATTATTTATGCAGTAAATCATATATTTTAAATAGATATGTCCTTTATACCCTTCCGACAAGTAAACCTTTTCCTGAAACATTTACTGATTATTCTACTGTTGCAGCAGATATAATATAATAGAAAGAAATAGAAGAAATAAATCTCACATAAAAACATTTTCTTTCAAAAAAGTATGAGAAATCTTTACTGGATCTGGAACTGCTGGATAGAAAGGAAAAAAGAAAGATGAAGAAAGCCACGAAGTAGACAGGAGAGGGAGCTGATGGAAAGCAATTTTGTAGGGTTCAGTGAGGAAGTCATTAAATAAATATTCATACCATGAGCTATTTAAAAAACAAACAAACCTGGAATCGATATTTCACCTGAAATGAAGATGCCTTTTAATTTTTATTCCATGTATTTTTCTTGTACGAAAATAGTTATTAAGATATAAATTCATGGCTTATTTTTTCATGTGGTGTATTGAAATGCCAACTATTCAGAAACACCATACATTTGCTTGGATAAATATTTAATTTAGAAGAAAGAAATGACTCAGTTTTCTCATTTATAATTCTTATAGCTACTCCTCTTTAGATATCATATATGGTCCAATATCTCCTACATATCAGAGTTTTTTTTTTCTTCTTGGAGTTTGCTCTTGTCACCCAGGCTGTAGTGCAATGGCACAATCTTGGCTCACTCTAACCTCCGCGTACTGGGTTCAAGAGATCATCCTGCCTCAACATCCCAAGTATCTGGGATTACAGGCACCCGCCACCACACCCAGCTAAGCTTTTATATTTTTAGTAGAGAGGGGATTTCACCATGTTGGCCAGGCTGGTCTCTAACTCCTGACCTCAGGTGATCTGCCTCCCTTGGCTTCCCAAAATGCTGAGATTATAGGTGTGAGCTACAATACCCAGCCCATATCAGAATTTTAATACATGTCTTAAAATCGAGACATTTAATAAATTTTTAGAAACATCTATTAAACTTTAATAGATGATTAAAAGTCCCTTTATATACTTTTGTGAATAACTACCTTTAGTAAATATTAATCCCAGTTGGTTAGTGTTTCTCTTTAGCTAATGAATGAATAAGTTACCTGTCTCAGATACATTTCTTTTTTATGTTTAGGAATTGATCTATTTTTAGTTTATTTTATTCTTGCATTTCAACATACCAGAAGAATTCAGTTTTTCTCATGAGGAAAAACATAAAACCCAAATAAAAATTAATACGCCTTATTAATCTTTTTGTCCCCATAGACAAGATAGTACAGACTCCATTTTAAAGGTTGATGCATGCAAACAAATTAATTTGAAGAAGAATTGCATTCCAGTAATAAAAAATAATTATAATTTTTTTCTTCTAACTATTTATAAAGAGTCAAATGTTGTATAAAAGTGACTTCAGATATGATTCTTACCTATGTTTTGTGAGATTACAAATGATTTGCTCTATTGGTTGGGTTGGAAGCTTAAAGACCACCTAATAAAGCATTTCTTATGAATCGGAATCGTGATTGAATGAACACTGTTGTCTTCTCATCTCTTTTTATCCAAACATGGAATTCACAATGAGAAGTATGAAATATTATAAATATTTCATTTATATAAATATTTGTACAGCAGTTTCTCCTTATCTGTGGGAAATACATTTCAAGAACTCCAGTGGATGCCTGAAACCACACCTAGTACCAAACTCTATATTTTTATATGTTATCTATCTGAGAACTGAGGTGGCTAGTAAGTGAATAGAGAGCATGTAGCATATACAGCGTGGATAATCTAGAGGAAGGGATGATTTGCATCTTGGTGGAACTCTGGGGAAGCAGCAGATTTCATCTTGTTATTCAGAAGAGTGCAAATTTAAAATATAACTTGTTTATTTCTGTAATTTTCTATTTAATATTTGTGGACTGCAGTTGACCCGGGGTAAATCAAACAGAGGAAAGTGAAACTGTGGATAAGGAAGGACTAATGTAACGCATATTAATCTATTCATCCGATCTCAGGCGCTTCTGTTGCTTCCTTATCTTGGCTATTGTGAACGGTGGTGCGATGGACATGGTAGTGCAGATATCTTTACGAGGTGGTGATTTTATTTCCTTTGAGTACATATTCAGAAGGGAGATTTCTGGGTCATATGATAGTTCTGTTTTTAATGTCTTTGCAATCCTCCATACTGTTGTTCACAATGACTGTACTAATCTAAATTTCCACCAAAGCAAAGACTCCTTTTTTTGTCACATGATCATCAACACTTGTCATCCCTTGTCTCTTTGATAAAAGCCATCTTAAAAGGTGTGAGGTGACATCACCTTTTTATATAACTGTTGGCTATTTTTATGTCTTCTTTGGAAAAATATATATTCTGGTCCTTGCCCATTTTTAATCATTTTGATTTTTATTTTTACTATTAAGTTGTATGAGTTCCTTATAAATTACTTAGCTGCAAAGAAGAGATCCTGCCATTTTCAGCAACATGGATGAAATTAGAGAATATTTTGCTAAGTGATGTTAGCCAGAGACATAGTAAAATACTGCATTATATTACTTACATATAGAATCTTTAAAACACAAAGGAATATGTATAGAGTAGAACAGTGCTTCCCAGGTGTGAGAGGGCTCGATGAGGCTGGAGGGAGGGTGGAATGAGGAAATGGAAGTCAAAGGGTACGGAAGTTGCCGTTATGTGAGGTGAGTGTCTGGACACCTGATGTACAATATGAGGACTATGTTAGTAATACTGCAATGTTCACTGGAATTTGCCAATAGAGTAGACTAAGAAAGGTGATTACGTGAGATGGTAGATGTTAATTTTCTTGACTGTAGTAATCATTTCATTATATGTATGTATATCAAAGCATCATGTTGTACTCCTTAAATATGTACAATAAACATAATTCCTGAAAAGATGCTTTAAGATTGCTACAAAAACGAATGTAACTAAAGCTAAACCTCTCTTCTACAGCAGAAATAGGTGGCCTCAAAGAATCAGTAGTACCTTGTCAAACATTTAAAAGGAATGTTACTTAGTATTTTTAAACTTCTAAGAAAAATTTTCAAAGGTTTTTACACGTAAAAATGCGTAGGAGCTCAGAGTATTAAGAAAAAACACAAATTTTCTATAATCATTTTTAATTTGTTGAATAATTTTATGCCGCAGATTATTGCTGCATGCAGAGAAGAGACCCACTGTTCAGTTTCACAAAATTTATGACACACTCTTCTAGAGTAGTATTCTAGAGTAGCAGTACTCTTCTAGAGTATACTTCCTCAGAAGTAGCCATTATTATGAGGGTTTTATACATATATCATTCTATTTATAATTTTGGATCCATTTTTCTTAATATAATTTTGGGTAGCTACATAACAAAAAGGTATCTAATTTTGTAATAGAGTATTTCTGATAAAATTATGCCTTGATTTGGTTTCTGACCTAAAATTATTCATCAATTTGTTTCTCATATGAAAACAAATAAATAATACGAAATGAAAGTTCTTAGCTATGAATTTTATATAAGAGTGAGTGGATCTTGAAGTAATATTGCCAGGTTAGTGAGAATGTACACTTAAAATTTTGCTTTAATATCAAATTTCCTCCATAGAGATGATACTAACTAACACACCTACCATTAGGGTATTACAATGTCTCATCACACGGTAGCCAACACAGGGTATTTCCTAACTGCTTGTTCTGTGCCTAGCAGAATGGTTCTAAAAGAAAGTAGGTTTTTATTTTAATTTATGTTTAATATTTGAACATCCCTTTATGTGTATAAAACATTTTTTATTTGACCTACAGTTTCTGCCCATTCTCCAGTGATGTTCTGAGTTTATCTTTGTCCTAGTCCCTTTACATATTAACAGAAAACAAATATATAGCAGCGAGAAGTCAATTTAAAATGCTTGGCAGCATTGCCAGATTTTGTAAGAAATAAAATGCCTATCTATGAAAATATAGAGATGTTTGTATAAATACCATTGTCTTCCTTTCCCACTTCACTGTAAGCAAAAGATCCAGTGGAGATGCAATGAAGAGAAGATAATTTTATCTAGGTAGAGCAGAAAGGCCTTCAATCACCTAAAACAATCCAGATAAATGAGCCTGTTTCCCCATTGTCAAAGTAGCCTTCTAAATATCACTCACTCAACACTCCTTCAGGGAATCTCACTGGAAAATTTTTTCTCCAGACTGGTTTCTCTCCCTCTATTCTCCAACACGTCAGTAATTCTGGTGGGATAATCTTTCAGAGACTCAAACTTGCCATGTCATTTATTTGCTCTGAAAGCTTTAATGGTTTCTGCTGTTTAAAGAACGCATTTCAGATTTTGCAGTGTTCCATTAGGGAGTTCCGTAACTGTCCTTTAGCAGCTCTTTTCTAGACGGCTTAGCAACTGCAACAATGTATAGATTTTAAATTGAGCCACAATACTGCCAAAACCTATTATTAAATGTCACATCTCTGTACTTTTGCTGACATCATTTTCTGCCAAAAATAATACTCTGGGACATCTCTCTCTCTCTCTCTCTCTCTTTTTTTTTTGGAGACAAAGCCTCGTTCTGTTGCCCTGTCTTGCTCTGTCACCCAGTTGGAATGCAGGGGTAAGACCTCGGCTCACTGCAACCTCTACCTCCCAGGTTCAAGCAGTTCTCTGCCTCAGCCTCCCGAGTAACTGGGATTACAGGCGCTCACCACCACGCCCAGCTAATTTTTGTATTTTTAGTAGAGACGGGGTTTCCCCATCTTGGTCAGGCGGGTCTTGAATTGCTGACCTTGTGATCCACCTGCCTTGACCTCCCAAAGTGCTGGGACATCTTTTTACAAAAATTACTTTTCCTGTTAGGAGATTGCAAGCTGCTTTAAGGGTAAGAAAGTGTATTAATAGTTTTTATAAATGGCTTTGCCTAACGTAAACACCGATATATTTATTTAATTGATTTTTTATTAATTTAGAGCAGAATGTCCTAATATATTCTGCTCTAAATCACATAATGCTTTAAAGAGGCTAACACTGAAAAGTACTTCATAAAGTACAATTACTTTTAGTGTGGTATAATACAGAGTGATCTCTCAGTTAAGTTATTATAGGTTCATTTCTAGTCCCTGACCTAATAACATCAATAAAACTAATTATTAGACCAAGCTGTAGTTCCCTAATTGGAATAAAGACAGAAAGCTTGTATATTCTTGAAGAACTTACGTTGAAAATTTCTTTTTTACATTTGACAAATAATAGTTGTGAATTCTTATACACAGTGGTGTTTTGCTAACATCATTGATGTTACATATACTGTATGGTGATCAGATCGGGGTAATTAGGATATCCATCATCTCAAGCATTTATCACTTCTTTGTGTTGTTAACAATCAATATTCTCTTCTAGCTATTATTATAAACTATACATTACTGTTAACTGTAGTCATCCAACAGTGGTTTAGAACAATGCTGGAACTTATTCCTCTTATGTAGTTGAAAAATTTTAAATCCATTGACTCAATGAATTTTGCGATACCTGAACTGCTTGTTACAAAGCATGTAACATTGCTTATTACAAAAACATGGGCAGTAGACCAATGCTTCTTTTAACTCTGCTGAAACATGAGGAAATATTTTTCATTTTTACACCATTTATAAATGTTCATAACTTCTACAAAGTTAATACTTCTTAACACAAAAAAGGATATATATTATTTTACAACCTATTATACTATATAATACATATACAGTATATATATCTTTCATTTTATAATCTTTTATTTTATAGTATACATTTTATAATTATACATTATATTTGGATTTCACCACTGCACTAATCCCAAGTAGCCCTGATAAGTAAAATGACCCATCTGTAACTAAAAAATCTTAAACCTAATTTTTAGTTCCATTTATCATATAATGCTTTTTCAATTCAACAAATTCACAAGTAGCTAAAATGTCCTAATTCTCTATCAGATAATAAAGTCATTGTAAGAGGAAAAAATAATTGAAAACTGAAAATAGTTTTTTGTTTTCTAATTAATATTAAACTATGGAAAATTTTGAAAACTGAATCTAAAGGAGTCCATTAATTCAATTTTATAAATTCATATAGAAACATCAGCCAAAAAAAGTGACAAATATGTTGTAGTTCAAAATGAAGATCTTTAAGAGGAAATGATTTCAACAAACCACAAGGCATTTCTCAGCTTTTCAGAACATTGACCATATTTATGTCTGAGAGCAGACTCTACCTTTTTTATTCCTCTGCTGCTTCTATCTTCTTTATCTTGAGACACCACTCTTCAAACCAATCCCTTCTCAACAAGAGTGTTGTATCATTAATAGGAAGTACTGTTGAACTGCATAAACGTTCCACATTCTAAGTTTTTTTTATCACTAGGCAAACTCAGAAAAGCCATGCTGCTCTTCATTGTATTCACTTTGCCTCAATAGAAAACACTAAAAATAAAAACAAAATGGAAGACCAAGACTTTCCATTGAGATAAGAGGAAAATTGAGAGTTTGCAAGTGTCCAACACAAAGATGCTAGCTGGAGTCACATACATTCCAGTGTCACACAATTAAAATTACGTTGTTACCTCTGTGATTTTACAGAATGGTGGGCAGTTGCTTAACAAGGGAGAGGATGAATGAGTGTGCATACCTGCTCCTGAGCATTTGATCCAAAAACAAAGAAACCAATTGTTGCCTTAGTTTGCGTGGCCATTGTGTCGAGAAATAGATGGCCTGGAAGAATCAACAGTATCCTGTCAAGTATTTAAAAGGAATGTTACTTAGTATTTTTAAACTTCTGAGAAAAAATTTCAGAGGTTTTTACACTGAAAAATGTGTAGGAGCTCAGAGTATTAAGAAAAATGCAAATTTTCCATATTCATTTTTAATTTGTTCAGTAATTTTATGCAATAGGTTATTGTTGCATGCAGAGAAGAGACTCACTGTTCAGTTTCATGAAATTTATGACACTGATAACAATAATTACTAGCAAATATTTGCTCAGCAGCAGATGAACTGGGTGGGATTACAGACATGTTGGACTATTTTGCCAAAGTACCACTAAACAGAGGGAAAAACGATGCAGAAAATGTAAAAACATGATAATCTATGATACAAATACATGCAAACTTTGAGATAAAGATAGGAAAAAAATAATTGAATGATTAGAACCAAAATCATTTTGTTACTGTATTTGTGTTGCTATATTTGTTACTGTATTGTTTTAAAGACAAATACCATGAAAACTCTCAAAGACTGAATGTTTTGTTTAAAATATTAGTCACAGAAAAAAACTCTTATAGCTTGTTTCATCATAAAATTCGGTATATGTAGTAAATACATTTTCTAAGACATGACATAAATATTGCATCAGCTTGATTACCATAATGTGGATCCTTGATAATATTTGGTACACATTCTACTAAGCTTTATAGCTACCAGTTAATTTCATTTGTTTTCATATAGTTTAATTTTGAAAAACATGAGATATAAAAATTCAAAGAAAAAACGAGAAATCAAATAAATGTTGAGTTTGTGTAAAAGTAAGTGAAAAATGAGAACAATTCTATTCAACTTAGGTTTTCTTGCTGTTTTCTATGTGCAAGAAAGGTGACATCTGATGACATCACCCCATTTTTATGTATTAATAGTGTTTCAATCTTACTCTAAATGATTTATTCAAGGAACAAAATCTCGCAATATCAATTTTTAAATGTTTTGTTGATGACCATATACAGTTGCATATTTGTGTATGCTTTCCACTACCTTTTATGGTAAAAGAAGAGAAAAAGTGTCATAAATCTAAAGTATTTAGCATTACCATTCTTTAGTCACAATTTAAGTGCTCACTATTAAACTTTTGAAAATGGCAAAGTGTAATTAATCCCTTTGAATTATCAGCATCATCATCAGCTTAGGAGGAACTAAACCAAATCTATTAAGAGAAAGAAGTGTAAAGTTTGTTTTCATTTTGAACTAATCTCTTTGGAATCTTATTTGTCATTTATTCAATGAGAACAGAAAACTGAGCCTAGCCTGTCTTTTAATTTTCATTACACTAGCTTGCATTTCATGGAGTAAGTATTTACCTCCAGGAGACAACTCCAAGAACTTTTCTCTTTAAAATTTGCCTGTAACATTTATTGGTTCAAACTTTTTCTTTCCACATCTGCATTTATTCAATTATTTATTCTCTCCTCAAAGCCTGTATCCCTCTGATTTTTGCCATATCATTAATATCTTCAGTCTCTCCATTTCTATCACATTCTTTCTTTTGCCCTAAGACATATGCAGCCTGGTACGTTCTTAAAGTAAGCCTGTTTCTCATCTTGCTTCTACTTAAGCGACCACTCTCACAATTCAAGTCATTGGTACACATACCTTACTTTCCTCCTCTGTGTTCAATGAAAACAATTTAACTCATCTTTTTATCCCCATCACCTAATAGTTACTTGCAAGTAGACGCTCACCATATGCTTATTGAAGGAATGCATGACTGCATGAATCCTATCATGATCTTTTATCTCAAATTGATTGCTCTCATTAGTTTTTTGAGATCTATGAATACTATGTTGCTTAAATTTACTATAATAATAAATATCGTAATAGCAATAAAGAGCATGCCCCAATCATTCTGTTCAATACAGAAAGGTCTCAGTGATAGTTACGGAGGTTGTGCAAATGGATATCTATTATATGGATAAGAAATCATCATTTGATTTCAATGACTCTGAGTCAATGATAATCATTAAAATGATTTTGTTGACTAATAAGCCCTAATCTGGACTTGGCACTAGCCCAATTTGGCAAATGATGCTTTCATAAAAACAATACAAACATGTATATGCCAATGTGTTTTCCATCTTCATGACTTTGCACCTTAGCATGAAACATTTATTCCTCTTTCTTCTCCTGAATAATCTCTACTTATATTTCAGGTCTAGAATATCATTTCTCTGGAAATGTTGCCATCAAATTTGTGTCTTTCATTATTTTCTCTTTCAGCAAAAGTTTCCCTTTGTAATATTGGGGTTCAGGGGTTCAGGATGCCCTCAGCTCCCCTGAATGGATGTTTCTCCAGGTTCTTGGTCTCCTGCCTTCTCAAGAATGAGAGAGGGGACCATGGCACAGTGTGCAGTAAATGCCAGACTCAAAAGTGTTTGTAGAAAGTGATTTATTTAAAGAGAGAGAGAAACAGGAGAAGGAGAGAGAAAGAAACAGCTAACTCTCACCCTGAGTGAGAGAATCCAGAAAGATGGAATCCAGGAGAGTAAAGCAGCTTCCACACTGAGTGGAAGGGAATAGAGAGAGAGAGAGAAATGGCATTTAGGAGGGGAAGACAGGCTTCTTAGAGAGTTTGGAAGGGAAACCCAGAGGGAAAATCCAGGAGAGAGACAAACAGATTTCACGAAGGGAGTGTTCGTGGAAGGAGATCCAAACATGGAGTCCAAAGGGGTGTGGAAGAAGGGGACTTTTAACCTGGGAGGAATCCTCAACTATTCTAAGACCCCAGGCCAATGAAAGGAGTTCCTTAGAACTTCCGCTGGAGTGATTGTCTCTTAGTTTCTTCCTGTACCTGTGAAATTCAAACACAAACCATTAAATCTCCCAGATGGAGAGAGATGGTAGGGGGTCATGGCGCTCTGAAATTCTTGCCCTTAAAACTACACCCCCCCCATGGACCCGGAAAGAGAACATATTTCCTCACCTTCATAGCATGTATCATTATATGTAATAATTTGAACACATACTTGATATCTACCTTCCGCAGCATACCTCCCTTCTTTAAACTCTAAGAATTCAACTCTTATTTCATGTATTTAGCAAGTAGCACAATGCCTGGAATTTAGTGGGCACTTGATAACACTTATTGAATGATTGAAGAAATGCGAATGAGCATAGATGCAGCCTGGAACTGGTGTTTAATGTACGGCTCCAGTAACTGAAGAATTAGTATTTTCATTGATCTCTGTAGTGTGCTACTTTAATTCCTAGGGATTGCAAATCTTTCCATACGTTTAAATTTTAATTTAAATTTCTCAAATGCTGTAGCTCTCTTTGTTGTCAGGCTCAAATTTTCTTAACCATTCACCTTCTATTATTTTACAGAGATATCCCCTGGACCTTGGATTAATTCTGCTAAAGCCCCTCTTACCGTTATAAGAGAATAGAGAATAAATATAAGGAAAGGAGTTGCAAGAAGAAAGTGTGTTTCTTAAACAACATTTGCAAAGCTGATTTCTTAGAATTTTGTTAAGAATTAGAGGCTTAAAAGAGTGCCATAGAAATTCAATTCTAAATTGCATTAGTTTATCGTATTATAGTAATTAGAATTTGCACAATCAAAAATCTGGTGTGATATACTTAACCAAAGAACAGCATAAAAATATAATGCCTTATAATTAAGGAATGGCTATTGTCAAATAGACTACAGGGAGCTTCCTATTCTAAAAAGTAGCTTAACTGTTAACATTTAATTATTTAGTGCCATTAACCTAAAAACTTCCAAATTTTCTTTATGGATATTGATTGAATCATCATAATTTGCTAATATTAAGTATTATACATGTTCATGTTTTTCTACTCATACCACTCTGACCCATAACAAAATTAAGACAGGCTAAGTTTAAAGACATAAAGGACATTATAATTTAGGATATTAGACAGCATTAACTAAATATCTCAGAATCTAGAAATTCGGCCAGCATTGATTCAGAATGCCACCTGTGCCTGGCCTCTGTAATACATTAGTTCGTAGGACCATTTCAGCTCTGTGGATGTTCTGATATTAAATTAGACAGTGTGAGGGAATTATGTTAATGTGTCTAAATGTAGTCCACTGGTTATCCAGTCAACGCAATGAACTAAATCCCTATTATGTTGTATGCTGTCTCTTAAAGTGTTAATTTAACAATGTGGTAATATGGGTATAAAACTACTCTGCCGTAGGTAAGCAGGTCTCACCTAATAAACACCTTGATGAAACCAAGGTAGAGTCTTGAGTAGCAGGTGAGAGTAAATCATGCTGCTATCAGTAAGCTTATTACATTTAACATAATTTAGAGGGGAGAAAAGGCTTTCTTAGACCTGGCAGGTAAAAAACATGAGGTAACAATCAAATCGCATGCATGAAAACCAGGCCTTCCTCTAATATTTGTGGGGTCTGGAACAAGAATACGTAGAGCAGCCTGCATATCATATCTAAGTATTCAAAAATTATAAACTAAGCTAACAAAATTCTGTTCTCCAACTTTGATTAATATACCTTTATAAGTTCCAAAAAGGCAGTTGTGGATTTGGAATTTTCTGACTCCTTTTAGTTTGGTACAAAAATGTGGAATCTGGAAGAAGCTGGCTCGAGTTCCCTGTGTCTGATCTTCAGCCTGCACATCTTGTTGGAAGGATGTGGCTTTGGGCACAAAAACACCAGAAATGGCTTTGGGCACAAAAGTGAGCAATCTAATCCTCATTTCCAAGCTCCATTCACCTCCTCGATATCTTGTTTACCGCTCCAACCTACACGTACACACATCAGTCCACCCACAGAGATGGACCAAGCAAAGAGCCCTATGCAGGCTCTGTTGACAGGGCTTGGATCATTTTACTACAGAATGCTGAGATCCCAAGTGTTCTGAATATCTTCCACAGCAGACTAGGGATGGATAATTCTTGGTGGCTATCAAAATCCTTTTCCTGAGGTGAGGGGCATGGCTAGAGAAAAGACAAAGCAGGGTCCTCTATAAAGTGTCAGGTCCAAGGTAGGATAATAATAGTGTAAATATAATGAAACATTTATGGGGAAATATCACACAATGTCTCTATTGTCAGTGTTATTATTAGGAGAGACAGCACAACATAGTGAACAAACAAGTTGCCTGAGTGCAGAATCCAGCTTTAACACTTACTCTCCTGGTGTAGTCATTTCATCTTTTTGTATGTCAGTCTCCTCATGTATAAAATGATAATAGTACTTATTGCATGATGTTATTGTGAAGATTAGGTGCTATGCAAAGCTCATAAAATAATACCTGGTGTACAGAAAACACTAAATGAGTGTTAGTCATGATTACTTTGAAGTGCTGAAGAATGATCGATATACTCAGGATGCATCCCATGTAAGGTGTAAACAAGTTAATATGTCACATCTAAGAAGGAAGAAAAAAATCACTTTAATCCCAGAGTGATATTTCCTTTATATTATGTGATTTTAAATATTTTGGTTTAAATTAGAAGTAAAGCATTTACTAAACATTAGGTTTAGTAATCAAACAGCACACAAATAATTAATACTTATTGACTATGTGCCTGATAGCATGCTAACCAACATTTTATGCAGCGTCACATTTAATTCTCAAAGCTAACTTAAAATTATGCATTCTCTTCTAATTTGTGTGCAAATGAGCATCCATGAAAGCATGTTTTTCATCTGGTCCCATAAAATACATTACCTGAGCAAATTAATATAGTAGAATCTGTATATACAAACTTTATTGGCAAAAGAGAATTGCAATACATTACAAAAGATTTTACTTTAGCTTTCCACATGAGAAGTTCTAAAAGCCATTTCAGAACTGAGGACAATTTTTTGAAGTATGCTGTGCATTTTTATCATACATCTCAGGATTATTGCCAGATAGAAGTATCATTACTATAGACAGTTTTATGATAATTACATCACAAAGATTTCTGGCTCCCAATCTTAATTGACTGAAAAACTTTAAGCATTGGGGTGTTCAGTAATAGGATCGACTTATGTAAATGAAGTGGTACTTAGTAAACAAGCTTATTACATTTATCATAATTTAAAGAAATCTCACTGGGCAAATAACCCATTGAAAACCAGTGGTAATATGGATATAAAACTACTCTGCTGTAGGTGAGCAGATCTCACATAATAAACACCTTGGTGAAACCAAGGTAGAGTCTCGAGTAGCAGGTGAGAGTAAATTATGCTGCTGTCAGTCAAGTTATTACTCCAGGAAATCCTGCAGCCAGTAGTGGAAATATATGGAATATGTTCTCAGGTAAATAACTCTGTGTATAGAGACCTTTAACTTGGAAAAGTCTAAGAAATAAGACTCAGTACAGTGGCTCACACCTGTAATCCAAGCCCTTTGGGAAATCAAGGTAAGTGGATTGCTTGAGCCCAGGAGTTCGAGACCAGCGTGGGCGACATGGCAAAACCTCATCTCTACTAAAAATACAAAAAGTTATCTGATTGTGGTGGTGCAAACCTGTAATCCCAGCTACTCAAGAGGCTGACACATGAGATTCGCTTGAACTCAGGAGGTGGAGGTTGCAGTGAGCCAAGATTGAGCCCTTGTACTCCAGCCTGGGTGACAGAGTGACACTCGGTCTCAAAAAAAGAAAAGTCTAAGCAATACACATTTAGGGACTGTAAGTGTTCACTGTGGGATACATGAAAAATAATGTAAAGATAGGATATTAGAAAGATAGTGTATATTATAAATAAAACTTGACGGTAGCCCTTTTCTTGAAAAAGATAATATTTACAGATTTTGTTAAATTTCATAAAACTCCATTATGATATATTGTTTATAAATTACTTACCAGTTTATTCACTGGGTGGAACAATAGAGTCATTTTCTCAGCACTCTAGGAATTTAAGCCAAGAAAGATATAGTATGCTCATGAGTTTTTTGTTTGTTTTAGTTTTCTTATCAATTCAAGAAAATATCTTTCACAGGCAGGATATGTACTAGAAGAGTAGTAATACATACTGCAAATAAGAAAACTCAAATGTCTTGCTAATAATGCAGTATTGCAAATAAGAAAACTCACATATCCTACTAATAATGCAATAAATGTAACTTGTCCATTGCTATATTATAAATTGTCAGACACAATAGGAATTTAGCATTTTAAGATCATGCCTCATGTACAATTGACTAAGTCCCTCATTTGATCTGAGAAATACTTCATAAAATTGAAGTGAATTAGGAAAAAGAAACATTTTTAAAAATTACTTAGTGTTTGTTTATTCATTATATTCGTAATATATATATTTAAAACAGTCTAATTCTGCTTTCCATCTATCTTTTTAAATATCTTGGTTGAGAGAGAGAAAGTATGAATATTGTCATTTTAAACATGGCAGTGATTGTCCATTTTAAGTGAATAACCAAATCAAGAATAATATGAGTAAATATCAAAATGTTTTTCAGTACATTTGAAACCAAAAAGCAATAAAATCAATAACAGCTAATATTTTTGTTTTAAGAACTTACTATCTTCATAGCCTTTATATTCTAGTCTTCTATTCTAACTTCTTCCTGCACATGTGAAATTGACATGTCATAAAATTATCAGTATTGAGAAATAGTAATACATAACACTAATCTTACTGAATTTCAGAAAAAAAAAAAAAAAAACCGAAAAAGTGTATGTGTATGGCATGAGTGTTTCAAAATAAGGGCATTTAAATTGAAATTATAAAATATAAATTGTAACTGACATTGTATGTAAAGTATTATTTCACAATCTTCTAAAGGCTCCAAAAATAGGTATTATTTTGTTATAATAATCATGTAGATATCAATTTCCAGCAATTAAACTGGTAAAAGTTAGTCAATAAACTCAGCTATCTGAGCATTGAATATAACTTGTTATTAATGGAATCAACTGATCTGTTTTTCAGTATATGAGATTTTACTCTTGATCAAAACAGATCTTCAAAATGCCTAAATTAACACCTCCACAAATGATGACACAGACTAACATTTTCATAGCTCATACACAAATTAAACAAGTGTGCTGTGACTCCTGTGCAAAATATGGCATTCTTTAAATTACTATACAATTATTTTTACTTTAAATATTTGTGTAAATCGGTACTCTTGAAAGAGCACAATTTATGGGACTTTTACATGCTTTGTGCAGTTATGTTAAATGTATCAAACTTATTTTCAAAATGTGTATGAAAAGTTAATTCTTTTTTCATTTCTTTTCATGAAAAATAGCAGCATATTTTATTTTTTTCAAAAATATAATTGAAAATAAAATGAGCTGATTCACAGACATATATACTCTAAAGCTTAAAAAAATCGTGGCATCCTATTTAAAGCATTTTGGAATAACTTTTCCTTTTTGGTCAGATGGCTTCACAGTCAATGCACAAAGTAAGTCTTTAAATGATAGTAAATCAGACTGTGATGTCAGCTTATAGGTAACGTCCAAGGTGACCCCAAACACAAAAACAATGGAGTACCTTTAAGATCTGCACTAAATAGATTTAGGAACTTATATACAACCTAAGATAGAATAAGAGTATCTCAATCGAAAGGTGATGTCACATTACAATGCTATGGCATCAATCATTTTAACAAAGCAAAAAGCACATCAATCAACCTTAAAGGAAAAAAATCAATGTTAAAATGATTCATCTCCCCCAGTATTTCTCTATTTTCAGAAATTACTTCATATAAATTTTCACTTAGTAAAAATATGAAGTATCTTCATTTAAATGCTTTCACATTAGTTACAAAATAAATTATTAGATAGGAAATTGATACATATTGATTATTCATACTTTTAACCCGAAGTGTGTTTTTCTGGTGCCTTTCTAAATTATTGTTAATCATGTGAAACTTTGCTTTTCAACTATTATCAAACTACGTTATCCTACAGTATCAGTTTGGCAAAGCCAGTTTCTGACTAATGCGGGGTACACCGTGAAATTCTGTATTGTTTAGACAAGAAATTCAAGAAGACGTTAATCCAATGAAATGAATACTGCCTTTTAAAAACTTTTATTTATTTATTTATTTATTTTGAGACAGAGTCTCCCTCTGTCACCCAGGCTGTAGTGCAGTGGCATGATCTCTGCTCGCTGCAACCTCTGCCCCCGAGTTCAAGCAATTCTCCTGCCTCAGCCTCCCGAGTAGCTTAGCTGGGACTACAGGCGCACGCTGCCACGCCCGGCTAATTTTTTGTATTTTAGTACATCCGTGGTTTCACTGAGTTTCCCAGGCTGATCTCGAACTCCTGAGCTCAGGCAATCCGCCCTCCTTGGCCTCCCAAATTGCTAGGACTGTAGGCGCTCGGCAGCATTCCTTACATGTTAAGCCCACATCTTAGGTGAAAATGGTTTCTATTCTGCTGAAATGCACTAGAAATGCCTTTCCTTTCAATTTTCCTTACTATGCTTTCATGGACAAAATTGAGGTAAAAATCCATGACAACAGCCTTGAAAATACTGTTAATTTCATATAAACTTATGGTTAAAGTAAATTTTTGTTGCTGCTTCTGCTGCTGTGTCATTCAGTCTCTCTCCCCTTCCTGGAAGAGAATTGGGAAATATGGTAAGAGTACATACCATGCCTGTTCTAAGTAGTAGAACATATGGCTTAAGAATTTTAATACTGGAGCCAAATCACCTGGGTTCAAAATTCCGTGCTTCCATTTGAACAATTTATATTCTTTGCACCTCATTTTCCTTATCTATAATGACCTGCATTATTTAATAAAGTTGGCTTATGAAATTAACTTTAGCAATTGACTTAATTTTAGCAATTGACTTAACTTCATTTGCATATTTACATGAGTTAGGTAGGTAAAACAGAAAAGTAAATACACAAATTTCAGATTTTCATAGAAATTCTCCTGCTACTTTTTGAAATATGAATGAAGCTAATATATTCTTCTTCATTAACTACAGTCCATGGTTACCCTAATTTCTTCATGTGAAAGTTACTCCAGAAATAGAAATCTATTCTTTATTGCAGGATGATTTTTTTTTTTTTTCCCAAATCTCAGCCATTTCTGGGTATCCATGGAAGATTGCTTCCAGGACCCGCCCCAACAATAGAGACCAAACTCAGGAGGAATTCAAGTACTCCAGCTGGCCTTTCATATTCATGGGTTCTGCATCCATGGTTGGGTAAATCCCCAGAAGTGTAACCCATAGCCACCATTGGCTGACTGCCCTTGACCTACATATATTTGGGCTCCTGTATATCCCTATTGTCAATTATCTATATAGCACTGGTAAAGAAAGACTGAAAGTCAAAGATTTTTTATTTCTATTTTGTTACAGCCTTACATGACTCTGATCATCTCTATTTTCCACATTTCCCAATTTAAAAGGGAAAGAATAAAATCTTGCTTGTTCTGTTTCTTATTTTATTTCCAAAGAGTGGGTGATGTTGTGAATGTAGTTGATGGTGAGAGTATTATGCAATGAATTAGTTTCTATGATAACTACTTTTTGTTTTATAGCAAACAGCCATTAATTTAAAACTTGTAAATTGGAAATCCGGGACCCGTTGCAGTACAGCTAGTAGAAACACATTCTTTCAGACTGTGATTACTTCCATAATTCTTGGGTATCGAGAATTGCTGCCAAACAAAACGTCTCCCTGATGAAATGTATTGACTGACACTTTAGTAGAAAGAAAAGTAGAAAATGAAACCATGAGAAGAATGTCTATTTTACATAATATAATTTGAAAGGCAAACTAAAGTGATTTATGGATTTGTTTATGTTTTAGGGTAAAGAAAAGAGAAGTGCAAAAGACATTTATAACTGGTTTATCATTTGAAATATATGAACTTTTAAATTTTAATTTGGTAACGGCTGTCATATTCTTTATTTCGATTAACTCAACTATTAATATTAGTATTTGTCAGAAAGTAGTTCTCTAATATCAAAGTAAATATTTGAAATAGAAAAATAACTTGAGGATAAAAAAGCCATACTTTAAGGAAATAAAGATTTCTTTTTAAATTGAAAGAATAAATCTAAAAATAATATAAGTATACATATTCAGGTTAAGGTATTTACCATGTTTGCTGAAAAAATAGGCCTTTTAATGGTAACCTAATATATTTCCAAGTGTTAGGCACATAGTTAATATTGTTTATGCACTGGATATATTTAGCAATTTATATTTTTTAGGATTTTCTGAGAGTTTCAGAATTTTCATTTTTTTCTCAACAAATAAACACAGAATTTAAAAATTGAATATATGTTTTTATACACAATAATGCTTTTCCCATGTAAGATGTTAATCACAGCATATTTTTAACTATCGCTTGCTCTTTTAAGTGAAGCTCAGTGTATAACAATTATTACTATTATATATATTAACATTATATATGCATATGTATACATTAATGTCTTATATATGTATATACATGTGTTAATGTGAACATTATAATCATCCATAAGTATATATGTATATTACATAATACTTTTAACATAGCCAAATTACTTAGAGGAAGAGGAAGTAAAAGAATCCCTATAATTTAGCAAATTAATAATTTGCTGACTTCAACCACATTAGTAGAAGCTGTTTCAGGAGACGTGTACTTTTCTCCCTCATCATATTACTGTTTATAATTATAAGCTGGATCTCCTTTTTATAATGTTTTTCAAGAAAGGCATTTCCAATTGTACAACTTAGTTTAATTCAATGTAATGACATCAGTATAGTTGGTCCCAAAGGAAAATAAGCAAATAACTGAATCATTAATGCCATCCAAAATTTTCTCCCTTTTGAGACCTTCTTAATTTTCATTATCTATAATGACTGCAGTCAATGGTGCTTATATCTGAAAGTATGACACTTATTTGGAATATTCAGCGTATCATTCATAAACTTTTCTATGGTGATTTCATTTTACATGACAAAAATCACTAAGGGGAGTTCCAGTACTACAAACAAACTTGGTTTATTTTTGTAAATTTATTTTACTTCAACAGTCAACAGCAGGTATTGATTACCCACTGTGTTGAGAGCGTTGTACTGTGCATTGTAAGGAAGCCATTACATAAGAAGTAAAATATTTGCTCAGAGAAACACTGACTTATCATCTAATGAAGGAGAGAAGGAAAACTTTACACAAATGATTAGGTATCAGTCAGTCCATCCGGTTGCTCTTTATTCATTAATTCATTGAAGTGTACTAAGCAGTAGTCTTTTTTAAGGCATTCTTGTTTATATAAAGACAAAAGAAAGCATTTATTCTTTCAAAAAATCATGGTGGACAGGCAAGCCATGATGGAAGTACTCCCAGAATAATAGGGAAACAATATATTATCACTAGGAATGTTAGAGAAGCATAATGGGAACAATAGCTCTGACTGTTCTTAAAGGATGAAGTACATTTTTACTGTTGAAGATTAAAGAAAGTGTAGTTCCCTAGAGAAAATACAATAAACAAAGGCACAGAATTTGGCAAGAGTAGTCGTGCTAAGGCAATTGTGAAGTTATGAATAGTGGTTTAGCATGGCAGAACAAAGCATATGATACTAACTGGAAGATGTATGGTTATATCCATGGCTATATAGCATAGTATGTATGTTACGTATTAATGCCATAAATGTGTGTGTATATATAACATATGTTTACATATATACACAGACAGAGATAACATATATGGTATGAGTGCATCAGCTTTGCTGAGCAAAATGGTGAAAAATCTTAAAAAGTATGGGCATGTACCATATAACATTTCAGCCAATGACATCACCAATATATGGTGGTCCCATAGATTATAACATGCTATTTTTATTGAGTCTTTTCTATGTCTGGATATATTTTAATACAAATACTTAATGTGTTATAATTGTCTACAGTGTTCAGCACAGTAAAATGCTGTATAGTTTTGTAGCCCAGGAACAATAGGCTATATAGCCTAGGTACATAATACTCTATAACATATGTATGTACATACAACAGTGAAATTGCTTAATGCATTTCTAAGAATGTCCCCATAATTTAGTGAAGCATGATTGTATTGCTAGGAGTTTTAATTTCCTTAAGGTGCTAACAAATTGTTGAAAGAGTAGTTAACGTGGCCCATCTCTCACCTGTGAAAGACACCTAGTGGTTACATATTGGATGCCTTGACTTGGATGAAGAGTGAAAAGTATTGATACATGAAATGGACATGATGATAATTTAGGGGGAATATTCCTGAGTCTTGTTGATTCGACTTGTTCTGTAAGCCTAGACTCAGACTTTTTCAATCTGTCTGTAATGCTACAATAAAAGAAATTTTCTGAATTTTAGGTCTAATGATAACTTACATACCACGGTTGCAGCAACCACAAATGAAACTTTATTAAAAGTTGACTCTAGTACATGGTGAAATCTCAGCTGCAGAGCTTGACATACAGGGCCCTTACCCTACTTTTAGACTAATATCCCTCTATGACCCCACCTCTACTCCCTCTTATTTGCCAGTACATTTAATGTACAATAATCTGTCTATTTGTGTGACAAAAGGTTTAAGACCAATTTGCTATGCTTTAAAGCTTCTATTTGTGGCATATCGTCATTCTCAAAAAACTAACGAGAGAGCTGAGATTATTTCTGCTAAGAATCTGCTACTATATGTCAAAAGTTTTTAAAGAGTGGATTCCGGAAGTCTCCAGTGAAGTATTTTTTTGCTTATAGCCTGAAATCAAGTTCAATCTATTTTCATAGGAAAGAAAATATAACAACTAAACAGAAATGTACATTTTGTTCTAAACTCTTCTGTGGTCTTCTGCAACTTTCGGTCTTTTAGGTCATCTTCTGGATCTCCTTATTCTATCTTTTCTCTATATATATTTTTTTTCCTTTTTTTGCATTCACATCTGAGGTTTCTTCTAAAATACGAGCTGATTGATATAGCTGTGGGATCCCTGGTGTATACATTCTTTGAATTGTTCCAAGTTGTTTTCTCTACTTCTCTTTGCCCTTGATTTTGTAAAGTTTTTGCCATATGGATATTTCCCTATTCTGAAGGCTGATCAAGATGTAGTTGAACTTTGGGAGTTTCTCGATGGTCACCATAGCAGTAAAACAGGTCATAAAGAAGAGCAAGAGCAGCAGGTAACAAGATAAAGCCATTAGGCTTAAGTTTTTATTTGAGTGCATCTAAGTGAAAGTTTTAAGTTTTGCAAATTTTTTATTTGCCTTAGCCAAGGAATGTTTTAAGAAAGTAATTTTCGAATCTGTATTTCTTTTGGAAAGTTCCTCATCCCCACTAAAATAATATATTGATCAAATAAGCAGACGTGGGATCTTTGTTCCATCTTATTCTAACGTACTTTTTAGATGAATAATTTTTCTACATCTGAAGTTCCTCAAGTGGCCACTGTAATTCTGTTATCCTTGGAAAGCATGCCATTTAGTAAATAAATAAATGTAAGTATTTGGATATTAATATAAATACATGTAAGAATCAGGAGTTTAGTTTTCAGGGTGCAAGAACAAGGGCTAGGACAAATCTATGAGAGTCTGGAAACACAGCCAAATTATTGCTTGTGCAACTTGTCTTGAGCCCCCAACCTAATGGCTGGCTGCTCATGACAAACCTGGTAATCTGCTGATTCCTGAAAGGCCAGTGGCTGGATGAAGAGAAGATTTCTCTCAAACCAGACTTTCACGGAAAAAAAAAAGCCCTCCTAAGATTTTTGATAAGATGTAACACAGCATTTGTCTTATGAAAAGGCTGTGCCCTACTTTGAACTCATTGGCCATTTGAAGCTGACTCAAAAACAAACTTATAGGAGCCTATGTCTGCCCTCTTCTCTATATGGACTCACGCTTGTAGGAAATGAAGAACATGTGCAGAGTTAAATAGGACTATTGTTAGCAATAAAGCAGGCTTTCACGAAGATGAATGTTTCCAAAGTGATTCACTAATCCACGTATTCCTTAAAAACTTATCTTCTTTCCTAGAAGGATTGGGAAATTTGGCCCAAAAAAAAAAAAAAAAAAAAAAGTGTAAGCTCAAATCTAATGCAAGATTTGCCTCATCACTGTGGTCAGCGATTTCAAGTTTAGCTCAAGAGGTAACATATTCATGGGTATACTGAAAGGTGCCTTAAGAGTAAATCATTGTTTGACAAGCACACTTGAATGATACGTTTTTCTAAAAAAGATAATACAATTCATATAAGGTTTAATTGCTTAGTTTATTGTTCAGATGAGTGTTAGGACGTTCCTTAAAAATGACTTGCAAATTCGTCTTCCTAGGATAAAAATTTTCTGGAATGCAAGTCATGCTAATACTAACGTCGACCAGTAATTCTAGAAAGTTAAATCATAATTACCTAGAAGGCTTATTAAAACACATATTTCTATGCCTTGATCCCAGAATTAAAAATATCTGGGCTGCGGCCCTAGAATTTCCGTTTAGGTGATGCTAATGTTACTGGTCTGTGAAGACACTTTGAGGGCTACTGATAAAACATAGTTTTAGTCAGTAATCCTATTATGCTCTATAGCCGGTGAAGGCTTCAGAGGGAACAAATATGAGTGCCAATAAAATTGTTTTAATACAGCTCACGTGTCAGTTTGTAATATTTGAGATGTTTATTACTTGAGGATGTTGGAATCTTACTATTATGCCTAATTTAAGATATCCAAATTTTATGTTATTCCTCTAAAGAAGAAAGATTTCTCTAATGTCAATGACCAACTCAATATTATTAACTGAGTACAATTTTCTCTGATTTCCTAGAATAGGTCAGTCAATAAGTATTAATATATACTGATTGAGGAGATGCGCACATTGGCTTTGGATCACAATGCTGCACGCCATACAGGTTTTATCAATACGTGCTGTCCCCTGACAATCCCATTGTCTCTTTCAATATCTAATTTTCTCATAAGCTGTACAGTATACGTTTTAATGCTTGCCATATCCCAGCTCTTACCAATCAGACTCATAATCATTTTATTAAAAAATGTGCACTGCCCCTAGATATCTGCTTATGTTTTCTAATGCATGCTGCCCCTAAGCTTAGTCCATTCTTTTTATCAGAACCAGAATGAGTCTTGCCCTGAAGGGATCCTTTCAAACTCACTGTTGGTTCTGAATGCATTTTTGCCTTCGGGTTCCATCCTTCAGACTGATCATCCAGGCTCCAGTGAATGTTGCCTTTGGGTTGTCTCCTTCAGTTTCAATTTCAAGGCTTGCATGTTTTTACCCTCAGGTTTTCCCTTTTCAGTTTCTGTATGAGATTTTAAGGAACTGGTGCCTTAAAACACTTTCTCATTGCAGTATTTTCCTGTTTCACACTTCAGTAACATGGATGTGGACTGCTATTTCATTGATCCGATATTCACTCGTAAGAATTTCAATATCCTCTTTTCTTATTTATTTTTTATATTATACTATATTTCAAACTGTAAACTTATTCAATGGTAAGTCATGTAGCATATATATAAAATGAAGCATCTCACCAAATACATATTTTCTACTGGAGGAGATTATTTCCACACCTACATAATCATAACCAGTGGAAATATTGGTACTAAACAAAAGATGTGGACTTGTTTTAATTTAAGCATAAATGGTTTTATTGGAATCTAGTTAGGTAGCTCACAGAAATAATACAGAGCTTAGAACCATGCTTCATAAAACTAAGGGTAGGTCAAGGAAGTTAAATAGAAACTAGACAGCTGGAAACACAGCTATGTCCATACTGATAGAACAGTTTGGTTAGGGCACCACCAGTAAAAATGCTGGACCCTGATGCTACCCCCAGAACTACTGTGAGTAGATGCTGGATGCTACCACCATCATATTTTAATAATTTTTAGTAAGATCTCCATTTGAATTGCTGAGATAATGGTTGAGGTTCCTAGGTCCCAGCTGGGAACATAAGATTGGCTGAACTAAGTTAATGCCTCTAGGGCTAGCTGCTAGACTTCTAGTTGAAGTTTAAGAGGTTCCCATTTATATTGACTTGGGGGCTGCAAGACAGGTAAACATGGTAATAGTCCCCAGACACTGAAGCAGTTCATATGTTATGTCCAAGAAAACATTAGAAGTGTAGAAAATATTTACAAGATCATTATCTTTTATATGTAAATGGTATCTTACATGTGCTTGTACAAATATTCATTTTTGAATTTAACTTTTCTTTTACCTGGACAGATATGGTTTTCCCTTGCAAAACCATTTTTCTGTTTGTTCTCAACTCTTCTGGAATACAAGGTAAATTATGGACACTACTTTTAGGCCAAATTCTAGCTTATCACTAAACTGACAAGCATGAGCAGCCTCGAGAAGCAGTTTAATCTGATCAGAGATAATTTAAATTATGCTGTCTCTTGGGATAGATGGTTGCATTACGTTTGAAATGCTTGAAGAATTCCATGCACCTCTGTATGTTCTCACGTTGCCTTCAGTGAGCCAGATCTGTTTATCCTGAAGATTTTTCTATAAAAGCCATTTCTATCTTCTTCCAAATGTCTTGGTTTTCATGTGTTTCTGAACTCTATCTACTGTAAAGTTCATATATAACCAGTACAAAGCAGGTTTGCATTTCTCACAAACATGCTAAAAGTTTGACCTTATAATAAATAATGTCCTTTGCTTATTTCAGCATGGGAAGTGTCTGATTCTTTTTGCCCCTTTGTAAGCATGTCTTTAACCAACGCTAGGACAATGTTGTTAGAACAGAAAGCTGCTTTATCTTACAAGTAAGTCTAGGTGATGAAAACCTATCCAGAGGATGGATCATTTGTTTCAATTACACATAAATCAATAATGTCTTTCATTGAACATGATTTTAAAGTAAAACTTTTAATTATGATCCTTTTCTTAAATTCAGTAAACATTTGAGTGCCTACTTTGGCTAGGCACTGTTCTCAGGGCCAAGAATAAAATGCTGAAAAAGAGAAGTGGAAGAAAAATGCCTACTGCAATAGAGCTTATATCCTAGTAGGGCTGTCAGTCACATATGTAATAAGTAGGTGGAACAGGAAATAAAAGTGAGTGTGTATATACATACATATATATTTATAGACTTCAATACTACCAACATTTTTCCCTACTTCAACATTTATGACTATTTATATATACGTGCATACACACATACACATATATACACACACACATACACACATATAAAAGTTGGTAATATTGAAGTATATAAGTTGGTATTATTGAAGTAGGTAGAAAAGACATTGTTGAAATTTTAGCTACAGTTGCCATTGAAGGTTGTATATAAATATAGACAGTGAGGGAAAAATCTATGTGGATATAAGGAAAATAACATTTTAGGTATAGGAAACAGGGTTTAAAAACATCTGTGGTGGGGACCTCCCTAGTTTTTTCCTAGGAATATATAGGAGGCAGCTTTAGTTCAATAAGAGTGAGTATTGAGTTTTGGGGTTGTTGAAGAGATGAGGACAGAAAGAAAATGTGGAAGTTTGTTGTAAACACTATGTATTTTATTCTGAGTGAGTTGGGAAACCATGAAGAGTTTGGAGCATAGTAGGCTTTCTTCTGACTAAATAGTCCAACTCTTGATTTATGGTTTTGGAAAGAATGATCAGGAGCTCAGTTTTTATACATTAAGTTTGTGTTAGCTAGTAGGCAGCTAAGAGGTTATGTTAAGTAAGTGGTGAAATAAACAAGTCTGACATTCAGTAAAGAGGTGAAGGCTGGAAGTATACAAACATGACAGCCATAAACACCCAAATAGTAGTCAAAGCTATATTCTATTGCTGCATAACTAAGTGTCTCCAAAATTCACTGTTTAAATTTATGTGTATATATATATATATACTTTTTTCTCACAGTATTAGAGTTAAGGAACTATAACTTGCAGAGCTAAGTAGCTTCAACAGACATACGTAAAAAGTTATGTGTCGGCATTTAGTTTCAGATATCTTTGCTTGAACCAGTTCAATCCGTTACACAGCGCTGCGTTCTCAGCTCCTCCTGGAGCTGTCTGCTCTTCTCACAGTTCCTCACCAGTCTGCTGTATGACCCTCTATGCTTGCTTCTCCAAGTTGGCCAGCTTCCTTTATCTGCCCAACGTCTTTCTTCATTGTCATTAATCAAAGATTGGCAGTCTTCCAGTCATCTGAGCAGGGGTGGAGGAAAAATGAAGAATGGGCAGGGTGCCACAGAGCTCAAAAAGTTAATGAGTTCAAGACTCTGTAGACAGTAGTAAACGATGAGGATTGAATGGAGGTTGGGAAGAAGGGGCAACTGATGGTGGGCAGTTATATATATTATATAATTTATAATTACATATTATATATAGTTACAATTTAGATACACATATATATTATACAGGCATATATGTATATGTAACTTGATTAATAAAGAAAAACGTATGATTGCCTGTCCTAAATAAGAATTTATATGTATATGTGTATATATATATATATAAATATATATACTATACAAATATATATGTGTATATATATAAATTTTAATTTATGACATGTAATCATATACTTTTTTTTATTAATCAAGTTAAATTAATGAAATCACAGCAAATTGCCCTTCAAGTGCCTGAAGGAAAGAAATGAAATACACATGTATGCATTCAGCAGTGTGTGAGTTCTAAAAAGCAAAATCATATACTGCTTCCTAGTCCTTCATTATCCTACCAATTCATTGTTTTATTTGAACTATTGTTTTAAAGTTGAAACTTTTCAAAACAATGCATTTCATAGTATGGCATGTGGTTCTCATGAAACTATTCAAATGAGGAAACCCAAGAATAGATGAGTAAAATTCACATGCCAATATCACATAATCTGGCTTCCTGTTAATTTCTCTAACCATGCAATTTGTTGATAAATTATTGTTACAGGATGGTAGCATTTACCCTCATAACATGCAAGATGATAAAGAAAAATAGCTTTGTGATATTCTCTTTACTTCATTTTCTCACCCCCACTTTTATCTCTTCCGTTGCCCGTTTAGTCCCAAATTTCAGGAATCTAGTTTCATTAATTCCAATCATTAATCTTCTGCAAGGGTCACAAACTCAACTTTCTCTTTGGAAGTGAGCAGTTAAATGTTAAAGCTAGGATAACTGGTATGTATCACAATAGAGTGGTAGAGTCTGGCGAATTTAGCAAGTAGTCTTCCTACGAATATTCTCTCTCTCTCTCTCTCTCTCTCTCTCTCTCTCTCATGTTAACAGTGTTTTAGTATGATAAAATATCTCTGAGCCAGATGTAGCCTTCAGACTTCTATTTAATGATCCTTTTAATAATCTCTCATGTGTTTTTAATTTCTTGGTGGAATAAGCTTATATTCACCCCGTTTTCTAAGAACAGAAACCTTTCCCTTTTATCATTACTTATATAGATTTTCCCTATAAGATTGAACTGTGCAAATGGATAAATCCTGGGGAAATTTTCTGCCCACTTCCAAGTACATTTTTTCCACATAAACTGTTATAATGCAGTGTTCAATTAGCAACTGACACATATCAAACATGTTGGCCCATTACCATACAGTTACCAAACACACATCCACACACAGGCAGGCAGGCATGCACATACAAGCAAAACAGAAATATAGGAATAAGAGATGTTGTTTATACAAGTCCATCGATCTTTTGAATGAGAGAATCTAGGACTAGAACTAATGCTTATTTATTGTAGTCTTTTGGAGAATGGCCCCTACTCTGTTTCCTTGTTTCCTTTCTTCCTTATTTCCTCCCTTCCTTTCTTATTCCCTTCCTTCCTTCATTTCCTTCCTTCCTTATTTCCTTCCTTCCTTATTTCCAAGGGTTATTAACTTTTCTGTAACATTCTATTTATAATCTGTATTCTGAGTTTCTAGTCCCTCTATTAATAGGTCTATTAATATTCCTATACTATTTCATCTTCTCTCATTAGTAATAATTCCATATATGCAGACTCCAGTGTGACTATTTTCTCTTCTTATTAAGGGATTCTACATATCCCCAATCTTTCTTTTGTACATATGTGATGGGTAAAGTTTAATTCCAGTAATATTATTACTAGTTACATATATTCCACTTGTGATTATAATAATTGCTCATAAAGTCATCTAACTGTAGAAATCAGTGGCTCATAAAACATGAACGTAAGCTCACATATATAATTCAAATGCAATTTCATATCAAGATGTATGTTTAGTATATATTGTTCGTGTGCTGATTTGAATTTATATTAAAATATTGATATTTAACATGAGAACATAGCCTTCTAGACTGGCTATTTTAAAATTAGTAAAACTCAGGAATGTGAAAAAGAGGAGATCAGTTTACATATTATACCAGTAAATATGGGTATGTATGGGCCTGTAAATAAGCTATTGGTAAGGAAACAAGGAATTTTATTTTATTAACTACAATCAAAACAACAACAACAGTAAACCTAATACTAGACTATAATGTCAGAAATCTCAATACTAGGCTTTTGAAGAAAAATACAACAAAAGAATGGAAATATTGAAGCTAAGAAATATATGGAATCTTAAATATGTGCATATGCATATAAAATGTATATTGTCTGAGAAAGTTTTTATTTATAAAGGTTAGATTTATATAGTTTGTACAGAGTCCATATATTGCAGAACTAAAAAACAATTACACTGAAACCATCATATTTGAAAACATGGTCATATTCTGATTAATAATTAACTGGCTTATTATCAGGTTGATCATTTGTATTAAGAAGATACGGTAATAGAAAATTTGATTAGTCACAGACAGGAAGAAAAGAAATGAGCTTGAAATATGGAATTTTTTTTTTTTGTGCAGAAGCTATGCAAGAAATTTGCTCATAGACCTATAGGGGAGAAAAAAAAAAATAAGAGTTCAGACAATGCATCATTTTACATTGAATTTGAACATTTTGTTGTTATTAAAAACATGTAACCAAAATAAACTGAGTCTTTTGTCCCCACATCAAGATCTGTTCCCAAATAGTATATTGAAAATAAACAAAAATCTGACTCAAAAAGCTCTTCGAAGGGATATGTCTTCAGTGAAGGCTTTTGAAGAGGCAGCCAAAGAATTATCCTATCAGAGAGTGCAAGTAAGATGTCCTGACTCGTGTCTTCCAATACCTCAAACAATATTCCTGCTGTTCTAATCTCCATGCATGTCTCTTCCTCCAAACTTCAACCCCTCTGGATTTTCCTCCTTCCACAATGTTGTAATGACACCACAATTTCTGAGACTTTTTTTTTTTTCTTTAAGTAGCATTGTGTAAATGCAAATCTCTTTAGATTCTTTGGGAATTGTCCAGTTTACCACTAGCCCATATTCCTACTCTGAACAACAAATACCTGTGATCTGAGGGGTAGACAGAAATAACTTTTCCTTTGATGGCCTGAGGGAGAGGGAAAGACTTTGAAAATCTACATTGTTGTCTCTTTCTGAATATCGCTGCATGTGAAAATTTGTTTCAAGAAAAGCATCCATGAAATATGCCTCTTCATATTTCATTTGAAGAATGACTGTGTTTGGAAAGGGAGAGAGAGGAGACTGGGATGGCAGTATGTGGAAAGCTGTATCACCAGCAGTGGAAGTGAAAATCTGATTCTTCCCGACTGAGTCTGCAAAGAAGCTTCTGGGGTGTGCCATTCTTCACCAGGACGGCCAGAAAGGTGAACGTGGAATGTGGATGGACCTGGCTTTCTCCTAATGCTGCTGTAACCACTCTGATCCACTTCAGGCTCTCAGTTAAAGCTCTTAGCCAGGATAAAAAATAACACATGCTCCGGACAAGATCTATAAGCAAAGTAAAATCTTCATAAATAAAATGAAGATGGTATAGACTTAGATGTGAGGCCAATTTTCAGTTGGATTTTGACTTAAAAGAGGAAGCAATCTCTGTGAACTTGTGGTCAGGTGCAGTGGCCTTATGGCTATTATCCTAGCACTTTGGGAGACTGAGGCTAGAGGATTGCTTGAAGCTAGAAGGTTGAGACCAGTCTGGGCAACATAGTGACACACCGTCTCAACAACAACAAAGAAAAATAGGCCGGCATGGTGTCACACATCTGTAGTTCCAGGTACCTGAAGGTGGAGGTGTGAGGATCACTTGAGCCCAGGAGTTGGAGATTACAGTGAGCTGTGGTTTCACTGCTTCACTCCAGTGTGAGCAACAAAGTTGTCTGTCTCAAGACAGAGATCCTGTCTCAAAACAAACAAAAAAAACTCTCTGTGAATTTCTAAAGTGCAGATGCAAAAATTAAAGCCAGTGCCGCCTGATTAAATTGGGCTCAGTTGGAGAATTTAGGAAGCTGTAATGGAGTTATTCAAGATGAGGAAGAAAATCCAAGAAAATTTTGAAACAAATTATCTTTTCGAAAATGAGACCATGAACCAGGTTCAGACTGTATTGTTAGCTTCAGCAGATCGAACTAAATCTGAAGAATTCAAGACAACAAGCAACGTTGGAGCACAACAGGCAAGATGGCCTGATGACAGAAAATCCAAAAGGGACAATTACAACTGGGTAGCATATGAGAACTGACATATATACCAGTTTTTTAGATATAGCGGCCTACCTGGGCAAGGGATTGGGAAGCATTTATATGTATCAGCAAATATTTTGACCATTTAACTAGTAGCCTACATTCTGACAGAGGACTTAAACAAGCAGAGATGTTTAACACTGGTATGATGAATGGGAAGACACTAACATAACAGCCAATATACCACTTTCCACATATAGATCACAGAAAATTCTCTACCAGAAGTATTGTGATAAACAGTTATAACTCTAGAAATTGACTAGAATAATAAGGGTAGAGTGAAGGGAATAGGACAGAGATATCCAGGAGAAGACTCAGTATGACACTATCAGTCTACCCTGCATTCAAGGAGTGAAGTTGGCGTACATTATTGTAATGGATTTTATAAACAATAATAAAATCATTTAAAGTCTTTCTGCTTGTGTCATCACCGTGCACTAGCTATTCTAAACAACGCCACTGATAAAATGCCAGGAAGAATTGTTCTACTCATCTCCTCCCACTCATGACACATTACTGGAAGAGGTCCAAAACCAGAATCCAAGAAATTATCAAATTTAGTATTTTAAGGATTACTTGGCAATGAAGTTCACAAGAAGTAGTAGTGAAAGATTCGGAGTTAAGAACATAGTTGGCTGGGCGTGGTGGCTCATGCCTGTAATCCCAGCACTTTGGAAGGCTGAGCTGGGTAGATCACGAGGTCAAGAGATCAAGATCATCCTGAACAAGATGGTGAAACCCCATCTCTACTAAAACTACAAAAATTAGCTGGGTGTAGTGGAGCGTTCCTGTACTCACAGCTATTCAGGAGGCTGAGGCAGGAGAATCACTTGAACCCCGGAGGCAGAGGTTCCATGCAGAGAGCTGAGACTGTGCCACTGCACTCCTGCCTGGTGACAGAGTGAGACTCTGTCTTAAAAAAAAAAAAAAAAAAAAAAAAAGAAAGAAAAAGAGCATAGTAGTCTTTACTTATGAGATAAAAGAAAGAAAATAAAAGAATAGAAGACTAAGAAAAGAATTACCTGTCAACATCACAATGAACGCCAAGGGAAGTGATCAGAAGCTAATAATCTGGCTATCTAGGTAACAGTATCATTGAATTGCTAATCTAATCAAGAGATGAACTGGGGTTTTAGCAAGGACAATTTCAGGCAGAGAAGTTGAAGTCAGATTGGCTGTCCTTGGATGAAAACTGAAGAGTTATCACAGCCAGTAAAAGGAGCTTTCAGGAACTATTTTTTTTAATAATGGGAAGACAGCAATAAATAAATGGCATCATTGGTTTGAGGACATGCTTCCTGTTTCAGCCGGCAAGAGATTTAGGCTGTATGGAAAGCCAGATGAATTGCAGAGGATTTCAGAGAGGAGATTGAGGAGGATCATCAAAGAACCAGGATGAAATAAGAGCTACAGTTCAAGGAATAAAATTGTATTGCTTACTTTCTGAGTGTTAAGAGTCATGTAAAAGAAGAAAACTTATTCAGAAATGTATAAATTTGAAGTATACAAGTTTAAAACAGAATTTAACAAAAAATCATAAATAAATAAAAAATGCGTGAGCATATGTGTGCCTAAATGTGTACAGAAACATTTTAGGAAACCATGCTTATTAAAGGAGTTACAATTCATTATATCCAACTACAAAAGCAAATATGTCTCCTCTTCTTGACACTTTAGCCTCTTTGAGAAAAAACTCTTTTATACTAGAGTATACATTTCTTACTTAAAATTAAATAATTGTCCTTCCTTTTGCTATTATAAGAAGTTACAAAGTGTTTTTGTAAATGTAAATAGAGTAAATCGAGAAAATATCCTCTACTGGCAACATATTACAATTTGTGTATACATATACATGACTAAATGAGTGTGCATATTTTTACCAATTCAACTATCATGTCACATAATTTTATGTGTGCCTGAGTCTGTGTGACTTGCTACTGCCTTTCACTGTCTAATCGACTGATTCATTCATCCAGAATACATTGATTAGTACTGGATAATGTTATTTGCTGTGTCGAATTTACTGCAACCTAGATTATCATCAACTCAAAGAAAACCCCTTTATTTAAAATGGATCACGAATCACCCCATTTGTTCAGTTGGTTAGTTTTCATGCCCCTGTTGTTTTGCACCTCTTCACAACCAAGTTATATCATTTGTACCCTTCAGTCAGAATGTTCTTAACTACTTTTCTTCTGTCTTGTCTCTTCAGGAGCACTTAACTTCACTTCTTAGCATAGCAGCTGCTCGGGCATGATTTGCCAATTCATTCTGTGCCCATACCTATAATTCTATCAGCATCAAGTCCTAAATATTAGAATCCTTTATGAGCAACATGTAGGGAAAGGGCAACCTGAACCAGAAAAATGTGTAGAAAACTAAGAAAAGCTTTGCATTATGAAGAAGAGCAGAGGCTTCATCAGAGAACGTAGTCAAAGTCTGTTAGTCCAAAAGTAATTGAATACCAATTTAAAGAAATGTGAGAAATGACTGATGATTGTGAATACCTCCATCCCTTCACCATCTAAATCATGAGTAAGATTCTTACAGTCTTTCTAGCATTGAACTAAACTTGAACCCAAATGTTTCCAAATGAAATTTGTATAAAATATCACAATATTTAATAATACATTTTATATTCTTTTCATATACCAAGGCTATTTTTATGCCATCCACAAAGTATGCTGTGTCAAAATAAGAATAGCAAATTTGCACTTACTTAAAATATACTTGTAAAAAACAGTACAGTGGAAGGGGATAGTATTATTTTCATTAAAAATTACCTTACAATTTTGGGAAGTCTCTCGTATTTCTAAAGTTATAGTCAAATTAAATCATGTATAAATGGTAATTTGGTAATATTAAAATGTATATTTTATGTAAAATGAAAAGTATTCTTTTTTAACTTTTAATAAAATTATGTGATCTAACACTTAAAACTTAATGGTAATTTTCTAGTAAAAAAGCTTGCTTATTAATTTGCTTTTTCTAATGAAAACATTAGCACTTATTTTCATAAAATAAAAAGCAAAATGATACTAATGTAAAAGTATTTCAATTTTTTAATTAAATGCCTGTTAGAATCTGTGTTTCCCATTATAGATGAAAATATAATTGCAAATTAAGGATACTCGTAACAGAGTAAGAAACATACAAGTTAATGGGAAATACTCAGATTCACAATGAGCATGTGCAAATCTGACCATATTAGTAGCATGCTGTTCTCTCCAGGGCTGTGCAAAGTAAAATGGCATATTTTTAGTAGTAAATCACAGTCAGTTGTCCTAAGAAGGATGAGGAAAACAGAACTCCAAAAGTCAGAAAGGAATGTATAAGCACAGAAGTCTTGAGATTAGAAACAAATAGCCTTCAAGTACCAGTGAATCTTAAAGCCATCAATAAATTGTAGAACACAAGCTTACCTCCTCTACTGCCACCATCTTTATGTGCAATGAAAATTGTTGTATTTTATGTTGTATTCTATTAATAACACCAACATTTACGTGTAAGTAAGTTTCGAAACCTAGAGGTGATTATTAACTCAGAAGTAGTCTTACCAAAAAGTTTTAAAGGCTATCTGCACTTTTGAAACCGTACCAGCTACGTATATGGACAGATACACAAACACAGAGGCCTCATTAGAGTTGATTCATGCTTATGTGACAAAAAGGAGGAGAAGGAAACAAAACAACTTCATTCTTTTTTTAAAGTTAAAGTTGAACTATTAATAAAGTGAATGTGGGTCACATTTTAAAACATACGTGTTTGGCATGTTCTTTGATTTCATAGCTTTTAATTCAGTAAAGGTGTTTTTAAAATTACCTCGACTCTGCTGTGAAACCTGATAAAGCATTTTATTATCATTACATTCTCATCTGCTCATTAGTGATTGTGGAAATTTTTTATAAATTAGCATATACAGAACGTGATAAAGTGTTATACCCGAGTGAGTTAGAAGGAAAGCCCCACTCTCTGAGTTCCAAATTAAGAGTCCTTTATTTGCTGGTGGCCGAGGAATGGCTAACGCTCAAAATTCTCTCAGACCTTGATTTCCCTTTATACCTTGTTTTAGGTAGGGGAGGGGGAGCCTGTCTGAAGCAGAATTTTACTGAAGCAGAACAAGCAAGTTAGGTAAGGAAGCTGGTAACCACGGGGCAGGAGGTTCCCAGGATTATTGGTTGCTAAGGGTATTTTCATACAGTCACTAAGGGGGCCAGCAGGGGGACCTTTCCATACAATCAATCACTAAGGAAGGTATTCACAATAGCAGGTAGACTTGCCAAGCAGGATGCGGTTACAATGGTTACAGGTACTGTGAACAGTGTGAACCACTCTTAATGGTTCAAAGCTTTGAGTGCAGCATGACCCAATAATGCACCTGAGGGGCTGCGGCAGGGAGGGAGAAGCTAAGATGGACCATGTCAGGCTTACAGCTAAGATGGAGTCAGTTAGGCTAGCACAAGCTAGGTTATTACAAAAGGAAGTTATATGTTGTTCATTAAATATAGATATGCACATAGGCAGTATATTCAAATAACTTTTGATATTTATCCATTTTGGGTTTGGAGACAGAGTCTTGCTCTGTCACCCAGACTGGAGGGCAATGGCGTAATTTCAGCTCACTGCAACCCCCACCTCCTGTGTTCAAACAATTATCCTGCCTCATCTTCCCACGTAGCTAGGACTACAAGTGTGTGCCACCATGCCCAGCTAATTTTTTGTATTTTAGTTGAAACAGGATTTCACCATGTTGCCCAGGGTGGTCTAGAAGTCCTGACAATCTGCCCGCCTTGGCCTCCCAAAGTGCTAGGATTATAGGCATGAGCCACCATGCCCGGCAAGCTAATATTTATTCTAATGGCCATTACAGCTGATCATAAGTACCGATAATGTTAGTGAGGGTATTGCTAAACAGACAAAATTAAAATCAGCAAAATTTTCTCTGTTAGATATGTTGGAAATTGTCCATTCTTCATAGCTAAAACTGTTATTTATAATGCCTGTCTTCAGTAGATAAAATCAATATCCAACATGGATGAGATGTGAATTAGTGTTGCATCAAGGTTATTCCCCAATGACCTAAGCCATATATGTAAAGTAAACTGTGACAGCCATGACCACATGCCTCTCAGGTCTGATATGGGAACCCAGTTATCAGTGGCCTCAGCTCTTACACTGTGAAATCCAGCATTGCTTTATTGCAGAGGCCGTACTTCCTACTCACTTCCCCCAGCTAATTACTCAGCACAGCAGGAATACTAGGCAAGCCAGTTCCTGGGGGGGGACATAGAGCTCTTTTGATGGTGACTGTAATTCAAGGGCTTCTTGCTGGCCCTGCTAAACTTTCTTAGAACTGAATCTAGCATCAGTCAAGCGGCTTTCATCCAAAATCACTTTCTTTCCTCTCTTCTGCACAAAGATCAAACCTTTATTTCCATGTGCCAGCTTCCTTTGCCTTTTTCCACTTATTTTCGCTTTTCTATCATTAGCATTTCCCCAATAAATCACTTGCACATCAGATTTCATCTTGGCATTTACTTGACCAAGGACACTGACTAATACACAAACATATTGGTATATTTGGAATTTAATGGAAGAAATTGCTTAGAAATCTCTCTATAGATGTCTAATTTAGCACCGAAAAACATTATTTTTTTGACATACTCTTGGCGTATGTAGTCAGAAAATGTGGCAATATTATCATGGTAACCAGATCCTAATGCAGCTCAAGGCAGACCTACATTTTTATTTTCCTTCTCTTTAAAAAGCTATTGTTCTCCTAAAATAAATATTGGCAGTTCTGCCAACGGAGACATGTGCAAGGGAAACAGACAATCAATGCTTAAAAAAAAAAAAAAAAAAAGGTAAAATCTTCCATAGAAGTCTGAGAGTAGGAAGATTGGCTAAAGTGTCATCTTTGTCATTGAAATACAAGAATATATGTGTGGCACGATGAGACATGTAGGAAAGTGCCATGTACAGTAAGAATAAGTGGTATAGGAAGGAGATATTTTAGAATATTCAGAAAAGGAGAAGTAAAGTAAAAATCAAAACACTTTAGAATTCAAGGAAAACTTCGTTAGATCACTTTTGGAAAACTATATTAATTTTAAAACTTCAACTTCTCCCTCTGTAGAAGCAGGATATACTTGGTAATTTACAATGTCTTAATATGAAATCTGGCTCTAATATTGTATGACTCATTTATGAATTTATTAAGTAATTAAATAATACAAATGTGATACGGTTTGGCTGTGCCCCCACTCAAAATCTCATCTTGAATTTGTAATCCTCCTAGTCCTCAGAATCCTCTGCCGCTCAAGGGAGAGACCAGGTGGAGGTAATTGAATCATGGGGGTGGTTTTCCCCACGCTGTTCTCGTGCTAGTGTGTGAGTTATCAGGAGATCTGATCGTTTTTTTAAGTGTTTGGTAGTTTCTCTTGCGTTTATTCTTCTTCCTGCGGCCCTGTGAAGAAGACGTCTTGCTTCCCCTTCACCCTCTGCCTTAATTTTAAGGTTCTTGTGGTCTTCCCAGCCATGTTGAACTGTGAGTCAATTAAACCTTTTTCCTATATAAATTACTCAGTTTCCTACAGTTGTTTAGAGTAGTCTAAAAATGGTTTAATTCAACACTAGATGGCTATTTTATTCCAGGCAATAAGTTACAAATCTCCTAAAGAAATAAAGACAAGTATTCAATAACTGTGTTATAATGTGATACATACTCTGAAAAAGCATGCCTGGAAAGTAATGGGATATAGCATAGGAGTATTTAAATCCTCCCGGTAAGAAGTGTCAAGAAAAACTTTTCAGATGAAAGAGGAGAGCATGGATAGACTAAGATACGGATTCAATTTCTAGATGGTCTAGAGCAGGGAAAGGTAGCATCTAAATATCAGCTTGTTTAAAGGTATTAAAACAGTAGGGGAATACAATCTATTGGAGACATTAATGTCATGGCTTGAGCAAAGGTTACAGGTGAGGAAGCAGGCTGGGTGAGGCAGGAAAAATAGACTGGCCAGTTCTTAAAGCCCTTAGGAAACCAGGCATTTCATTTTCAAAGCCATGAAGAGCCACAGAGAAATTTTACTAAAAGAAGTTATATAGTTAATTTTGGCTAGAAGCTCACTTTGAATGTAGTAAATCATAAGTATGTGAAGATTAGTCAGAAAATTATTAAAATTCTATACAAAATAAACTAGTTCACAACATGGGTGACTGAGTATATTTTGTTTGGGTAAATAGAAAATAATTGTGACAAACAACAGAGAGTTTAGATTTCTAGAAGTTTGAATATAATTTTAAAAATAATTAGATATCCCTTAGAACGTGTGGCCTTTAGTGAATAAATGAAAGAGGAACTCCTATTTGACTCTTTTTCTGGATTCTTATCTTGTGTTAGCCATAGTTCCAGCAAAGATTTCCCCACCGTGTCTGGCATCATTCATGGTGGTTGGTGATGTTGACTAATCCTTACCCTCGTTTGAAAGCAAAAATAGGAAGCTGACATGGTTGAGCATTACTGGCAGACTTGAGTTGAAAATCATCAGTGTGGAATTATTTGATAGAAAACTGACTTTTTCAGAATCCATCCTCTAGAAAATGGGTGTTTTTTTTTTTCCCCCAAATTGATTCTTAGCTTAGAAATAGAACTCCCTTTCAGATAATTCCTTAAAAGTATATTACTCTGAAATTTTTACTGTAACTTTTTATGACTTAGAAATCAACCAGGCGAGGGTAATGGGGCCAGTCAGGGTCAGGTGACCTTTAAGTGGAGGTGAGAAAAACAAGTATGGGTAAAGGATGATTGAAAAAAAAAAGAGTGTAAAGCAAGGTTATAAAATATACTCTGCTTCAGTTTTTCCTCAAAGTTGCCAATGGGGAGGTCAGATTCCTGCATGTCTTGTCTTTGTTTCTATCTCTCCCATGCTGTAATCATTTCTGTTACAGCAAATGCATTGCATTGTGATTGTTAGTTTATTGGTACATCTTTCCCATTGAAACTTAAGCTTCTAGAGTACAAGTGTTGTGTGTTTTATGTATTCATTCCTAGCACCTTACATCGGTACCAGACAGTTTTCAGGTACTTAATAAATATTTGTTTTAGAATACAAAACTTGATTAGTACTATTTTTAAAAAGAATTTAGATACCTTGAAAATGGCCTGTTTCTTATACATCCCAGGTATTTATGCTTTAACTTTACTTCTCTTCTAGGAATTACCCTACTAAACATCTAAACCTCATGAGCATCCTTTGCTTTTTGCAATCCCCTGTTCACACCAATGCTACTGCTTATTCCAGTGCAGTAGGGTTACGGCCCAGCCCTCCGGCTTGTTTTCTGGCTTCAGCAGGGAAGGATTTAATTAGCCATTTAACTTCCTCAGGTGTAGGGGACAGAGCTCCCTCTTCTGCTAATGAGGTCTGCCTTGCCAGCCAGCCGCACTGGTTTCTCTCTTCAAGCCGCCTCTCTCCAGCACAGCTGGTGAGCTGGCTTCTTGACGACCACTTAGTCCTCACTGGTATGAAAATGGCTCCGTCAAGAACCGTCCTGGCTGTGCTCCGGGCAATATCCTCCCCCTCCCTAATAACTTCAAACTGGTTGTGACTCCGGAACCTGTCTCCCGTTGCTGACTATTCTACTTTACTGAGTGAGGAATCTTCTCATCTTCTTTTCTCTTTTTGCACGGGTCTCATCCTTTCTTCCCTCAAGGAGATTCTGTGTGCTAAAAGAGTTTTGGTTTAGTTTTTAGGTCTGTTTTTAAAAATTGGTGTCTGTGTTCAGAAATAATGTTTGTTTTCCTGAAAATAATTTTAAAGGTTTCTATTAATAACAATGTAAGCAGTACAGACAAGTAAGGAGAAGGTGAAGAGAAGCAGCCTGAGCCCCGGTATTCAGACAGAATCATTTTTCCTATTTGACAAGCAGCCTCCAGGTATTTCCATATGCATGCACATAAAAAAAAAACAGATGAATCAAGAGATACATGAATATACTTTTACAATGAATGAGATCTTTATATGCATGCTTCTAAGTAAGTAAAAACAAGTATTATATTTATATGCTCTTTTACATTCCATACCATGGTGGCCATTTTTAAACCTGAAATAAATGTTAGTGATCAAGGTATACCAATGGTTTTAAAAATCACATTTTTTTTTTTCAAATCCACTGTAGTGGACTTCACTCAGATAATACGTGTACTTCTCCCTGTTAAACTTCAACATTAATGTAATTAGACTAGAGGACATCAAAAAGAAGCTGCTCTGATAGAGCACTGTGAATAAAAACTAAGAAGTACTAATAACAGTACTAATAGTATTTAGAAGCTGATTCTGAAACTGGAATGATTGTGCAAATCATCTGTAAATATTTTAAAAATGCATATATAGAGTGAGCCTGTGAGGGTCCTGATATCATGCAAGCGTATATGGCCCTGTTTGTTGCTGTTGATGGCCGTGAACAACTCTTTAAGGGGCAAGGCTTAGAGTACATAATGTTTCAGGCGCTTTGCTAGGATCATTTCTCAGGGTTATATTCATGATCTCATTACCAAAACCTATAACTACTGTATTTATAAGTATGGAAACTGAGGCTCAAAGAACATAAAATATATTCTAGAGGGCACTCTACTGGCTAGCTAAAAATAGGTGTTTGAATTTAGACCTGTCTGACTCCAAACAGAGGATTTTGTTTCCTTTTGTTTCCCTGTCGTATAAAGTACTCTAATGCTTCTTTCTGGAAAGCTCAGTGCTGAGAGTGATGAGATTAAAATCTATAGCATCATTAAATTATGCATAAGCTAAAAATGTCAAAAGAGTCCATAAAACTAGGACAAAGGGTTACCTTAAAAAAAAAACAAAAAAATCGCACAAGTTAAACAAAAAATCAAATCAATAGAATTTTGCACATAATATATGGATCAAGGAAAAAATTTTGAAAGACTGCAGATTTGTGAATATTACAGTAAAAGTTGGAATTAGTAAAAGCTAGAATACATCTAACCTAAGTTTAACATCAGAGAAATTTTGTAGTCAGTGTATAAGCCTTTTACTTCATATATTTTCCTATAAATTGTTTTTATTTTATTTTTACTTTATAAATTCTAAAATAATTATTACTCATATCACTGGCTTTATGAAGAACTTTTCAGTATGTTAAGTGAGGTCATTTCTAAAGATTCAATTTTCTGTCATTGTCTTAAGCATATATAAAAACACATATATAAATGTGTTTTTCCATGAAAAACACATTTATCAAAATTGGAACAGGAAGAAATAGGAAATATGAATACTGCAACATCAAAAGTCTTCCCATAAGAAAAGTTTAAGCTAAGATGTAAAGGTTTAAAGTTATTCACTGGTGAATACAATAAAAAATTGAAGGAAGTGATAATACAATCAAACCTTTTCACAACACATTTAACAAATGAGCCAAAAGGAAAGTTAGCTACAAAAGTACATTAGTATATTTCCATTTATATGAAGTTGAACAACTGGCAAAACTACTCAATGGTGTTAGAAAAGTGACAGTTGATTATAAAGGGTTTGGAATGAATGGGAACTGGGTTAAGGGAACTTTTCTTTTGTGATGGAAATGATAGAGTTGTCAAAAGTATGTGCACATTTTCCATACTGAAGAATTTGGACATTTTCCAACTGGATTTCCTTAAGACAAAAAGAAAACATACGCAAGGTAATTTGTTCTCAAGCCAATCCATTTGCATAGTAAATTAATAAACTATAATCAGCTGTGGCAAAAAAAATGATGCCATTGAGGCTATTCAATTGAATAATATCAAAACAGGATCTTTCAGTGTTTTGAATGGTAAAATTCTGATTGATATAAATATCTAGTTTCTAATACGATTAAAGTACATAATACATATTAGCATGTCAAATCCCACTTACTATGTTTAGTAGTTGTCTTATTTTGTAATCACAGCTGAGCTTGTACCTTAAATTATTCCCTAGTTTTGCCATATTTATGAATTTAAATTCTTCCTCACCTAGATATTAGTTTTTCCAGAATGAATAAAATTTTTAATGTTGCTGATTATTATATGCTTATTGAATATTTAGCTTTCTTTTTATTTTAGTTTCTATGCTTTTTAAAAAAATTGAGATGGAGCCAGTCACCGTGGCTCACCCCTGTAATCCCAGCACTTTGGGAGGCTGAGGCAGGCAGATCACTAGGTCAGGAGATCGAGATCATCTTGGCCAACATGGTGAAACCTCTCATCTCTACTAAAAATACAGAAAAGTTAACTGGGCGTGGTGGTGTGTGCCCGTATTCCCAGCTACTCGGGAGTCTAAAGCAGGAGAATAGCTTGAACCAGGGAGTCAGAGGTTTCAGTGAGGTGAGATTGCGCCATTGCACTCCAGCCTGGCAAGAAAGCAAAACTGTTTCACGAGAGAGAGAGAGAGAGAGAGAGAGAGAGAGAGGGAGAGAGAGAAAATGAATATATACTCAGAAAAGTGAACAAATCTTAAATTCACCATTCAATGAATGTTTACATATGATACACCCTTGTAACTATCTCCGTGATCAAAATATAAACATGTTCTGTATCCCAAATGATTCCTTTGTGCTTGATTCCAGCCAATAACACCTCCTTCCCACTCCTAAAAGTAACCACCTCTTTACTTATATCATTGTTTATTAGTTTTGCCTATTTATGAACTTCATATAAATGGAATCGTTCAGCATACATTCTCTTATTTCTAATTTCTTTTCCCCAGTGTTATATTTATAAGGTTCATCTTTCCAGTTGTTTTGATGCATTCGTTCTTTCATTTCAACTTCTCATTGCTGTATAGTATTCTATAATATGGATTTAGTACATTTTATTTATTCTATCTTTGAGGGCATTTAGATCATTTATAACTTTTGGTTACATACTGAGCATTCTTGTAAATTTTTTTTGTAGACTTAAGCACAGTTTGGTGGATATTACCCCAAAAGGAAATTGTTGAGTCATAGATTAAGAATATATTTAGCTTTAGTAGAAATTGGAGTCTTTTTAGAGTTTATCTCTTTGAATTAAGAACCAGACAAGTTCATGCATTATATTTTACTGGCATGTGTTTTTAAGTTTTTTGTTTTGTTTTGTTTTTTTGTTTTTATCTTTAAGTTCTGGGATACATGTGTTGAACGTGCAGGTTTGTTACATAGGTATACATGTGCCATGTTGGTTTGCTGCACCTATTAACCCATCATCTAGACTTTAAGCCCCTCATGCAGTAGGTATTTGTTCTAATGCTCTCCCTCCCCTTGCCTCCTCTATCCCCTGGCAGGCCCTGGTATGTGATGTTCCCTTCCCTGTGTCCATGTGTTCTCATTGTTCAACTGCCACTTATGAGTAAAAACATGAGGTGTTTGGTTTTCTGTTCTTGTGTTAGTTTGCTGAGGATATGATTTCCCGATTTATTCATGTTCCTGCAAAGGACATGAATTCATTCTTTTTAATGGCTGCATAGTATTCTATGATGTATATGTGCCACATTTTTTTAATCCAGTCTATCTTCCAAGCCTTTGCTATTGTAAATAATGCTGCAGTAAATATATATGTGTATGTGTCTTTATAGTAGAATGACTTATACTCCTTTGGGTATATAGCTACTAATAGGATTGTTGGATCAAATGATATTTCTGGTTCTAGATCATTGAGGAATGGCCACACTGTCTTTCACAATGGTTGAACTTCTTTACACTCCCACCAACAGTGTAAAAGTGTTTCTGTTAAAAACCTTGCCAAAATCTCGTTTCCAGACTTTTTAATGATCACCATTCTAACTGGCGTGAGATATGATCTCATTGTGATTTTGCTTTGTATTTCTCTAATGGCCAGTGATGATGAGCTTTTTTTCATAGGTTTGTTGGCCACATAAATGTCTTCTTTTGATAAGTGTCTCTTCATATACATTACCCACTTTCTGATGGGATCGTTTATTTTTTTTCTTGTAAATTTGTTTATGTTTCTTGTAGATTTTTGATATTTAGACCTTTGTCGGATGGGTAGATTGCAAAAATTTTCTCCCATTCTGTAGGTTGCCTGTTTACTCTGATGATAGTTTCTTTTGCTGAGCAGAAGCTCTTTTGTTTAATTAGATCCCATTTGTCAATTTTGGCTTTTGTTGCAATAATGTAAAACCATAAAATCCCTAAAAGAAAACCTAGGCAGTACCATTCAGGACATAGGCATGGGCAAAGACTTCATGAATATTTTTATCTTTTCATTTTCTTAATTTATAGAGACCAGGTCTTTCTATGTTGCCCAGGCTGGTCTTAACTCCTGCACTCAAGTGAACCTCAGCCTCCCAAATTGCTGGATTACAGACATGAGCCACTGCCCCTGCCCTTTGAATCTTTTTAAATAAATCTTGATATCACTTATAAATGACTGTTTATATCATGCATTTTTAAAAATAACCCAGTCCAATCTTCAGAGGCTGGTATATATTTTACAATAGTTTAAAAAGCGTGATTGTTAGTGCAATTCAACAAATTTTTCTTGAGTATCTACTATATGCCAGGAAAGGCAGTAGATCAAAAAATAAAAAGAAAAACATGAATCATGGCACTGTGTTCTTAAATCATAACATGTACCAGCCAGTAGACATAGTGCTGTTAGGAAAATAATTGGGATGATATAAAACATGTTGCATTGAAACATATCAAGGATATTGTAATCTTTTACTGCATCATATGATGCACAAAATCAGACACTCTCTATATATGTTTGGGAGAGACACCCATGTGAAAAAAGAAGAATGCTTAGAATTGGTTATAAATTCTGCACTTTTATGAATTATTCACTGTTTTTACAAAATCGCTAACAACACATCAATACTGCAAAGATTTAAGTTTCTTCAGTATCCTTGAAAATCACATTTTGTTTCTGCAACCAAGTAAATAATAAATTTATTTTATATTAGCACATAAATGTTCATGTCAATATGATTTATTTTTCTGATGTATGGGCCTAAAACATTATTTTAAATGTCATTAAACAGAAATTTTTAAAAGTATAATGCAGATGCCAGAATTAGTGATTGGCTCAAGATCCATACTGAACAGTTGATTAAAATACAAATTGTGTAAATACTACTTGTATTTTTGATCTGTCTTAAGTAAAAGTAGATTTATGTGTAACTGGTCATCATCTAAACTTTGAAATAAATGTAGATAAAACAAATCGAAAGAAATGTAAGATTAGAAGCAACATTTCAACCTGAGGCTAGCTCAAAGCTATGAAAATATAAAAGAGAAATTTTAATAATATTCTTTTTCTATTGTCAAAGGAAGCTTTCTTATTTTCTCTCTCCTATAAATATTATTTATTTAACAACTTTATTACCTTCTTTTCATTTAATGCCTACTGACAACTCTTGAGGGAATTGTCATAAAATATATGATCAGAAAGTAAAACTGGTTTAGAAATGAAACTTTGTGATAATAGTAGTATTGGTAGGTTATCAGTAGCAACTTTATTCACCAAGTTAAGACCAATGTTGCATGCATGAAGTGTTTGTTTTAAAGATATTTTTATATTTCCAAAAAACAGTGAAAAAGTTACAATTACTACAGAAGTTTGAACCAAAATAAAAACTCTTTCTATCACTGTATAATATCATTTAAAATTATATAACATGTCTTTTGGTGAAATATTGCTGCCGTATACTTGACTTCACCTTCATGATTTAGAGCAGCTTATTTATTCCAATAAGAAGTACTTTACTCTTGGGCTGGGCACAGTGGTTCACATCTGTGATCTCAGCATTTTTGGAGGCTAAGGTGGGCTAGCAGTTGTGTTTTCTGAAAGTAAGTGATGGTATTGAGTTTATGTGGTCTTCTGTGGCACATAGGCTTCAAATTCAGATATGTTGGAGAAGGCATTTGGGACATGTTGTACCTCTTAACACTGTTAGAAAATATAAAGTTTAACAAATTATCAAATTGTAAAGTAAATCTTAAGTGATGTATTGTCCCAGGAACAACAACAACAACAAAATTATAAACACAATGCTACTGACACTTATATAATGACAGTAATGATTAATTCTTTGCTAAAACATTGACCTGAGTATATTTAATAGCTCCACTGAAAACAAATAATTATGTATGGCATTAGCCTCCACACATTAAGCACTACTCCACAGATTCTGGATATAATCTGTATATTATTTATTACCGTGGTTCTTGGTGATACACTTTTTAAATATCTCTGAGATTTCTTATGGAGATAGAAAATGACCAAATTCTTATCTGTAAATTCACTGATACAAAATCACAGGGGAACTGTAGAACTAAAAGCATCACTAAGTTGGTATGGTTAGGCTTTGTGTCCTCAACCAAATCTCATCTTGAATTGTAATCCCCATAATCCCCACAGTTCAAGGGAGAGAGGAGGTGGAAGTAATTGACTCACTAGGGCAGCTTTTCCCAAGCTGTTCCTCTGATAGTTCTCAGGAGATCTGATGGTTTATAAGGGTCACTTTCCCCTTCAGTAGGAACATCTCCTTTCTGTCACCTTCTGAAGAAGGTGCCTTGCTTTCCTTTTGCTTTCCCCCATGATTGTAAGTTTCCCAAAGCCCATGAAGCTGAACTGTGAGTCAATTAAATATCTTTCCTTTATAAATTATCCAGTCTCAGGCAGTTTGTTATGACAATGTGAAAATGGACTAATATACCAAGATTACCGCTATGCTTTCTTTTTTTCTTCAGTAAACCTTAAATGTTAAGTTTGTGTTGGAAGTTTTCTTCCTATCTTTGCTTAAAACACTGTTATATTTCAATTCAATTATTAATGAGGATTTAAAAATTATCTAAAAATGAACATAAAAGTGGACATTAATGTCATTTCTATTTCCTTGTTGTTTTTAGTAATTTGATACCTAATTAGTGACTATTTGTATTCACGTATAATATTTGCTCTTGCGTGGGAAAGGAAATTAATTTTCACTTACATTAAGCCTGCTACTTTCAGAAAGACATGTTGAATAGGTATTTTAAATTGTTGATTAACAATAATCTCTTGGTATGTTGGTAGAAATGTAAATTTGTACAGGAACTGTGGAGAACAGCTTTGAGGTTCCTCAAAAAACTAAAAATAGATCTACCCCATGATCTAGCAATCCCACTGCTAGGTATATACTCAAAAGAAAGGAAATCAGTATATCGAAGAGATATCTGCATGTCCATATTTATTGTAGCACTATTCAGAACAGCCAAGATTTGGAACCAACCTAAATGTGTATCAACAGATGAATCGAGAAATAAAATATGGTAATGTGGTATATATACACAGTGAAGTACTATTCAGTCATAAAAAAGGATAACATCCTGTTATTTGCAAGAACATGGATAGAACTGGAGGACATTATGTTAAGTGAAATAATCCAGGCACAGAAAGATAAACTACATATGTTCTTACTCATTTGTGGGAGCTAAAAAGTAAAGCAATTGAATTCATGGAAATAGATAGCAGGATGGTTACCAGAGGCTGGTAACAGAGTGAGATGGGGAGGGGATGTGGACATGGCTAGTGGGTACAGAAATATAGTGAGAATGAAAAAGATCTAGTATTTAATAGTACAACCGGGTGATTACAGCTAACAATAATTTATTTTACATTTAAAAATCACTGAAAGAACGTTAAGTGGAATGTCATCTATAATGCAAAAAATGATAAACGCTTAAGGTGATGGACACCCCATCTACCCTGATGTGATTATTACACTTCGTATGCCTGTATCAAAATGTCTAATATACCCTTTAAACAAATATACTCATGTACCTATAAAAATTTTAAAAATAGAATAACCTGTTTCTATAAACTTAAAGAGACTCCATCCAAAGAGATGGATGGAAATTAGCAAATTTCCATTTGGGTGATTTTAAAGTGACATAATCAGTTAGAGGAAAACAGAACTTTAAAGAGACAGATGTGAAAGACAGGATTCTAAGATCCACTCTGATAACAAAAAATAAATCTGTAATAAAGAGGAAATACTGTATTAAGACTTCCTGCAAGCTTTTCCAACTCCATCTAGATAAACAACACAGCAAATCCATAAAGAAATGGAATTCCTGCAATATGCACTGCAGTTTTAGATGCTATGGTTAGGAAAAAAGGTGGAGTAGTGTGTAATGACCATGCTGTCTATCCCGAGAATCAATAAGCACTGTCAGATAAATTCAAGTGGATCTATGGGGCCAAAAGTGCAGAAAGTTTGAAATCAGTATGATATTTCAAATTCTAGAATATGCTCACTGAAAACACCAGTGACCTCACAATTTAATTGGATAACAAATATAGAATACAAAATTTTATGATGTATCCAGTGCCTACCTTTCCAGCTAAATTTATGAGCCTTTTCCTCTTTGCAGTTTATCCTCGAGCCAAAACAAATTAACTTTAGGTCCTTGAAAGTGTCACACTGTTTCACACTTCTTTGCCTTTGTACATCCTATCCTTTCTGCCTATAAAGCCCTTAATCACCCCTGTCAACCTGGTGAACTCCGACTCATTGTTTAAGACATAGCTCAGAGTTTCTGACTGCCTTCAGATAGATCAGATTATTGTCTCCTTCCTGCCACCATTGCTCTTTGCACATGCCTGCATGCCAGCCTTTGCAGGAATAGAGAGATTGCCTTTATTTGTATCTTTTTTCTCTTCTAGCCTTGAACTATGTGTGGACAGGAACAGAGTACTGTTATGCTTTATTATTCCACACGTGTAACACTGAGCCTAACACGTTATAGATACCCAATAGATGCAAAGTGCATGATTGTATTATAAAACAGAAACTCAAAATTAAACATGATTTTATGCTAAATTGTATACTACTGATCGTAAGTGCTGTGAAAATTCACAGGAAGAAGAGAAAACTAAAGGCAATTGCATTTAGCATAAGATTAGAGAGAAAGTGGAGTTCAAGTTATTTATTGAATATATTAATTAGAGTAGCCTTGCAGGAGCATGGAGGGTGTTGAGGGCAAAGGGAGCAAAGTGATAAAGACAGGAATCTGATCCATTACCTATTTCTTCTGTTATGACATTCCTGGCAACAAATCATCACAAAGTGGTGTGGAGAGAAGGTTTCAAAGTGCTTTAGCTATGGCATCAAGTTCTCACGTTCATTCCATTTTCTATCCCTAATATGTGGGGCTGGTCCTCAGGTTCTTTTAAAAGTAGCAAGATTTCTGCCACAGTTCAATGCATCAACTATAAATGTGATCCTATCAGCAGAAGAGAAGGGGCAGATTCCCCCATTTGCCCTTTTTCTCAGTATGAAGAAAGATTTAACAGATTTATCTCAGCCACCTCCCCTTAATTGGCCAGAACAAAGTCACAACCATTTTTGGATCTGGGAATGGGATTAATATAACTGATATTTATCATTTTCCTCTATGTCTCACTGGGAGGTGGAACAAATCTGTGAGGAAGAAAGGAATAGCTATTGAATAGGGAACCAGCAGTTTCTGACACATTTTAAGAAAAATACAAAATAGATATGTGTAAGTGTTGTGAGAACAATTAAATGATCTAGATGGTCTAGAAAATAAGGCATTGAGCATTTTAGACAACGTGCATAATTTATATTAAGGGAGAAGATTTTCCTTAGAGACAGTTGCATTTGTTCTTTTTAAGGGTTGCTGCAAATTGTTCTTACCTACTGAGAAATCAGCTTGTTTTTTCAGAAGAACATATACCCTGTTGTCAGGAAGCTGTGGTGTATATGGTGAAATGGAAATTTTTATTTTCTAGATGCAAATGCAGCCCCCTGAATTATAAATATAAGTTCATGGAATAGTTTGTAAATATTTGTCAACAAAACATCCCATTGTACATTGCTTTTTCAATACTCTTAACATGTGTTCTTCCTGATATCTCAATAAAATGGAAAGGCTGACTGTTCAAAAAAATAAATCCCTTTTTTTTTTGCAGTCTTTTCAATATGGTTAGTGTTTTTTATTGAGTGGAACTCTTCAGAATTAACTGTGAAGCTGCAACCTCATTAATTTAACAAAGAAATATCCTTACTTCAATAAACATAAAGCATAGGCAGATGTGGAGAAAACATTTTTCAATTTTATTTACCCAAACACGCAAGCTTTAATGATGCTCTCTATATTTTCCCAGGAAACTTGATCTAGTTCCTTTTCTTTGTTTCAATTAATCTGTAACTTAGGAGAAAAGTAATAATCACAGATGCATTTCTCAGAAGTTTCAATCTCGTACCTAAACAATGATCTCAGGATGATATCATATCTACTTATTGATCCTTCTAACACCAGCAAATTGAAATAAACCACTATAAGGTACAGCATTGGTATTCTTAGTCTCTTTCCAGTTACTTTCAAATTATTACATTTTTATAAATCAGGTTTCCTTAAACATTCATACGTACCTTCTGTCTTAAGAACAAATATAATAAAGACAAAATTTTAAAATATATAGCACCTAGTGTAAAAATAAGAACATTGAGTATTTTACTAAATTAGCAAGCAGATAGAGATCTTACCAATTATTAAGAAGGAATTTATTAATATAATGTTTGAGACTAGTAGACGTCCTCACTTTAGAGCTACTGCCCCTTTTTAAAACTAGTGTTTATACTATCTTATTAAAATAAAATGAAATTCATAGATAATATAACATACTCCCTAAATTTTTAAAAATTTATATAATGAACTAACTGTAACATAAAAGAGACACAAATAATTGCAATTCTAAACTAACATTCATTTCTGTATGTGGATGCTCAGCAAGTGTCTGTGATGTATTATGGTGGAGGAGATAGATGTTTACTCCTACATACAGAATCACCCTAGGTCCTGTGTTGCCAATGCCAGTGGTCCCCAAAAGCAGATTTTTTTTTAGGTGGAGTCTCGCTTTGTCACCAGGCTGGAATGGGGTGGCTCAATCTCGGTTTACTGCAACCTCCACCTCCCAGGTTCAAGCAATTCTCCTGCCTCAGCCTCCCAAGTAGATAGGAGTACAACTATGCAACATCACACCTGGATAATTTTGGTATTTTTAGTAGAGTTCGGGTTTTACCATGTTGGCCAGGATGGTCTCGATCTCTTGACCTCCTGATCCGCCCATCTGGACCTCCCAAAGTGCTGGGATTACAGGCGTAAGCCACCCTGTTCAGACAAAAGCAAATATTTAAAATTTGCCTTCAGGGAGAACCACAGTCCTGGATTGAGACCCTTTTGGTTTTAGTGCAAGGAATTACGTAATCTGGGAATGAATAAATAGCAAGGAAGAAAACCTTTAACTAATATTTTCCAACTCTTTGGGCTGTGAGTTTATGCTTGCTGATCTCTTTTATTTAAAAAGGTACAAAAGACACAATTCTAAGTGTTTTTCCAAAAGGGAAGGAAGAGATATATGTAAAATATACTTTGTGAGAGATTGTGAAAATTATCTAAATTATTACATCCATATAGCTTAGATATATCTCTATTAAAAAGTTGTGGAAGAGTTTCATTTAAAATGAGACATCTAAATTATACAAGTAAAAATACAGCTAGATTATGACTTAGTATTTGTATGATTTCACATAAGTTAAGTACATTTAAATAGCATCAAGGGAAATATGCTAAAATCATGACAGACAGTGGTTAAATCAAGATGTAAGGATTATGGTAATTACGTTTCTTTCTACATTCCCCCTTCTTATTGATGATTTCCGAAATATTACAATAAATGATTTAAATATACATACACGCATACACCCCCCCACACACACACACACGAAGAAAACATTAGATAAAGGCAGAGAATTGACAAGGCTTGTTGTTCATCAATTATTTCCTTTTTATTTTTTAAATCTTCCCTGCCACCCATTTTTCCTTTTGAATGTATTTCCTGTGTTACTTCTGTGATGATTCTTCCTTCTCCTGTCAGTTAAATTTGGGTATTCTCCAGTGCTCTTTCCTCAGCTTCCCTCTTCTTTCCTTGTTTTTAAATTTCTTCTCACTGGTATTAGTCACACATGTGTCCTCCTCTCTAAGCTCTAAAACCAGCTGTAGCCTCAAGATGAAGTTACTGATTCCTGTGCACTAACTTGATCATGTCCTTTGGTATCAGGTGGCACTTGAAATGCATTACACCTACCATTAAGCTCATTTTATTTACACATTAGCATATTCCTTCTTATGATCACTTTAATTATCAGGCTTAAAAGACCAATGATCTCTGCAAATCTTCCTAACTAGTATATAATATGGATTCTTTCTTCATGACAACCTTCTCTATAGTGGCTCTAGAATTCTTTTTTTAAAGAAAAAAAATTTAATTTTTATGTGGTTATATTCAGAATTCGTGTCAAAGGAACTCGTGGGTGGCAATTTTGTGGCAAGAGGGAAAGTTGTAATTACAAAATATACAGCATTTTTAGCTGAGAAAACATTAGTTTTTTATGTTAAAATTAAAGGAGGTGGGTGAATTGTGCTGAAGTGAGTGTTTAAAGTTGCACCCTTTGGATATATACCCAGTAACGGGATTGCTGGGTCAAATGGAATTTCTATTTCTAGGTCCTTGAGGAATCGCCACACTGTCTTCCACAATGGTTGAATTAATTTACACTCCCACCAACAGTGCAGAAGTGTTCCTATTTCTCCACATCCTCTCTAGCATCTGTTGTCTCCAGAGTTTTTAATGATCGCCATTCTAACTGGCATGAGATGGTATCTCAATGTTGTTTTGATTTGCATCTCTCTGATGACCAGTGATGATGAGCTTTTTTTCATATGTTTTTTGGCCTCATGTATGTCTTCTTTTGTAAAGTTTATCCAAAGGATTACAAATCGTTCTACTATAAGGACACGTGCACACGAATGTTCATTGCAGCACTGTTTACAATAGCAAAGACCTGGAACCAACCCAAATGCCCATCGACGATAGACTGGATAGGGAAAATGTGGCACATATACACTATTGAATATTATGCAGCCATCAAAAACGATGAGTTTGGGTCCTTTGTAGGGACATGGATGAACCTGGAAACCATCATTCTCAGCAAACTGACAGAAGAGCAGAAGATCAAACACCACATGTTCTCACTCATAGGCGGGTGTTGAACAATGAGAACACATGGACACAGGGAGGGGAGCACTACACACTGGGGTCAGTTGGGGGGAAATAGGGGAGGGATGGTGGGGGGTGGGGAGCTGGGGAGAGATAGCAAAGGGAGAAATGCCAGATGTAGGTGATGGGGAGGAAGGCAGCAAATCACACTGCCACGTGTGTACCTATGCAACAATTTTGCATGTTCTTCACATGTACCCCCAAACCTAAAATGCAATAAAATAAATAAATGGGAAAAAATGATAAAAATAAAAAAAAAATAAAGTTGCACCCCCCAAGCCACTCCTCTTCATTCCCATTTCTACAGGGAGCATCTCACCAGGCCCTTGAGGCTTCCTTACTGTTATCTGCAAATGGCCCTCTCTTTAGGGTTGAGAACCCTTTATGTAGATTCCTGGCATCACGTCCCCAGAATATTTTATCTTTATTAAGAGTTTATTGCAGTGCTTAAATGAGGTTATTCCTTGTTCAAAAAATAATTGAGTATAATTGCTCTGTTTTATCAATGAAACAGAGATACTCATTTATTATTTGAGTACTTAAAACCTTTGTTGAGGTATTGCCTTTATCTTCTCCCACACCAACTATGTATCCACATGTACTACACTTGAGCCTAAAGAAACTATGGTTCCCCATATATACTTGTGTCATTTCCTATCATACAATATGGTACTCTTTTGTTCAGTCTGCAGAACAATCTCCCTAACTCAGGAACAGCTTCTATGTGCAGTAATTCTTTGAATCTTCTAATAGTATAGCAATTGGTCTGTGGTCTTTGTGACTCTTGTTTCTCTGTGGTCTGTACTTTGGTTATTTATGTTCATGTATTAGAAATCCTATCCGGCTCCAAGCATTTGAAGGGCAGGCCTCTGGATGATTATTTTTAATGTTTCCCAAGACATAAATCATTGCCTTGAACATACTTGAGGTTCACTAAAAATTCCTTGAGTAAATCCGCAATTAAATACAGATGATGATATCTGTGTTGTCCAGTGTGCTGTTAAATACCTTTGACTTTACATATTATATTTTCAAACTGTTGTTTTAAAATTAAATTTATCCCTGTTTTCTTAACATATTTTTTATTGCCTTCTATTTCTAGATTTCTCCTTTTCACATAAATGAATTCACCTTTTTCTTCAACTCTCTCAGACAATTTTTCTGATTTTCTAGTGAGTTGGTAATATTGTGCTAAGAATTTGATTTCAGTTTTAAAGTATAGGAAAAAAAAAGTGCTCTAAGTTTTAGAAAGCATTACATTAAAAAGCCTCATAACTTTGTAAGGTCTTTCTTTTTTGTTTTATTTTTCACTAATTTGCTAACATTTTTTCAAATTTTCTCTCAATTAAGTATCCAAATTTTGATCACAGTGTATCTCCATGTTTTCTAAGATGTGGTTTATCTAATTAATATATTTTTTCAGTACTGAATCAAATAGGATTATAATTGTGGCAAAGTTTAATTTTTATTTTCACATTATGTCAGTTAGGAACGAAGATTTGTTAAGAAAGTTACATATGCACTAGTAATTTTTTTTTTTTTTTTTTGAAATGGAGTCTTGACCTGTCACCAGGCTGGAGTACCGTGGCAGGATCTTGGCTCACTGCAGCCTCCACCTTCTGGGTTCAAGCTGTTCTCCTGTCTTACCCTCCCAAGTAGCTGGGATTACAGGCATGCATCACCATGCCCAGCTAATTTTTGAATTTTTAGTAGAGATGGGGTTTCACCATGTTGGCGAGGCTGGTTTCGAACTCCTGACCTCATGATTCTTCCTGCTTTGGCCTTTCAAAGTGCTGGAATTACAGCCATCAGCCACTGTGCCCAGTGTATACAATACCCCATTTAAAAAAAATGTTTTGTATATGACTATCTTTAAATATTAAGATTTACTGTTACTTTTCATCTTGATATCCTGAGTTTTTCTAAGCGTTTTGAAATCTTGGAATTTTCATAATAAAAAGAATTACTTCATACTTTTCTGATGCCTTTTGAGAGTTTTACTAAGAGACTTCAAAGGCACGTTAGCTTAATCAGCAAAGCAAAGTATCAGTATATTTAACATAATTTTGTTATTTTGGAATATCATTTGGATAGTAAGAAAATTTTATATTTATAAGCGTAGGTTTAATATTTATATTTGAATACTTGAATTAATTAATGTAAACACAATAATGCTGAATAATAACATTTCAGTCAAGGATGGACCACATACACATAGGAAGGTGGTTCCATAAAATTATAGTGGAGTTGAAAAATTCTCCCCCACCTAGTGACATTTTAGCCATTCTAATACTGTTGCACAATGTATTACCTTTGCTATGTTATATATATTTAGATACATAAATACTTACCATTGTGTTCCAATCCCTGCGGTATTCAGAACGGTAACATATTGCAACAGATTTGTAGCATAGGAGCAATAGGCATGAGTTTTAAACCATGAGTTTAAAACCAAATAATCAGTATGTCGGGTCCTTTGAGTACTTTAGTACCACGTCCTGCATTGGTATGATTATCTTATACTTTGTACACTTTTATTTTACAATAATTTATATTCGTTCATTCATCTTTTTTCCAACCTGCTTATTCCAGGTCAGGATAGTGGGTTTCTCCAGCCTCTCCCAGCAGCTCCCAATGCAAGGTGGAAACCAACCCTGGACAGGGTGCCCTTCCATCTCACACACACCCACACTCAACAGAAGGTGACATTTTACACAAGCCAATTGTATTAGGCCATTCTTTCATTGCTGTAAAAGAATACCTGGGGCTGGGTAATTTATAAAGAAGTTTAATTGGCTTATGGTTCTGCAGTCTATACAGATAGTGTGGGGCCAACATCCACCTCTGGTGAGGTCTCAGGAACCTTTTACTCATGGCAGAAGGTGAAGGGGGAGTGAGTGACAGCAGGATCAAAAGAATGAGGGGGACAGGTCCCAGACATGTATATAATCAGATCAAGCATGAGCTAACTGAAAGAGAACTTACTTATCACCATAATTCACTGGGCAGGGATTGATTTGTTTTCTCATCAACATTATAATGAAATGGTATTGAATAAAATGATGTAACTCCAGGACCTGCTGTACTTTATCCAAGAATATATACATTCATGAACTAGTGAAGTTATTGGCATGGAATCAAAGGAAAATATATAAGAAATGTTTTGATAGAAGCAACAATAAAGGTGGAGTCTAATATGAATTTGATGTTCTGATACTGGTCCAGTTAAATAATGGTGTTACAGTAATTAGATTAATAATTTGAAATGCTCTATAAAATGTTTACCATACGCCAGATATAGCTTCCCATTATTTTAAGTGTATGAATTACTATACTCTTTATAACAACATCATGGTGGTAGCATTACTTTTGTCCCTATTTCATAGATGAAGAAAATGTAGGCATGGAGAAGTTTAGTAAACTGACCATTATCACTCAGTAAGTGGTAAAGCTTGGTTTAGAATCTAGTGAATCTGGCTGTGAGGTTTTTGTTTTTTTCTATACTAGGGAAACAGAAGATCAGAGAAAAATTGTATCCCGTGAAGAATTTTGAAGTTAGGTTATACCAAGCATGTACATTTTGAATACATTATTTCTAAATCTCACAGCAATTCTCACATTGATTAACTCTTATGCTATTAAAGAACAGAGAAGATACCTGACTTGTCTAAGCAGAAAACAAATGGGAGTCAGAGCTGCAATTCACACTCAGCTAGCACGTGGTTCAAAAGTCCATGCTTTCCCTACGTTACCAGGTATAAATTTAAAAAGTTATAATTTTTATATGATTCTTCCCTGGACCATGTATTTACTCGTAAAATAAAAATACTGAAAGTTTCTTAAATACCAGACGCAATGTGAGGTACTAAGATTATTGTGATACACAGTAATTGAGGACTCTTAGATGACAAACAAGCACAGAAACAATTGCAGTGTTGCAGGAGGAAGTGGAAGGGACATAATACTCATAGTTCTTTTATAGCATTTACCACTGTCACACATTTATTCCAGGTGGTTGTATACAATCCCTTTCCTTGTACTCTTTAATAACTTGTAGGGCCCAGAGTATACTTTTGTCTTTTCTCATAATAAATGTGGTCCCCTGTACAAAGTAACTACTCCATAAATATTAGCAGAAGTGAATTCAATTCAAAGCAAACTTTGTGTTTCAAAATGCATTACAGTTATGTCTGTTACCCAAGGCTAAAGAATAACAAGACGTTTTTCAACTGAAATGAGAAAGTAAATACATTTTATTTTCCCTAAGACATACTCTTCTTCCTGGCCAGATTCAATTTCACGGGCATGGAATCTATGTGGCCATGGAGTCCCATGGTCGGAAGGGTCCAATGCTTAGCCTAATGCTATGCTATAGCCATCTTGAAATTTTTAATAATTCTTTTTGCACTATTAGTTCCAAATTTTATCTTACACTAGGCTCCACAAAATATATGTGGCTAATGTCAATAGTCTTTTTGGAGGAAAAGTGCTTAGAGCAGATATTAAGGGAATATTCACGCCTAGGTTTAGATACAACTATTTTACCTCTTTTAGAAACTTTCCCCAAGAAGGCTCTCACACACATAAACTTCACATTGAGGTCAGTGTCTTTCTTCTATGTTCTTCTAGTGCATTCATCACTCACTTTGCATTAAAGGTTCCTTGTGTTCTTACCTGTGCCCTAGTAGTGCTGGTAATGGAGTGTCTTGGCAACCAATCATTGCTATTACAGAGATTGGTAAATATGCTTATATAATGGTGGAGGAACAGTGGTAAGATCTAAGTATATGACCCATTAAGATTTTTTTCCTTTGGCCTTGAGATCAAGGTCGTGATCTTTAAGACCAAGTGAAAGCTTGACACACTCCTTACTTGCCAGATGACCAAAAAATTAAAAATAAAAATTAAGTATAATTCTTGAGAGGGAAATGCTGACTTTGTTGGGAGGATGCACCTTGTATTAACGATTCACCAAAGGCTGACACAATGTAGAAGGTGTGAGAAATGCAACAGCAGCAGCAGCCACAGAAGCATGAGAAAAGAATGGCTCTCAATGTAAGAGTAGCAAATGCATAGGTTAGGTGAGACCTATACATTGCAGCAACTCAGAATAATCTAGGCACTCAGTAGTCAAATGCTGAATACTAGTGGGGAAAAAGAAATCACTGCATGTCAAAATAGCAGAGGATGAGAAATTGTTAGGACCAAGACCTTGACTTTAGCCACGCCTCCTTGCAAGATGTTTGCTGTAATTTTTACATTATTTGCTTAAGTAAGGACATCAACGTTTATCAACTTTCTACTCAATTTTGGTTTCAGAGCTTACTCTTTATATTATACACAAAAGAATTGTATGATACAGTTATTAATCTCTTGGCTGGGCATCAGTGAAAATCACAAAAACAAAACTTCTGTGAACTATTTGGTTGAGGGAATAATTATTGTTAATAATCTAATTGATTTAAAAAATCGAATTGGACAGCCTTAAACTGATAATGTTAATGTTTAAATACCAGTTTACATCCTCAAATTTCTGTAAACTTTCAGATAATATTAGTAAATTCATGAGAGAACACTGAAATTATATGTATTCAACGTAGCAGGCCTTTTGTGTCTAATCTTCATTCCACTGATAGCAACATAAAGCTAATTGTAATTTCTACACCTAGTATATAAATATTTTATTAACAATTATGTTTTATAGCAGAAAACATACCAGCTATTATGAGTCACTGTAAAAAGCATGTAAATAGCATTTATATATTTATTATGACTTGGCAAACACTTTATACAGATCATCATATATAAGTATAAGCACTTTATGTGGGTCAACTCTTTTATTTTCATTTAATGCTTTAATCCTGTAAGTTAAGCACAATCATTATACTTACTGTTTGGACAAGGACATGGACAAGTGTTTTCATGATTTGCCTAGTGTTTCATAGTGAATAAATGACAGAGTCAGTATTCACTCTCAGTCCCAGATACCAGGGTTCCAGATTTTGTACTTTTAAACACTTTACTATATATTGTTGCTGAAGAATTCATTTAGTATTAAACAGGTGAAATAATCTACCAGTTAGCAACCTGTGTTACCATATTATTATTAGAAATACGTGGGCAATTTTAGAGTAAAGTATATAATTGTACTTTTGATTGCAATTTAGATACTGGGTAAAACTCTAAACAACACAGGTATAAATAGCCATAGCATAAGTATTTCACATGTACCTTTATTTGTTATATTAGATGAGTGTTAAAATTTTGAAAATTGTCATCTGGGCCAGCCTTGTTATTTGTCATGCTATTTTTACCTGCAAGATAGTCTTTCTAGGTGCAGGTCTATGAAAATGATTAAATGCCAATTTTTCAATGACTTTCATTGCCGTCTATTCATGGGACAGATAGACATTTACTTCTGTGAATTAGGAACGTACCTAAGGTAATATACGACTTTTTAGAAAAATCCTGTTTCTCTCTTTGGCATCTAATACCGTGGTGTATAACAGGTGCTCAGTCAATACTTTTAACCATTATGATTATCTTTAATAGATAAATGTAAAAGTTCATCAGAACCCTCTGTCTCAAATATTTTGTTCATTCATATGTCACCAAGGCTGAATATTATATAAAAAAAGGCAATGGGGATGTTCATTGACAACAAGAACCACCTATTTATTAAAATGTAAATAATTTTTTGTTTAAATGGGGTAGCTTATTACAAAGTAAAGCTAGATCAGCAGCCCCTTGAAGTTACTATGTGCCTGTTGTGGTTTATAGAACAGAAAGGCAGTAAAAGGCACAGAAGGATAAATTGGGGATGCAAAAGATTTATTAGATTTTACAGTTTTCTCAGCATTAACGGTGTTCATTGCTGTAAGTGACCTTAACTTATTATTAATCAGTTTCAGCCAGTGAAATATATTGTGAAGTTTTAAAATTATTTGTTTATCACATCATGTGATAAAGACAGCTAAATAAACAATTACAGAAGAACAAAATCCACAAATTCCTTATACCTATGCAAGTATGTTGTGAAATGTTTCTATGTTAAGGATCTTAGTTATAAGGAAAAAGAAAAAGTTATAGCCTGAAAAAAAAAATGTACCAAAGAACAAGCTACTTCACACTGTCAGGAAGGTAATTTCTAATGTATTCTGCTGACAAGAAACCAAAAAGCCTTATGTCTACGAAACATTCCTGAACTTTACAGGAAAAGCAGGAAATGAAATTGAGAAGGCTTAAGGCAAAGGCAGTGACAAGGATGTGCCATTTGTGTATATCTGCCTTTCTAATCTGAAGAATTTATAGACTGAACAAACAATTCCTACCACTTGTGGTCCTGTTACTATTGCTTTGGTCATTTTTCCCTTTGCTCTAATATTAGCAATTACATTGAAATTTCTACACGAAAAACTGGAACAACTGCACACCTTGAATCCAGGTAGACCTGAATTTGATTAGTGGTTACACTACTGTGTCAAACAAGTCAAAATGTGAAGTAGTTCTGTGGTCTCTGGTGCTAGTTTTGCTTTGGAAGCAAATAACATAGTTGTTGAAAGGTCTGTAAGGCTCAAGGAACCAAGACTAACCCAGAAATTCACAGAGTAGAAAGCTATTACCTCCCTTAAGACTGGCAAGTCAGAGAGATGAGGGGTGTTACACAGCTCCAGAGTAGAGGCCACTTGGTAGGAGCTGGAATCATAGTAAGACACTTGGTGGGAGCTGTACCCGCCAAGGGAAAGGTTGTCTAACAGGAGCTGAAATCACAGAAAAGGCACTTCATCAGCTCAGGATGCTGCTCAGAGCAGAGGAAGGGAATTTACTTTGGCTTCTTTTTGTCACTGTCCAGTTTCCTGCCAGGCGTCTCATTCACTAAAGGCTGCTTGGCAGCAGAATCAGAATCAGGCTGCTTGAGCAACCTGTTTTTCATGGGTCAGCCATGTATGATATAGAACGGACCAAAGGAGGGACCAACAATGGATATGACGAGAAAAAGGCAAAAGAAAATGGAGAAAAACCCAACTAACTCAATGATCTTGGTCAAATAGTTCATATCCATAAATCTCAATTTCATTTTCTTTAAGATTAGGGTAATGCTATCCAAATGATAGCATTTTTATTAAGATTAAATGATCAGACTTATAAAGCATAATATCCCTAGAATATATTACATGGTGTATTAATAATGATTTTTCTTCCCCAATTTCATCAATGCAAACATAAGCCAATACGCGAGAAAGAAAGAAAACGTGTTTTTTTATTGTTTTGTTTTTTGTTTTACTAAGAGTTGCTAAGTGCAAACTAGTGACCATTGTATGATTTCTTTGGTATTTTAGGTGCAATTTTAAAAAGTAGTATCAATAGTGTCAGTGTAACTTATTTGAGAATCTATCTTAGAAAAGTTAATTGGCAGTCCACCTCAGATTACAATCCGTACCTAATACATGTATACCTTATTTATTGTATTTTGCTTTATTGTGTAAATATCTACAGAGAACTTGGGTATTCTGTGTATCTTCTAAGTATCTGAGTTTATATATGACAACAGCAATTATTTTTTATGGAACAAAGACTTAGTTTCTCATACTTAAGAGTATTTATTACATTATTTTTGCATTAAAAATTGAAGTGTCAAAATTTATTTTGATCAATTGTACTTATAAAAAACTACCTAAAATCTGCCAATTCATAAGAATATATGTAAAAGAAAGCTCAACTAATAAAAACGTACAATATTTGAAAAATTAGAATCAATTTTAATATCCATTAATTTAGAAACCAACTAAATTATGATTTAAGTATAGAATATTATGAGGTCATTAAAATTATGATACTTATGCACATCTACAAATGGTGAAGGTTGTATATGATATATTATTGAATAAAATAAGCATATTATAAAACATGATGCCATTTTTGTTAGAGATGCATGTTTGTATTCATGTGCAGAAAATATATACAAAAATCTTATGATAATTGTAGTTATACTTGGGTGGTGTTATTATGGCTTATGTTTATTGTATCTTATCTATGTTTTAGCTCTTTCTGGTATTTTAAAATAATTTTTTGGAATTTTTTAAATTAACTGTTTAAGAAACTAAATGACAAAATGGCAACTTTTAAGAAATGTGTCTTCTAATTTTCATTGTTTCTTTTTTTTATTTTCTGAATTTGAAGATAAATTATTTGTATAGAATTTCTATTCTAGGACATACAGTAAATAGCTATCAGTTGAATGAGAGAGGGGCACTAGAAATTTTATTCATTGACTTGTGACATAGATGAGTAGAAGCAACTTTTCTCTAATTTAAACTTACAAAGTTACACATAGGCACAGGAGTGAAAATCAGGGTTAGTTCTCTTAAGGAATAGATATTAATTAAATAAAGAAACGAATTTTAAACTTTATCAAAGGCGTTTCTCTATGACATCTGTTGCAAGACAGCAGGAAGTGATCTCTGGAGAATAGAAAGCAAAGCATAAATCAAATAAGGCAGTCTACGACGTCCACCGAACAGCACATCAGAAGATTGAAAAAGTGTTGCTATTGTTTTTTCTGTGTTTTTCTGTTTGTTTATTTTTATTTTTGTTTTTGGTTGTTAATATATGGCTATTTAGTTAATATAGGACCAACTGTTGTTTTTTGTTTTGACATTAAATGTGACCCTTGTTGGAAAGGCTAAAAGCCAGCTAAATTTACAATACAGAGGGTCAGAAAAATTAACCAGAGTCCACAAAGTTGATGAATGTATGACCAGAAAGGCAATGTCAAATGAATGATTTTGTGAAATTAGCAGTGACAAACTTAGGGACAGTTTGTAATAGCCACCCCTGATTTTATAGCATTTTACATTTTGTCTGGCATAATATATCATTCTATTTTTATTTTAAACCACCAAATGAGGCAAATTAGGGAAATGCAGGTCAGGGCAAGTACAATTATCTTTATGAGTAACCCTGGGCTCAGAGAATATAATAACTTGTCTAAATCTCTGACTTTCAAATTAGTGCTCTTTGCACTGTGCCTCGTGGCCATACTTGATCACTTCATATAAGTACTTAAAAGTCTGTGAGTCATTTGGAAATAACATATTGACATATAAAATATAAGATGATACAATTTAGTGGACAGATTGGTGAACATTAATGATTTTTACCCAATTAGATACTGTTAGTATACCTATTTATCTTTAAAGAATCAGTTTCAAATTGCTTAGCGCTACCACCATTAAGAATGGGTCTTTTTTCATTATCTGTCAAATATCCTATGGGCATAAGTAATCTTTGTTCATTAATATCTATAATTCTCATAAAAGTAACAATAATAATTATTAAATGTTGTTTTCAATATAATACATTATTGGTTGGTCTCATTAATGTGTCGTTATTGTTAGTGGTACTACCCTTGTAGAATTTAACTGTATATCTAAAACATTGATTCAGTCTGAGGGAACTTGGATTTCTAATTATAAGCCATTTTGAAACCTTAACATCCAGAGTTAAGACTGTTGAAATATATTTAGAAATACTTAAAATCGAAAATAAATTTAATAGCCCTTCTTGGTGTAAGCGAAGCAGTTTCTGACCATCTGATCATTTTTAACTAGAAATAAAATCTCAGTGATTAAAGTGCTGCTCTATTGAGAAGGATAGAAATGTCTTGTAATATCTTAAAAGGTAAGACAGCTCTAACATGTGGCATGCAGGAGAGAAGACAGCCATGTCAGGTAAAAAGAAAAACTTACACAAGAGGAAGAACAATAGTGACAGTGTTATTAATGGCCAAGGAAGGAGTAGCTGCTTGTGTCAAATAGGCATACCTGGAATAGTAAGAAAGGAAGTCTGGGGTATGTGGTATTTTTTACGAACCCCTTCTCCCATGGATACTAAAGAGTCTCCCAATATTAGCACTTAAAGTTGTATTTGATCAGGCGATACAGCCATCTGTAATGTGAGAAAGGAGATTTATAAGTAACAATATATTGTTTTTAATTCATTTATTCATGGTAAGTAAAAGTACATTTTCTACCTTTCATTACATACAGGCCCCACAACTATGTATATTATTAAACTAAATATACTCTATACTAATTTAAGAGGTCACACTTAAAAAAATATGGTTGATTTAAAATAAATAAAAGCCTTACCTTTCTGATGTATATATGATTTAGAAATGTTTTACCTAATATACAGTTGTCGTGTAGGATCATCCACTGTTACCTCTACTGCTCCCCCAAGCAATGTATTTCAATTTTATTATTCTTGCCCCTATAAAGCAGAGATTATTTAGTCTGTTTTCAAAAATACAAAATAGTGAAATAGATGTATCTAACAGGCTTTAATATAATGAGAGTACAAATCATTATAAATATGTTTATATGGATGTTACTTCTTTCACCTGGGATATTATTGTAGGCCTTGAGTGATGAATAGAATGTAAATAAAGAAAGTATAAGGGCAGAAAATCACCATTAAGGCTGGTCACAGTGGCTCATGCCTGTAATCCCAGCACTTTGGGAGGCCGAGGCGGGTGGATCATGAGGTCAGGATATTGAGACCATCCTGGCAAACATGGTGAAACCCAGTCTCTATTAAAAATACAAAAAAAAAAAAAATTAGCTGGATGTAGTGGCGGGCACCTGTAGTCCCAGCTACCTGGGAGGCTGAGGCAGGAGAATCGCTTGAACCCAGGAAGCAGAGGTTGCAGTGAGCCAAGATGGCGTCCCTGCCACTCCAGCCTGGGCAAGAGAAATCCATCTGGAAAAAAAAAAAAAAAAAAAAAAGAAAATTATCATTAAGATAAATGTAGGAGGAGAAACATAAAAGTACATTCACATCAGGCTTGTTGAGTAGAGCGAGGAAAACTAAATGATGTGTGTGCCTGTCTATGTACAGTGGTACAAACTTATATGCATATTTGTGTTGTATAAGTGTGGAAAGAGAGGGTGAATTAACAAATAAAATTGGGACTGTAGTTTGGAGAAAGATTGAGTGGGCAAGCTAAGTGTTTGGGACAGTTTTTTGTAAGAAGTCAGAAGCCATGAACTTTATGTTCAGGGCAATGACAAGAACAAGATACCTTTTATTGAGAGACATCGTTTGATTTTTCAAAAATATTAAGTATTCGTAGTCCTTCAATATATAAATTTGTTTCTTTTTCATCTATTTTGTTTAAGTGTATTGGCTTTAAATATGCTGATGTTCATTCAATTTTATTGAAACAGCATCAATATTTAAATTGTCTTTAATTTACATGAGTGGTTCAACAGAGATGTTTTAGTTGAATTAATATCTTGCAGTAACTTCAGTGGAAATGCTTTTGTTCCTTTGAAAAATATCTACTGGTTAAATAAATGCATCCAACTGTGAGAATAATGTGATAAAAATATCTTAATATACATTAAAGTTCATTGGTTTTGAAAAATAATTGGTTTTAGATACAAAGCTATTAAAATTAGTAAAATGCCTAATTTAGAAGAAAATTTGTTCATTTCTATGCAATTACTTATGCTTATGATAGAACGTATTCCTGATGAAAACAATAATATGACTTTGGTGACAATAAGTAATACTTTTGTTTCAGAAAAATAAGATAGATGAGATTCATGAATTCAATGGATCAGTAATTTATAATAAGCATCCAAGATAAGAAGAATGGTTGCCTATTTGTTTCCTTTTAACTAGAAATGTGCAGAATATAATATTACCACAGAGTTGTCTATGATTGTATAGATGTCACAGTGTTTTCATATGCTTTATTTCATTTGATCCCCAGAGTAATTCTTCAAGATAGGAAAAACAAGTGGTAAACTATATTAATATTTTAGTAATTTTTCCAAGGTTTCAAGTCTGAAACTAGGACCCAGTTATGTTTTTATTTTATTTTTTTTAATATCTTCTTTATCGGGGCTAGGCTATTATTAGACTTTCTTTTACACAACAATATTTCAAAATTTTCTTCAGTCAAGGGATTCAAAAACTAGTCTACTGAACAAATATGGTTTATCTGATTTTTTCTCACTGTAATACTGCTTGCATTTGGACACATTAAGACCTAAGTTTATTATATGACAGGCTTTAGTTTCCTTTCTGATATACTTTGCAGGTAATGATTTAAAGACTCTTTCAAAAGCACTGTAGTTCTCAATTTCTAAATTTAATTAGGAGTAATGTCCTATGGATGTTACAAGAATTTAAAATCACAATCATATCTGCTGCGTATTTGTATACAGTGCTACACTTTATTAGCTATCACTATGTTCTGTGCATATTTGCAGGTAATGTTTCTGCATTCATAAACATTATTCAATTTATACTGAATTCACTTTTCTTATAATCCAAAGCACTGGATTTAGATGAACATTATAAAGAAAAACATTGGTATATCATTTTATCCAAATGTCACTTTGTGTCTTTTAATCCAATGTCTCTTGCACATACAGTCGAACAAATTTTTTAGTCTTAGGGAGGCATACAAATATGCCAGAGTCATCAACCATTAGACAAAATGTGTACAAAGTGAGATGGGCTTGGAGATTATAGATGTTCCGCCAGAAATGAGAAAAACAAGCAAAGCAAAAATATGATATTATCACTAATTTAATACATGAATATTTTCTCTAGATCAGAATATATTTCACTTATCTATACATTATTAAAATGATTCAGTTTTGACCAAGACCATAAGGAGTTTTTCTAAGACATTTACCTAAGTTAAATCAAACTTATGATAGCATACCATAGATATTACTATTTTGTAACATCTGTACCTCTAAATAGAGATAATAAATTTCTTCATATTGTAAGCTATAGAAATTTTTTTAACTATTTTACTATATTCTAGGTAAACCAATATTAGAATGCCTCACCAAAACCTTTATATCTATTTTTGAAAACTTAATCCATTATTGATACAATTAATATGGGAAAATTTATTTTCAAGAACCATATTTGCTTTATTTTAGTAATAGCACCTTAGTTTTAAATGCTAATGCCTTTCCTACATAGGTGAAATAATTTATACTTTAAGCCAGGTAGTGTTTTTCTCTTAGGATTGAAACCTGGATAAGCTAAAGGTAAAAGGCCTGTTTACATATTAAGAAAAGTGGTGAGAAAACCAAGTAAGATTTAAAAAATCAATGCAACATTAAACAGGAAACAAATAGTAGGGATTCCACTCATTACATAATTTCTGAGTGAAACAACTAAATTTTAAGTCACAAGTAATTTGCTGTATCTAGGTTCTGTTAGAAAATGAGGAATTCTATATACCTCATTTGCCCTGTAGTTACCTAAGAGGGGAGTAAAGCTTTCCTTCTCCAAGTAAATAATTAAGGGACATTTACCAGACCAAAGACAACATATTTCTCATTCATGGCTTCAGTAATCTTAAAGAGTTGGATTTTTTGATCACAACAAATATTTGCTGACTTATGAATGTTTAGGCCTGTAAACTGGATTTGAACAGATGAATTTCCATCAGGCATATAGTAGTATTCCTGAAGAAGCAGGCATTATATTTGAGAAGCGACATAGTTGACAAATTAGGCCATGCAAGGCAGTGTAATCAGAGCAGTACAGGCTGGAAGTCTGCTTTATTTCCTTGAGGTACCCAGACTAATTTTCCACTTACATAGACCTCAACGCTAGTGGCTACAAATGCAGAAGGCTTTATGATACGGTCACCTAAACCACAGGGGACAACTGGATGTAAAGAGAAAAATCAGCTCTCTGATAGAAGGTTTTCATACTCTGACTTTTGGCAAATAAAAGTTGCTAGTAACTGCTGTTTTTCTTTGAGGGAAGAAAACGATAGTTCTCAGTTGTTTAATGTAAAATATTAATTGTCTGATTCCTGAATTCTTTCTAAATACAATAATGAGTCACTTTCCATTTATCTCTTATGTACATTTTTCTTTCAGTTACTTTACTCAATACTTGTATTCATAGCATGCTTAAGTTTCCCGTGAGTCTTAATAGAAAGTATTTTTCAGAGTCTAAAAGGTTTCTACAAGACATGCTAATGGTTTCACACTAGTCACCAACTTGATTTTTTTCTGCTTCTCAGCTGTCTTTAGCTTCACAGTCCAGAGACCATCTGTCTAGACAGGTGTTATCTCACTGGTATCTAAAAGTAGAAATGGAACATCATTATTTTTGAAATCTATTTAGAAACTGCAACTCTAGTGATAAAGCAGTACTAGTCTAAGTGGTGCACTGTTACAAATCGCTTCCTTAGAACAGATGGACTACAAAATGGCTCATTTTGCATGGGCCAGCTGTGAACTCAAGTAGAGAATAGGAATTGTGGATGATGCTTACATTGCACAGAAGAGTCACGAAATTTACCAGATATATCAAAAAGAGTTTGTTTTGAGTAAGGCATTTATCTCATGAGTTTATTTTTTTTAATAATACTCACTGTTTATAATACAGGGAAAGACAAATATGAATCAATCTTAAAGATATTAGTATAAAAATAAATTCTGCTAAAAAACATTTCAAGGCCTACAAATTTATGGGCCTTGACTATACGCCACAAATTTTAGCTTCAAAGGCACAATTCTGTTGATTCCAAATTCAAAACAACTGGATATTGATAGCTGGGTATTTTCTATTGTGTAGCCTTGGAGAACTTACTGTTATGAACAAATTTAAAGATAATGTTGCAAAAGAATAGTTCATTTCATTACATAGTCACACCTTCTCACCCCAGGAAAGTCTTTACAAAAGACTTTATAAAAACATAAATGTATACACACACACACACAAACAAACACACACACATTGCATCAGCACTTTGTCCAGTGGTGCACACATATTATACAATCTGGTATTGTGTCCATTGCCCAGACTCCCACTTCCTAGCTAAGTTGCATTGGGACCCTTACTTGAAATTGTGATGTCCCAGAATTTGCTGTTTTCTTATATAAAATAGGGATAATAAACCTTTCCTAAACCATAAAGTTGATGTTATTATAAGTGACACAATACACATAAATCACTTTGAAAAATTTGACATTCAATAAGAAGTCAATAAACATTAGCTGTCATCGTTGCTGTTATTTCTGTATTCAAAGTAGGTTGGCATGTTTTGTTACAAATCACCTCAACTCAAAGTACATTTTCCTGAAAGAAAAATGGATAAAAATTTGGACAGATTAGGTTGAAATTGTATTCTATTATTTCATAGTTAATGTTGGTATCTTGGCACATTACATTGTAATTTAAAACATGCTTTTTATGACAAAGTATGGATCTCAGTTAAAAATCAAATTAAACATTTGGGAAAAAATTTTATAAAGTAATGACAAAAACAACCCTTTTTTAGGACCTGCAAGCAATATTTTTAAAGAGAGAGGAAACCACCTGCCTTTCTAACTAAATATTTTTCTATATGTGGTTAAAGTATTTTTCCTCTTTCTTTTTTTTTCTATTTCTCTCTTTCTCTTTCTTTGCCAGCCCTGCTTCCAAGGAAAACTATAGATAAGAAATAGTATAAAGCAAGTTCCAGAGTGGTAGGGGGAACCCAAGGTGAAGAAGCGTGTCATGTAAGAACAGTATTCCTCAACTTCTTGATCTAACAGAGGGCTTAACTAAATGTTAGCCTATTTTGACCTTGGTGTTTATGCATACTATAAATCCTAAATATATTTGTTTTTTGGCTTTCATTGTTTTTAACTCTGTATCACATATTGTACTTTTCAATTAGAAATGATGATATCATAGAGGTCATAATTGAATGTATTTTAGCATGGCATTATATCAATGATTAGTTATCTATTAACCTTTAACAAGGTCTTAGGGGCTGAGGTAGATAAAGAAGAAAGTAAAATCTACCTTTTGGGCTCCAGTATAATTTAGATGAGCAGGAAATATAAAATATATTGAACAAAGACTATTTGTCCATAATACGTTTTTAAACCACCATAAAAATACATTCAAATAAACTTCAAGGTATATAATAAAGTATTACCTACTTATAAATGTTGCACAAATAAATACAATTTCAATAGAACAACTAAAGAAAATTAAATAAAATGCACTTTGAGAAACAGAACTATCTCTAATGAAAATTGAGTCATTGTAGAATGTGCTGAAATAAATTTTTACATGACTTTTGCAAAAGAAATACAAATTAATATGATTGTGTTAGTCCATTTTCACACTGATGATAAAGACATACCTGAGGTTGAGTAATTTATTTTAAAAAAAGTCTTAATAGACTCACAGTTCCATGTGAATGGGGAGGATTCACAAGAATGATGGAAGGCAAAAGGCACATGTTAGTTTGTGGCAGGCAAGAGAAAGAAGGAGAACCAAGTGAAAGGGGTTTCCCCTTATAAAATCATCAGATGTTATGACACATATTCACTACCATGAGAATAGTATGGGGGAAACCACCCCATGATTCAGTTATCTCTCAAGAGTTCCCTTCCTCAACATGTGGATATTATGAGAACTGTAATTCAAGATGAGGTTTGGGTGCACACACAGCCAAACCATATCCTTCTGCCCTTGGCCTCCCCCATATCTCATGTCCTCATATTTCAAAACCAATTATGCCTTCCCAATAGTCCCCCAAAGTCTTAAGTCATTTCAGCATTAACTCAAAAGTCCACAATCCAAAGTCTCATTTGAGACAAGGCAAGTCCCTTCCACCTGTGAGCCTGTAAAATCAAAAGCAAGTTAGTTACTTCATAGATACAATGAGGGTACAGACATTGGGTAAATACAGCTGTCCCAAATGGGAGAAATTAACCCAAACAAAGGGATGACAGGCCCTATGCTATTTTGAAATCCAGCGGGGCAGTCAAATCTCTGAGCTTCCAAATGATTTCCTTTGACTTCATGTCTTACATCCCAGTCACAGTCCTCCAAGAGGTGGGCCCCCATGGCCTTGGGCAGCACCACTCCCATGGGTTTCCTGGGCACAGCCTGCCTTCCAGCTGCTTTTACAGATTGACACTGTCTGTGGCTTTTCCAGGCACATGGTGGAAGCTGTTGGTGGATCTACCATTCTGGGGTTTAAAGGACAGTGGCCTTCTTCTCATAGCTTCATGAGGCAGTCCCTGAGTAGGAACTCTGTATGGGGGCATCAACCTCACATTTGCCTTCTGCACTTCCCTAGCAGAAGTTTTCCATCAGGGCCCCAGTCCTGCAGCAAACTTCTGCTGGGACATCCAGATGTTTCCATACATTCTCTGAAATCTAGGCAAAGGTTCACATACCTCAATTCTTGACTCTGTGTATCTGCAGGCTCAACCCCCATGTGGAAGCTGCCAAGGCTTGTGGCTTGCACATTCTAAAGACATGACCTGAGCTGTACCTTGGCCTCTTTTAGCCATGGCTAGAGTGGCTGGGACACAGCACCAAGTACCTAGGCTGCAGATAGCAGGGGATCCTCAGTGTGGCCCACAAAACTATATTTTTTTTCTCATAGGCCTCTGGGCTGGTAATAGGAGGGGCTGCTGCAAAGGTCTCTAACATGCCCTTTAGACATTTTCCCCATTGTTGTGGCAATTAACATTTGGTTCCTCATTACTTATGCAAATTTCTGCAGCCAGCTTGAATTTCTCCTTAGAAAATGGATTTTTCTTTTCTATCGCACCATCAGGCTGCAAATTCTTCAAAGATTTATGCTCTGTTTCCCTTTTAAAACTCAATGCTATTAACAGCACCCAAGTAACATCTTGAATGCTTTGCTGCTTAGAAATTTCTTCTGTCCGATCTCCTAAATCATCTCCCTCAGGCTCAAAGTTCCACAAATCTCTAGGGCAGAGACGAAATGCCACCCTTTGCTTCACTAAAACATAGCAAGAGTCACCATTACGTCAGTTCTCGACAAGTTCCTCATTTCTATTTGAGACCACCTCAGCCTCGATTTCTTTGTTTATATTGTTATCAGCGTTTTGGTCAAAGCCATTCAACAGATCTCTGGGAAGTTGCAAACTTTCTCACATTTTTCTGTCTTCTTCTGAGCCCTCCAAACTGTTCCAACCTCTGCCTGTTTCCCAGTTCCAAAGTTGTTTACACATTTTCTGGTATCTTTAGAACTGCACCTCACTCTACTGTTACCAATTTATTGTGTTAATCCATTTTCACAGTGCTGATAATGACAGATCTGAGACTGGGTAATTTATAAAGCAAAAGAGGTTTAATGGACTCACAATTCCACATAGCTGGGGAGACCTCACAATCATGCCAGAAATCAAAAGAGAGGAGAACCAAGTGAAAGGGACTTTCCCTTATAAAACCATCACGTCTCATAAGGCTATTCACTACCACAACAACAGTATGGGGAAAACCACCCCAATGATTCAATTATCTCCCACAGGTTATCTCCCACAACACATGAGAATTATGGGAGTGACAATTCAAGATGAGATTTGTGTGGGGACACAGCCAAACCATATCAAGGATGTGTTTATTTGTTGGTGCTTGAAAAAAACCTTCTTGATTGTATTTTCTTTGTATAGTGTGTGTATATGCTAGCATAGCACCAAAGTGGCAGTGGACATTTAATAAATATCCATTCTCTTGTCACCCTTAGGCAATGCTGTTGCCTTTCCTTTACATCTTCTTCAAGTCAAAATATTTTTATTATTTTAATCCTTTAAAAGGTTTCTTAGCATAATCTTCATGTTTATTCAGATTCTCCCATGTGGACATTAGTAATTTTTTTTATTATTTTAATTTAGAATGAGGTTTATAGCATAAGATAATATAAAATGAAGGAAATTTCCACAAATATGAATATCCCAATTTTGTGGGTTGAACTGTACCCTTCAGAGTATTTGTTCAAATCTTAACCCTGGTACCTGTGATCATGATCCTATTTGGAAAAAAGGGCCTTTCAGGTTTAAGTGAAAGATTTTGATATGAAACCATTCTGGTTTCACCAGGTGAACCATAAATGTAATGATAGGTGTTTTTCAGAAAAACAACAAAAAAATAAGAACATGTAGGTAGAGAAAGACACACCGGGACAAGGTTATGTAAAGATAGAGGCAGACATTTGTAAAATGTGCACCTAAGGAAAAAAAAAAATGCATGGAGCCACCAGAAGCTAGAAGAGTAGTATCTCTAGTATCTTCGAAAGACTGTGGCTTGGCTGACATCTTCATTTTTGTCTTCTGACCCCTATAACTATGAAAAAATACAGTTCTTTTGCTTTAAACCTCTAATTTTGTGGAAATTTTTTATGGCAGACCTAGGAGATTGATAGATGCAGTTTGATCTATAAATGCATAGAAACAAACATTTATAATGAACATCATAGCAAATGTTAAGAGAATAAACATGGAGAAGAGATGTAGGATTCAATGTATTTTTAAACATCATCTGACATAGTGGTTGAAAGTGGTTGAATCAGATAATGAGTATTAAAGGCTTTTATAATTCATGAAGAGCTTACTCTCCCTGGATTTCTCAGTTACAGCACTGTTGATATGTTGGACTGGATACTTATTGGTGGAGGCTGTCCTGTGCATTTTTGGATATTTAGCAGCATCCCTGTCATCTACCCACTAGAAGGCAGTAGCATCTTGAGTTATGTTGACCAAAGTGGGTGTAGCAGTGGGGAAAGGAAAAAAGTTGATCAAAGAGTACAAAGTTCCAGCTAGATAGAAAGAATACATTTTAGAGATTTATTGCACATTATGATGGCTATAGTTAATACTAATTTATTGTATATTTCAAAATTGATTTTTAATGTTCTCACCACGAAAAATAAGTAGGTAAGTGATGGACATGTTAACTCACGTGATTTAATCTATCTACAAATCTTTGTGTGTGTGTATAGATATATATACACATATATAAGATATATGCTTAAACTTATATATATACACTCACACATTGTAGAGAGATAGATAGATACGTACACATATATATGTGTATATATAGCAAAACATCAGATTGCCCTCCGTAAATTTATACAATTGTTATTTGTCAATTATTGTTTTTAAAACTGTAAGAAACACACAACAAAAAGGTTCTAGAAGATCAGGAATGGGGTATGGTGAATGAGGTGTTTGCCATGGGTAGAAATTTAAAGGAGATACCCAAAAACTGATTGATCAGGATCAATATTTTAATACAATATTTTTTAAAAATTAAAAATTGTACTAAAATTAATGATTAACAAAATTGCAACTTTTAAAACAAAGACAAGATTAGTACCATTATGAAATGTTCCCTATTGGTAAGGAAGTGGTAAAATTGCCCTCTGTTAATCAATGCATAGATGTAATATAAGTGATATCGTTGCTGTGAAATCACTTGATCTCCTCTATTCTCATTATTCTCTTCGTCATTAAAGAAGTTAAGCATTCTTGTTATGCAGGCAACCAGATTTCAGTTTGAATTCTGACTCTGTACCTACTTATTATGTATCCTTAGACTTAAGTATAGTTGTCAGCAAATTAGATTAATAAGTACACTGATGTCATGGGATTTGTGTAGATTACTGAGATAATTCTAGTAATGTAAGTAACACAGTGCTTAAAAAGTAATCAGGCTCTAGTAACAAAAAGAATTAAAAAAAAAAGATGACATAAGGGAAGTATCTTCGCTAGTAATCAAGGCTTTATTTAAAATTTTAAATCTACTTGTTCAAAGAATGTGTTATGTCCTGGTTGTGTTAAGTGGGCTAAGCTGTACTAACTACCATAAATCTTGTTAATATTGCTGTGTTTTATGTTACCTTAATAAATATCACAGAATCTTGAATTCATAGCCAGTCCTACAGCATGATCTTCCTATAACCTAGCATCTAATCATGCAGGAACTCTTAAATGATCTTTAACAGATCTTGTGAGTTCTTTTACGTTATTTTTTTAACCCCACATTCTAAATTTCAAACATGACAAAGACAAGAGCATCATTTTGCTGTCGTTTTCTGATAAAATATCTGCAATATATGGGCAGTCAAAGGCCTACTTCTAGGGTAATAGAAATAGCGGGAAAACCTAAACCTTAAAATGAGTCTGGGATAATGTGATTCAGAAGCTGCTTAGAAAAAAAATTAGAAAGAAAACAGATTTAATAACGAAACCCTAGCATCCCATGAGACAAGACGGTAGCCTGAGAATATACTCAGAATTTCAAGTTAACTTGTAGTGTGCTAATACTTTCTAGGTTTCTCTGTAGACCTGGAAAGAAAAATAAAATAATTTCTATTTGAGGACTATTTTTTATTTTTTTAGAATAATTTTTATTTTCAGTTAGAAATTACATTGTTATTCTCCTATGTATAATCACACAAGAAAAATCCCAGTTAAACAACATTGTAAGTAGGGGTGCTGGCAAACTTCAAGGTCTAAGAAAATCTGTTAATTCTTTTTTGAAAATAGTCTGAAAGAGAAAAATATTTGTCATCTGAGTGAGATTTGAAAGAGACATGGATTAACAGGAAGGATTTGCCCAAAGTCTAAGATAGATTTTACTCATGATGTCACAATTAAAATTGATCAAAAAATGATTACCCATACAACAAATGGAAAATATGCAGAATTTGTGTACAATAATAGGTATAAAGAAAATGAAGTGTAGGTAACAAGATCTCATTAGTGTAATACACTCACACATAAGCTTAAATACTTATAGAATAAGAAAACATGTTAATGGTTTGGCCACTGGGAACTCTGTGCAGTATTATAAAAATTATGAATATGTGAACTAACTTTATTATATGCTACATTGAAAGATTACACATATACAATTCTGTAGAATATTAAATAGTATGTAGTGCCTAGAATTATTTTCTTAAGAGTAATATTTAGAGACTATAGTAATACATTTGGTTGTCATTTATATCAACTATTAAATACTTACATTATGACATAGACCTGTACACAGACATACGTATATATCATACTCTTAAGTTATCTGGACGAATTAACATATATTAAACAGTTAAATAGACTTAAGCCTATAATATTCTCATCTTTAAGTCATTTCGTTGTAATGTCTTATATTGTTGAAAGCTTTAAATATCAGTGTTTCTAGAGAAATTTGTTATTACATACTTTTCCTTCATAACCTAAAATAAAGGATAGAACAGCTCTGAGATTGTAATGTGATTGTTCCTCTAAAGAACACTCCACAAATGTCCACCAAAAGGTATTATTACATGTATAAAATTGTTCAATAAAGGAAGAAAACCACAATACCATATGCATCTTTTGTAGCATGAACAGTACAAGGCTAATCTTACAAGATGAAAAGTCACTGAGATAAAATATAAAGCAAACATTCATAAAACTCATATGAAGAACAAAAATGTCACCTTTGAAGGTACCTATCCAAAATGCTATCTGTTATCAAAGAACTGAGGGCTGTAAATGTTCTCATTTTTATTACCCAAGCCCTTCTTATAACTCATAAAACTATATAGATTTTTCATTATATGTGCTAGAAAAACTGGAAAATGATGCCCCTAGCATATTGAAGAATAATAAAAGAGAAATATGTTACAACCTTGTTTAATAGAACTGACATTGGCACAGAAAAATAGGGGAACATACATACATACATACATACATACATACATACATACGTAAGTGGCTGTCAAAGTATAGGACATGAACAAACAGGCAAACTTAAGATTAAAATCATTTGTTGGCTTTTTTAAAACTACATTTTTCAAACATTTTATTTTTTTTTAGTTCCTGTGTTCTTGGTACTGCCTTTTTAGAGTTTGCATTACGTACTTTGTTGAGCCACCATAAGATATATTAACTAAGAAACGTTAATAGCTGTGATGAGCTTAAATCCTACATTGCAGAAAAAGATCTGGGACAAAATGGATCTTAAACTAGTGTCATGAGTTTTAATTGGAGAGGAAGGAATGTAGCTATATTTAGCAGAACTGGACAATGAATTGTTTGATGTGTGTATTTTTAGTAAGTTTAATTGTAATAATTAAAAAATAAAAAGGTAAGTCTTCAGTTGTGATGGTTGATTATAGATTACTTGGAAGGAAGGATACCTATAAAGGAGATTACAGTGGATTAGAATTTCTATATAAGAAAGGCTTATTGTAAAAGTTTACCCTTCACCAAAAATAAAACCCCTTAAGATACTTAAATGCTAAAGGCACATTTTGAAATTGTAAGTTGATTTTGATCTAATTTAGATCCTAGAAAGTTGCCCCTAAGATGAAATACAATACCTGCACAACAACGTGTTATTTTATCAGGCATGGCCAAAGGAATGTTGGCAATAGGTGCAGATTCAGGCATGTAGGAGAAAAGGTAAGTCTTCTGAAGGCTAGGTCTTTATTTCTGTAACATAAGTGAGGGTTCTTGGAGGAGTTAGTGGAAGAGTAGTAAATCCCATTTCCTTGTTTTTTTAACTGTACAATCCATGATGTTGTTTAGTTTCATAAATGCGTAGACTTTCTAACTGTATAAACATAATATCTAAAGTACCTAAATATAAAATTTTACATAGTATCCAAATACCAATGTTCTTTCATAGATGTATAAAAGTGACTTAAGTAAAACTTTCTGCTGACTACTTACTTTCTCTCTTCATTTTTTTTTAACATTGACAACTTTTATATAGAAAAGGAGAAAATCAGAAATATAGATTTTGTGTTGAATTAATGGGAAATGGAAGTTGTGATTTAAAAATTCACTAATTAAATATCTATATTACTCTTTAGGCTTTCTCAGTTCTTAAAAATGGTTATACGTGTGCTTTCATAGCAGCGCAATGATCTCCAAGATTATATCAACTAAGTAAATACTTATATAGTATTTAACTTAGAATACTTTTAATTTTTTTAATAATCCTTTTTATCTAATTTTTAAAATTATTGCTGAAATCATTATCCACAGCATCTATTAAGCATATATATATATATACACACAAAAAAAATGTTCCTATGTAAGTGAATGTATGTACATATATACACATAGTATTTATACATATGTATATGTGTATATATACATATTTTTCTTTTAGCATATTTTCTCCATATATATGAATATCTGATGTTGCTACATTTGTATATATCTAGTTGCTATATAAATACAGTATATTTTATACCCCTAGAGACAAAGATACATATTTTTTCAATCAATAATGTAATTTTTGGTAGTTTGGTATATTCTAAATAAACCTTTTTGATTTTTAAAAATTGTTTGTGTAGAACTCATTGCCATTTCTACACTATATCCATGTATGTTTTTTTCATATGGTGCTTATAGTATATTTGTGAGATATTTTTATACTTATTTTTGGACAAAAGGAAACTAGGAAGGAAGGTACATAGGGACTTTCCAAAGTCACACACTGGCACATATTCAAAAGTTGTAACTGCCTCTTTAAACCAGATAAGCCATTATACCCTTGTATCCTGTTGCATCACTCTTGTTTTCAAAATAAGCAAAATGTGTCTGAAGAATACCAAGCAGTTACAGGCAGTTGTAGATCACGTTAGAAGCAGAGGTAATAGAACCATCAGCATTTGAATTATCAGTTTACTTCCAAGCCACTGCTGGATATTGCTTCCCGAGGCATAATGGCTTCCAGTAAAACATAGTCTGCATTGCTTATATGTAATAGATACAAAAGTGACCATAAACAATTCCTATTTCTTTATAGTCATAGCAAATGTGAACATGTGGAATTATATGAAAAAATGAACATTAGTCTCAACTTATAAATTATTTCATTCTATTTTTCCTAGAATCTTTAATAAGCTTATTTGTTAAATTTAATTCAAATAATATTTATTATGATAAGTGCTGAATTTTTACTGGTGAACAAAATAATCAGAGCCCTGTCCTCTCAGAACTCATAGTCTAATGAAGAACATGAGAAAGTAGAGGAATATTTGAATAGATCAGAAAACATATGATATTGTAGGGATAGCATGGAATAGACTGGAATCCCAGATAAGTGCACCTCACTCAAAGTGCACAGACTTGCCATGACTTCTTCAAAGAGTAGCATTTTAGTTGAAGACTAAAGAATGCATTATCCACATCAGATGAATGGAGTCATCAAGGAGAAAGAAAAGGAATACTCACATATAAAGATAAAGGGAAAAGCTTGCGTGAAGGAAATAAAGAAAGTGCATGATAATTCTGCAGAATTAAAGACTGTGCCAAGTGGTTAGATTACGGATTGGGGAATAGTGAAAATAGGTAATTTAAAGTTATGTCAGATTGCTGATTTAGTGTGGAATGTCTCACTTTTTCAAGGTGTATTATATGGCATATGAATGTCCCACTTTTTAAAAGCATGCTATATGAACATTAAGTAGTGGTTTCCATTGGAAGTATTGAAAGCAGTGTTGGCCTTGGGATGTGAGTAGCTGTAAGCACAACACATACCACCAGCAAATGTAGTACCTTTACTATTACTGAATCACATGTTTCAAATATCATCTATAATTTAGGATTTGAGACTTTTTCAGCAGCACAGGTTCACATGCGAAAATAGCCCCTTTGATTTTTCATTCCCTCATCAGCAGATAATTACTCTAGAATCTTTCATAAAAGGTAAGTAGGTGTTTCTCATTACTGAAGAAGTTACATTATTGGTAAGAGGTTCTGATCACAATAAATATCTATATCTCTGCTTTCCACATCTTATTTTACAATGTTTTAAAATACTTCAGTAATGGAAATTAGGAATAACGGAATGATGTCAAGCAGAGTACCCAGCTGAGCTATAGTAGACATAGATCCATCATATAGCATGATTAATATATCAAACTTTGTTTTTATTTTTTCTTAAGCCACTGAGATTACAGTTTGTCACGGCAACATAATTTAGCCCATCCTGGCAAATGTGGATGTTTTCATTGTTTCATTCATTAAGAAACGGTTCTAATTTGTTTAGATTGTTCATAGATAATATTAATAGAAATTAAAATTGTGTCTACCCAGGACTGGATACATACTTTTTTAGGGCCCAATTCAAAACGAGAATGTAAGGTGCTATTAAAATATTATCAATAATTTCAATATGGTGATAGCAGAATATTAAAATAAGCGTGGGATCTAAGCAGGTGACTCTGTACAACCCCACATGTTGCCCGCCGATCAGTTCCATCCTATGTCTATGAGATGTCAGCTCTTTGGTCTATGTATGAGTGAAAGTAGGTGTGTGTGTGTGTGTGCGTGTGTGTGTGTGTGCGCGCACATGTGCGTGTATCCCTCGGAGTAATAGGCGTGTAGATGTTGGTTAGCCAAGAAACTTAGCAAAAGGACAAATTCTGTCCTGATTTTACTTGTTGTTTAAAATAAAAGAAGGACATTTGAAGGATGTTTCCCCACTTCTCTACAACATTAAGGTGACATGTGTTGAACTTTCTTTGATGTGCTAATGGAGTTTAGGAATTAAGGAATGGAGAAAATTAGGGAGTCAGTGGGGGGTATGTAAAAGTGTCCTTATACTGAAAATTCAGTCATTCAGTCAAGGCCTTCTTCTCATAGATGAACATATTAGAAATCTGTTTTACAAATTCAATCTTGGGATATATTTAAACATCAGATTATTATAATTATATTCATATTTAATAAAATGTTTACTTTGATATTTGTAAAATTTATATGGAAATAACAGTTATAAAGTTTAGAATAAAACAGGAAAAGTATACTAGCCTGCTAATCTCTTAAATACTATGAACCTATTTAATACATCTTTAAAAAATTGTATGATTTCTATATTTGGCCTAATTAATAAGACTTTTACTCTTGTTGCTGATAACACTTGAATTAGCATGACCCTACACCTCTACTAGACAATCATTTTCAAAAAAGACTACCAGTGAAAATATTCAGCTATGGAGTTCACTAAGCATATTATTTTGCATGCTACTTGTATTTTCCGCACAGAAATTGTGTAACTCAACTTCTCCCACAAAGAAGTAATCAAAATTATTTTAATAAATTAGGTGAATATAGTACCTGATAATTACATTCAAGAAAATGTAAAATATTTTGATAAAAACTGTATTCATCAAAGCCTACAACAGATGTTGAGCAAAGTGGAAAAGACATATGTTACAACAAAGATTTCAATATCACACTGAATTTTATTGTTTCTTTGGGTCATTATGGTTTATAAGTTATTTCAGTAAAAATAAATACCTATTATACACACAGAGCCTCTAATAGAAACTTTACAGATTTTAACAGAAATGTAAATAAGGGATTCTTAATCTCAAGAAGTTTATGTCATAATCTGAAATATGTTTTTCAAAGGAAATGAGCTTATTTTCCATAAATAGAAAAAGCAGGAAATTAATTTCATAAATGATCACTAATTGATAGTATCAAAACAAAGATTTATTAAAACAAAAATAAATTTAATACGAGTTTTCTCTTTTAGAATGAATTGACAAGGCTACATTCTGAATACACAAGCTTCTTTTGTTGGCACAATCATTGACTAGGATATTTATAGAGATAATGCATTTGCCACTTGCCTGAAAGCCTTAAAATCATGAGTGATATTAAGTTTTGAAGGAGATAGTTAACCAAATTATATTTAAGTGCCCTTCAGGGATCTAAACCTAGAGTTAATTTCAGTATTATAAAAGCAATATTAAAGCTATGGCATGTGAATACTAGCTTGTTCTATTTTTACACAAAATAAAAAAAGCAACTTACTAATGTTCAGCTGATGGCACTGAAATTGTGTCTAACATTGATTTTCAAGTCAAATATGAGAAATATCTTCTGACTATGCATTCTTTTTACTACTCCCCCTTTTTAAAAAGAAAATTATCTCCCTTTTTGATTTGAGGAGAATTGTATTAAATATCACAGTGAGGTGAGATTAACAAGTGGCATTCTTACTCCTTTTGTAAATGCCAACATTCATGTCAAATCTAAAATTTGCCTCAATAGTCATATGAAAGGCAACCATATTAGTGAATATTTTCCCATTCAGGCAAAAATATGAATTAACTAAAATATTATCTAAGGTACTTTTAAAAATACATATACACAGGATGTAGAAGCATCATGCCATTGAAACTGCATCTTTTTCAGTTAACAGTTATACCTTCAATGTGGTCATACTGATGATCTATTACATTATATTCCCTCTTTGATGATGGATACAGGAGGTAACATCTCCATGTACTTACCACCTCTTAATTTATCTAAAGTCTTCTCAAACCTATCTTCCATACTATAACTTCCATTGTTTATATGAGTTGTCTTGAAGGCATGACCTAAGTCATCGATTTGAGTGTGAGAAGTTTGTTTTACAGATAATGATGGAAAGCAGTAGTGAGGAAAGGGGGAAAATAACCAGACAAAAAAGAAAAGGGATAAAGTACTGTCTGTGACTCATTTGGTTACTGCTGTCGGCACCTAAGACTTAATCCTGATGGGAACCTTTTGAGGAAATATATGAAGTGCACCTCAGAATTGCCAGTTTGAAAGCTGTTAACTGAAGCATTTCTCCATTAACTCCGGATACCTTGGCTGAAGGCTGTTGTCAAAGATGTTTACTTCCCCGTAATTCCAGGCATATTTATGTCTTTGAAATGAAGTTTTCCCAATCAACTTGAGAATTTTCTACCATAACTATAGCTGAAATCATTCGTGAGTGAAAGCTGAGTGGCATGGCACACAAATAGCCTTTTCTACACCACTTCCTTGGGGGAAAAAACCCTTTAAGTAAATTTCTAACTTATTATATAAAGAGATATTTCCATGTGTTTTTTTAAAAGTAAGTATCCTCTTATAACACTCATCTAAGAATACTAAGTTTTAGGTTGTACTTTAATTATATCCAGAAAATTCTAATGAATCCCACAGTGCTTGACATATCCTTCTCTGTAATTTATGCTTACCTATTAGTATAATCATTTATGTTTTTTAATGTTTATATTAGATTTCATAGTCCTTGTCAGTAGTTATGTATTTTACTTATTTTTTATCTGTACACAGGGGATACTAACTGACCTTTTGAACTCTTACTCAATTGAATTACATAGAGTATCTTCATGATAGCCACTGTGAAGTTTGATCAAATCAATTATCAGCCTTTGTCTTTCTAGTTCTTGCAGTACTGATTTATTTTAATGTTATTGTATATGGAAGCTCTCTGCTAGAATTGGATTTACTGGCCTTTCAAAAGTCCCTTTATATTGTTCTAAGGTGGTAGTATAATAGTGGAAAAACTCTCATATTAAGAAATTGTTAAATCATGAACATGACAACCTTTTGGAAATGCTCAGAGATCTCCTTCTCCTTCTATTTCTCCTCCTCCTCCTCTCCCATCCCATCTCCCTTCTTCTTTCCTTCCTCCTTCTCATTTTTTTCTTTTCCTTTTTGTCTTTTTTTTGCTTTCTTCTCCCTCCCTTCTGCATCTCCTTTTTCTCCTCCTCCTCTTCCTCTTCTTTTTCTCATTCTTCTCCTCCTCCTTCTCCCCCTTTCTCTGTCCCCTCCCTCCCTCCCTCTGCCTCTTCCTTCCTTCCTTCCCTCCCTCCCTCCTTCCTTCCCTCTCTCCCTCCTTCCTTCCTTCCTTCCCTCCTTCCTTCTTTCCCTTCTTCCTTTCTTCCCTCCCTCCCTCCCTCCCTCCTTCCCTCCTTCCCTTCTTCTCTCCTCTTTCCTTCCTTCCTTTTTCCTAGTTCTTCTTTCTTCATTCTTAAAATTATGTTACAGAAGTATCATTTTTATTCTTAAAACATTTAATGAAAAAACTTGAATTAAACACATATTCATTCTCTTTTTTAAAAAAAAAAAAGTAAAATAACCTTACATATAGTAGTAATCAATACATATCCTTTTATTTATTTATTTATTTTTGGATTGGTAATCAGAACTCTTCAGGTTTGTTTCTAGTAAGCATTCATCTGACAGTCATCTTCTGTGTGTATATATGTGCAATGCCCGAGATGAGAGGTTGTCATAAGTAGCAATACAGCATAGTGAATATCAAACAGACTGTTACAGACCAAACATGTGTATCTCCCTGAAATTTCTATGTTAAGTCTTCATGCTTAGTGTGATGTTATTTGGATATGAGACATTTGGGAAGTGGCTAGACCATAAAGGCAAAACTCTCATGAATGGGATTAGTGCCCTTATAAAAGAGGCCCAAGAGAACTCCCTTCCCCCTTCTGCCATGTGAATTTACACTGAGAAAGGGGTCTTTTTGAACCAGAAAGCAGGCCTTCACCACATACCGAATCTGCTGACAACTTTATATTGGACTTTGCAGCCTCCAAAACTGTGAGAAATAAATTTCTGTTGTTTATAACCCAGTCAGTTTGTGGGATTTTTGCTATAGCAGCCTGAATGCACTAAGAAAGAATCTGGGTCTAGGTTTTGGATTTTCCTGCAGTTAGTCAACTACTTGATTTTTGACAAAATACTTTAATTAATTGAACTTCCATTTCTTCATTTGCGAATGGGCACAAAAATAACTATGTTACACATATTTTATAAACAAAAATTAAATAAAATATAGTAACATAAATGCTTATAGTATCCTTTATATAGTATACATTCTTAAATGTGGAGGTAAAATATACATTAGAAATCAGTGTTGACATCAAGGGGCATGCCACTCTTAGAGAAGATAAAATACCAGCACAAAAATAACAGTCGTGCAAGGTAAAGAGCATGAGAAGCAAAGAAAGGAAGGAGACACAGTACTTTCAGAAAAAGAAATAAGCAAATACAATTATTGAAAATTAAGGAAAGATTTTAGAATAAAATGTCATTTATATAGCAGATTTGGTGAAAAAATATGTTTCTGAAAATGATCTATTTTGAGACAAATCACACTGTGCTGTTTTGACTTTGCTAACTTTTTCAGCCATATGATCAGCTTTCCCTCCAGCAGCTTTTGATAATTTTACGCTAGAATGAGGTTGCATTCATTTCTTCACAATACAGAGACAATAATATAAATACCTGCACATTTTGTTTCAATTTGCTTTTCTTATATTGCTAGAAAAACTGAAATTTTTCCTGTGTTCATTGATCACTTGCATTTTCTTTTTGGTGAATTTACTGGTTGTGGGATCTTCCACAACAATGTTTTATATTGATTTCTCCCAAAATGTATCTGCCTACTTAACATTGTGAATAGTAGAGTAAGAATGGGAGAAAATATCTGATGTTCTCTTTAAGTTCAATCCTGTTATGTCTTGGTCGTAACTTTTCATTTTGGAGATATTTGCACTTAAATTATTACTTAAATCATCTTTGTTATGTGCTTTGAGGGAGTATAGTTGACATTGTCTTTGTTTTTATTTTAAGGTATTTGGATATTGATTTCCTATTCTCAGGTTACATGTTACACAATAGACATGCAATTAGCCAACAAAATAAATATTCTCTCTATATCATAGAGCTCATGGTGTAGTGAGAGAAATGGATGTTTAGAAAAACACAAAAATATAAAAAAAAATATTGAATGAGTTTATACAGTAGAGAGACATGATCCAATTTATGGTTTAAGGATATTATCTCATCAATATATGAAAATAATATCTGACTTGAGAAAGTGAGTAGATGACAGAACCATTTACTGAAAAGGGAAAAAGTGGTTGGCAAGTTAGGAAATAGATGAATACATTTAGATAGAAGAATCAGAAATTTCATTTTAGATACATTGCATTTTAATTGCTCTTAGGACATCCAAGTAAATAGAATAAACTGCTGGATACATAAATATGGAATGCAGTACTCGTATTTGTTTAGGGATATAATTTGAGAATCATCAGCATAAAGATGTTTCTTAAATTCATAGAGATGTGATATATTACATGGCAGTCAAGGTGATGCTTAGGTAAAGGAAGAGGACCCGACAAAAGATATTCAAGTAATAAGGGAGGTGAGAGGAAAACCAGTAAAGAATGCCATTCCAGAAGTCTGGAGAAAATTTTCAGAATGAAGAATTGGTTCAAGGCAAATAAATTTTAAGAATTTGAGTAAGGTTTCTGTTGGACGAAAAAATTATGACGTTTGCTTCTTTCCCCACCACATGCAAATTTGAACTATTTATAAGGTATAGGCAAATACATGAATCACAAATACACAGTATGATGGATTTTCAAAAACTGAACTCACCCATATAATCAGCACACAGACTAAGAAACAGAATATTCACTCATGATTTGGCTCTCTGTTTGTCTGTTATTGGCGTATAGGAATGCTTACGATTTTTACACATTAATTTTGTATCCTGAGACTTTGTTAAAGTTGCTTATCATCTTGAGGAAATTTTGGGCTGAGACGATGGGGTCTTCTAAAGATGTAGTTGTGTCATCTGCAAATAGAGACAGTTTGACTTCCTCTTTTCCTAAATGAATACGCTTTATTTCTTTTTCTTGCCTGATTGCTCTAGCTAAAACTTCCAATACTATGTTAAATAGGAATGGTGAGAGAGGTCACCCTTGTCTAGTGCCAGTTTTCAAAGGGAATGCTTCCAGTTTTTGTCCATTCAGTATGATACTGGCTGTACGTTTGTTGTAAATAGCTTTTATTATTTTGAGATACCTTGCATTGAAACCTATTTTTTTTTTTTTTTTTTGAGACGTAGTTTCGTTCTTGTTACCCAGGCTGGAGTGCAATGGCACGGTCTCGGCTCACCGCAACCTCTGCCTCCTGGGTTCAGGCAATTCTCCTGCCTCAGCCTCCTGAGTAGCTGGGATTAAAGGCATGTGCCACCATGCCCAGATAATTTTTTGTGTTTTTAGTAGAGATGGGGTTTCACCATGTTGATCAGGATGGTCTCAATCTCTTGGCCTCGTGATCCACTCGCCTCAGCCTCCCAAAGTGCTGGGATTACAGGTGTGAGCCACCACGCCCAGCCTGATACCTAGTTTATTGAGAGTTTTTAGCATAAAGCACTGTTGAATTTTGTCCCAGGCCTTTCCCATTCACAATTGCCACAAAGACAATAAAATACCTAGGAATACAGCTACCAAATGATGTGAAGGACCTCATCAAAGAGAACTACAAACCACTGCTCAAGGAAATAAGAGAGGACACAAACAGATGGAAAAACATTCCATTTTGATGGATAGGAAGAATCAATATCGTTAAATTAGCCATACTGCCCAAATTAATTTATAGACTCAATGCTATCCCCATGAAGCTACCATTGATCTTCTTCACAGAACTGGAACAAAAACCACCTTAAACTTTATATGGAACAGAAAAAGAGCACACATAGCCAAGATAATCCTAAGCAAAAAGAACAAAGATGGAGGCATCAGGCTACCAGACTTCAAACTATACTACAAGGCTACAGTAAACAAAACAGCATGGTACTGGTATCAAAACATATTTAGAACAGTGGAACAGAATAGAGGCCTCGGAAGTAACACCACATATCCACAACCATCTGATCTTTGACAAACCTGACAGAAACAAGCAATGGAGAAAGGATTTTCTGTTTAATAAACAGTGCTGGGAAAACTGGCCAGCCATGTGCAGAGAGCTGAAACTGGATCCCTTCTTTACCCTTTATACAAAAATTAACTCCAGATGGATTAAAGATTTAAATATAAGGCCTAAAACCATAAAAACCCTAGAAGAAAACCTAGGCAATACCATTCAGGTCATAGGCATAGGCAAGGACTTCATGACTAAAACACCAAAAGCAATGGCAACTCAAGCCAAAGTAGACAAATGGGGTCTAATTAAACTTAAGAGCTTTTGTACAGCAAAAGAAACAAGTATCAGAGTGAACTGGCAACCAAGAGAATGGGAAAAAATTTTTGCAGTGTACCCATCTGACAAAGGGTTAATATCCAGAATCTACAAATTATTAAAACAAATTGACAAGAAAAAAACAAACAACCCCATTGAAAAGTGGGTGACGGATGTGAACAGACACTTCTCAAAAGAAAACATTTATGAGGCCAACAAACATATGAAAAAATGCTCATCATCACTGGTCATCAGAGAAATGCAAATCAAAACCACATTGAGATAGCATCTCACGCCATTTAGAATGGCGATCATTAAAACATCTGGAGACAACAGTTGCTGGAGAGGATGTGAAGAAATAGGAACAGTTTTACACTGTTGGTGGGAGTGTAAATTAGTTCAACCATTGTGGAAGACAGTGTGGTGATGCCTCAAGGATCTAGAAATAGAAATACCATTTGACCCAGCAATCCCATTACTGGGTATATATCCAAAGGATTATACAAGTATTGTTCAACTTACGACCTATGCAACTTACAACCATTCGACTTTACGACCGCAATTGCTAGCCACGACTGCTCCGCGTCTGGCAGCGCAAACGTTGCCCAGCTGGGCGTACGACAGTGCAGACCAGCTTCCGGCAGCACTACCAACTCCTCGTGCACCATTTCAACTGTACATATAGCCTACTCAATTTACGACCAAATTGTGTTACGACCGGTCTGCTGGTCCCAATTGTGGTCGTAAGTCGAGCACTAGCCGTAAATCATTCTGTTATAAAGACTCATGCACACATATGTTCATTATGGCACTGTTTACGATAGCAAAGACCTGGAAGCAACACAAGTATCTATCAATGATTAACTGGATAAAGAAAATGTGGCATATAGACACCATGGAATACTATGCAGCCATAAAAATAGATGAGTTCATGTTCTTTGCAGGGACATGGGTGAAACTAGAAACTGTCAGTCTCAGCAAACTGACAAAAGAGCAGAAAACCAAACACCACATGTTCTCACTCATATGTGGGTGTTGAACAATGAGAACACATGGACACAGGGAGGAGAACATCACACACTGGGGTCTGTTGGACTGTGGGGGGCTAGGGAAGGGATAGCAGGGAATGGGCAGATTGGGGAAGGGATAACACTGGGAGAAATACCTAATGTAGGTGATAGGGTGATGGAGGCAGCAAATGATCATGGCATGTGTATACCTATGTAACAATTCTGCAGGATCTGCACATGTACCCCAGAACTTAAAGTATAATTAAAAATAAATAAATAACATTATAAAAAAGAAACAGAATATTGCCCGCATCTGAGTGGCCTGCTTTGTACCTCTTTCTGGTGACTGTCCTACCCAGGGATGCCCACAATCCTGACTTCTAACACAACCAATTTTCCTTTCCTGTTTTTGAACTTTATAAAACTTTAATTATACACTACATACATTTTTGAGTACAGCCTCTTGTGCAATATTATAATTGTGAAATTTATCCATGATGTTACATATAGATAGAATTTATTCATTATGATTGCTAAATATATTTTCACTCCCTGAATGTTATTGAGTGAATGTTTGCTTCTCCCCAAAATTTATATGTAGAAGCCCTAGCGCTCAATGTATTGATATTTAAAAGTGGGATCTTTGGAAGATAATTAGCTTTAGATGACATCATGAGAGTGGGGCTTCCATGATGGGAGTAGGCTCCTTCTAGAAAGTGAGAGAGAGGCTGCAGCTTTCTCTTCTTCTGCCACATGAGGGCTCAATGAGAAGACAGCCATCTTCTCCAGCCTTCTTCCTGATGAGGAAGTGCACCCTCATCAGGAATCAAATCTGACAGCATCGTGGACCTCAAAGTCTTGAGGACTGTGGGAAATAAATAAGTGTTGTTTAAGCCATCCAGTCCATGATATTTGTTATAGCAGCCTGAGCTGACTAATGCAGTGAATATGTCACAATTTTAGGTATGTTTTCTGAAGAGTAGTTTCCAATGAGGCATTATTCTGAATACTGCTCCTATGAATGACTTTGCATATTTCATTTAGGAAAAAAAAATATATATGTATACACATGCAAACACTTTTATGTTAGTATATTCATAGGAGTGAAATTGTGGGTCATGGAGTAGATATATGATTAGTATTAGTAAATATTTAGAAACAATCTAAATCTAGTTGTACCAATTTATTTGCCCAAGTCAGTATGTGAGAGTACCACATGTCCAAAACCTTGCCAACCCTTGGCTAGTCTTTTCCACTTAACGACATTATAGTGGGTGTGTATTGGCATATAATTTTAGTTTTATTGTACGTTTTGATGGTTATTAATAAATTTGAGATATTTTATATCTACTTAGTATTTGGATATATATGGGTTGTTTTTTTGGTTTCAGTGTTGCTGACTTTAGTCCTGTTCCTCAGTACACGTTGGAGAGTGAATCAGAAATGTAGATGATTATTTCACATACTAAGTGGGTCTTTCTGGAATTGTGCTTCCATTGTTTTATTCATTGTGTTCTAAGGAGTCCCTTGAAGTTGTACATATAACTTCAACATTCATCTGAGATATATGGAAAGTAAATAGAATATCATTTTCTGGGAAACAATTGTGTTAAAAGAATTCACAAAAACAAGAACCTGAGCTAAATCACCCTAATTGAAGCTTTTGAGATTTTGTTTTCCCAAATACAACCTAATTGCATCTAAGATACAGAGGTAAATTACATTTAAAAAGACATTTGAATAGTTATGCCCAAAAATAGTTGTTAAAAGTTTGAATCACCAGCATTTAATGTAAATTTCCAATAATGTAAGAAAAATTAATACAGCATAATTTAGGTATAATTATGGTATACCTAAATATATAGAGGTATACTTAAATAAATAAATAAAATACCTAAATAAATTTAGGTATACCATAGTTATACCAGAATTATGCTGTAATCATTATAATTATGGCAGATAATATTTTAATTATGGTAGATAATATTTTGGATTGAGTGAATATGCAGGTTATCACTTTTTATATATCAATGGAATTTTTTTAAATTACAACTTGAATAGGCATCATAATGAAAATTTTCTAGATTAAATCTATTAGTTCAAATTTTTCTAATTGTATTGTAAATAAGCTATCTTCTCCATTATCAATCTTGCTTTATTTATTTTTACCTTTTATTTTAGGTACAGACTGTTATGTAGGTAAACTCATGTCATGGGGTTTTGTTAAACATATTATTTTGTCATCTAGATATTAAGCCTAAAATCCATTAGCTATTTTTCCTGATTCTCACCATCCTACCATCCTGCACCTTCAAGTAGGCCTCAGTGTCTGTTCCCCTGTCTATGTCAATGTGTTCTCATCATTTAGCTCTCATTTATGAAATGAGAACATGTGGTATTTGGTTTTCTGTTAGTTGTGTTTGCCAAGGATAATGGCCTCCAGCTCCATCTATGTTGCTGCAGAGAACATGATCTCATTTTTGTTTGTAGCTGCACAGTATTCCATGGTGTATATGTACCACATTTTCTTTATCCAGACTACTATTTATGGGCATTTAGTTGATTCAATGTCTTTGCTATTGTGTCTAGTACTGCAATGGACATGTGCATACATGTGTCTTTATGATATTACAATTTATATTCCTTTGGGTATATACCCAATTATGGGATTGCTAGATCAAATAGTGGTTCTGGTTTTAGGTTTTTGAGGAATTGACACACTGCTTTCCACAATGAGTGAAGTAATTTGTACTCCCACCAGCAACATATTAGCATTATTTTTCTTCACAACCTCACCAGCACCTATCATTTTTTGACTTTTAATTATAGCTACAGTAAGATGGTTTCTCATTGTATTTTTGATTGGCATTTTTTCTAATGATCAGTGATATTGAGCTTTTTTTTCATATGTTTGTTGGTCACATGTATGTCTTCTTGTCTTCTTTTGAAAATTGTTCATGTATTTCGCCTATTTTTTGGTGGGGCTGTTTGTAGATTTTTTAAGGCTCTTTATGGATCTGAATATTAGACCTTTGTCAGATGCATAGTTTGAAAAAATTTTCTTCCATTCTGTAGGTTGTCTGTTTATTCTGCTGATAGTTTCTTCTGCTGTGCAGAAGCTCTTTAATTAGATCCCATTTGTCAATTTTTGCTTTCGTTGCAATTGTTTTTGGTCTCTTTCTCATGAAATCTGGGTGTGACATCACCCCACTGATTACCAGTTGACCCCACTGATCACCGTTGATTCAGCTGATCTGGCTAGATGGGTGTTTCCTTTCTCCTTCACCATTCCATATAAGTCCCTACTGAAGCTGTATGTTTGGTTGAAGAGAACAGCCATCCCTGATAAAGGAGGACCACAGCTGAATTCTTCCAGATGTATAAAAAGAGCTGGTAGCAATCCTACTAAAAGTATTACAAAAAATTGAGGAGGAAGGACCCCTCCCTAACTCATTCTATGTTGCCAAAATTATCCTGATTCCAAAACCTGGCAGAGACACAACATAATGTTCTTGATGAACATATAATAAAAAATTATAAACAAAATATTATAAAATCGAATCCAGCAGCACTTTCAAAAGGTAATACACCATGATCAAGTGGACTTCATCCCTGGGACATAAGGTTGGCTCAACATTTGCAAATTAATAAATGTCATTCATCACATAAACAAAACTTAAAAAAATATTATCTCAGTAGATGCAGGAAAAGCTTTTGATAAAATTTTACATCCCTTTATGTTAAAAACTCTCAATATACTAGGCCATAAAGAAACATACTTCAACATAGTAAGAGCCATCTATGACAAACCCACAGCCAGGATCCAACTGAATGAGCAAAAGCTGGAAGCATTTCCCTGAAAACTGGAACAGGACAAGGATGCTCTCTCTCTCTCACTACTCCTATTCAACAGAGTGTTGTAAGTCCTGGCTAGAGAAATTAGGCAAGATAAAGAAATTACGGATAACCAGCTAGGAAGAAAGAAAGTCACACTGTATTATTTTAAATCCTGTCAATTTCAATTTTGAAATCCTTGCTACAAAAATGTTATCACTACACAGTCATTAAAATAAAAATTTTACTGCTTGCATACAAACTACACTACTTTCAATAATCTTCTGTGTTAAATCTAATATAGTCTCTTACATGGAATTTTTGACTTTTAACTTCACAAACTCATATGATCCAAGGCGCAATATAAATGGTAAAACCATTATATCATTAAGTAACCTACAAAGTGAGAAATAAAAATGAAGCTCTAATTGATACAGTTTTATTTTCATGTTCAGAAATTGTATTCTGCTTCAATTTTTGTCCTTCTCATACAGGTATGAAGATGATAAATAATTCTAAATTCTTATTATTTATTGGCTATGATCTGCACTGATAATAGTAACTTAACCCTGACAGTGATTTTTGGGAGAAATGTTCTGTAGAGATATTAAGTCTGTTTTAATTATTGTTTTGTTTTTAATTAGGCAATTTCATTAACAGATTTAGTAAAAAATTTCCATGGCAGCTCAGTAACCTAAATGGTCTTCTAATTAATCTATTAATGCCTTTTAGGTATTCTTACTGTTCAGGTGTATGTCAGGTTGGACAGTAAAACAGAACTTGAGATGTTAATATTTGCAGGACTAGTTCTATCCCTAAATCTCTGCTGCCTTCAAGCTTCTGTTGAAGGAGCTTCTATTGAAATTAGCAAGTCCCTCTTTATCATACTTTCAGTATTTTATTATGAGTGTGACTAAAAGTGGCAGGCAAGAGATACTGTAGAAAGTTTGTGAAACTGTCTGTTTAGCCTTATTCTAAATAGACAGAGGAACGGGCAAAATATGTGCAAGGTGTAATGTGTGATATTTCTCTCTCTTTTGTCTCAGAGGGTAATAATAAAAACCAAGTTGGGATGGGGAAAAAATGCCTGGCTCTGTTTTAGGGTGGAAAGTTGCTACTAAATATCTAGGTAAACTGTTACACCCAGGATGCATAAGCAGTGAAAACTACAACTGTTCGTCTCTCAGTCAATTGTATGAAAATTCTGCATTCCTGTTGGTTATCACTTTAACCTTTCAAAATTCAAATTTTTCTCTCTAATAGATATGTAGATTTATAGGCTCTGCTTCTAATCCTCTTTGCTGTATTATCTTCCACTGGATGTCAGTTAAACTTTCACAATTTTGGAGTTATATGATCTGTCTCCTTTTCCATACATCACTTTACAAAATGTCAGAGCCCAGGAGGAATTTGAGTCTGAGACTCCTGGTATGAAGTGGCACTCTCAGGGAGCCATGCCATTTTCTTTATGGCTACCATTAGTATCTATATGTATTGATGACTTTTTCTTTTTCTTTTTTTTTAACTCCCAATTCCAATTTATCTCTTCAGGTTCAGAACTCAGTAGCTCATGGTCTGTTGCATATTTTTATATGAAGCACTCCCATGTTCATCAAATTCACATGCCCCAAACGGAACCCATTATAGCTTGCTTGCTTTTATATTTATTACTTCACTCACGCTTCTTCCCCACTTACAGTCTTAACATTGAAAAGTAAGTGTAAAAAATGTATCGCATGATTTTCTTCTTTCTTTGTGTGTGTCTTCAATGTCGTAAATGTTCATCTACCAAGTAGATTCAACCACAAACCTGGTTGTCATCTGCTACTCCAGACTACATACTTTCAACTATAAATATCAGTCTAATATTATCTTCCCATCTGGACTGCTTGAGACACGCACTGTGCTTCAAGTCTCGCTCTTCTGTTAGCCGGAGTGAGCCCACTGATCTAACAACAGAAACCTCTTATCTTGTTCCCACTGCCCCTAGAGTCAGCGCTAGCTCCATTGCATAACACAGTACTCTCAAGATCTTACTTCACCAGCTCTCTGCATTTTCTCTCTGATTGGTGTTACCACACACTAATCCTGATAAGCTGTATCCACATCAGATTCCTATCCCTTCACCTCTTTGCCCTTGCAACCCTCTCAACTTGAAATGCTGTCCCACCCTTCACTCACCTCATTACTCTATTAACTGTCCTTTGGGATCTCCATTATATGCCATTCCCTTCACAGAGCATTCCTTCACCATTAGGGTTGTGTGAGGTACTTTGTTCAGTGGTATCCCCTAACCCCCATTAATGTCTTTATCACATATGACAAGTATGTGATATGGAGTAAGATTGGATGATTTCCTTCTTATTTATCTAGCTTGCTTTTTCAGGACTAAGTTTCTTCAGGACTGTCTACTAGGCTTAGAAATGTTAAGATATTTTTTAAAATATAAGACAATTAATGATAAGCAATAGAGTAAATAAATATGATATAATAGAAATGGTTGATAATCACTTTACAGATGATCAACCTCACTCTGAAAACATTAAAAGAAATATAAGCAGGAGAACTGTCCACTCCTGTGGAAAAGAAGCTGAAGCCAGGGAAGCAAACGGCCTCACTCAGCGGGTCCCATTCTCACATAACTCCACAAGTTAAGACCCACTGGCTTGAAATCCTGCTGGCCATCACAGCAGCCTGGAGTCTGCCTAAGACTGCTGAGTTCCTAGTGGGAAGGGTGACTGCCATTACTGTGACTCTAGTAGGCAGTTCTCCCCAGCCAGTGCTAGGGAGACTGGTACATTTGGACAGGGTGGTACTCCCCACAGTCCAGCACAGCAGCTGTGGCAGATCAAGGCCAGACTGGTTCTTTAGGTGGGATCCAGATTCATCCTTACTTATTGGGCAGGGCCTCCCACATGAATTCTATCAACTCTAGCTAGGCTCTTACAGAAAGAACTGTCACCTGCCAGGGACAGAGCACCTTGGGGAGGAGCAGCCAAGGTGTCAGGTTCAATGGACTTAATCTTTCCTGTCTACAGACCAATTCAGAGGAGGGGGATTCTCCCAGCACAGCACAACAGCTCTGCTAAAAGACGTACAGACTGCTTCCTTGAGTGGGTCCCTGATCCCTTGCCTCCTGACTGGGTGAGCGCTCCCAACAGGGGTCACCAGACACCTCATACAGGAGAGTTTGGGCTGGCATCAGGTCAATGCCCCTCTGGGATGAAACTTCCAGAGGAAGAAGCAGGTAACAAACTTTGGTTTTCTGCAGCCTCCACTGGTGATACCCAGGCAAACAGGATATGAATTGGAACCCCAGCAAACTGCAGCAGACCTGTAGAGAAGGAGCCTGACTGTTAGAAGAAGAAAAACAAAAAGAAAGCAACAATAAAAACAACATTCACAAAAACCAATGCAAAAATGCTGAAAATTTCAAAAGCCAGAATGCCTCTTTTCCAAACACTTCTCCAGCAAGGGCACAGAATAGGGATGAAGCTGAGATGGATATACTGACAGAAGTAGGCTTCAGAAAGTGAGTAATAATAAACTTTGCTGAACTAAAGGGTTATGTTCTAACCCAATGCAAAGAAACTAAGAACCATGATAAAAGATCACAGGAGCTGATAACTAGTATAACCAATTTATAGGGGAACGTAAATGACCTGATGGAGCTGAAGAACATAGCATGAGAACTCTGTGATACAAACACAAGTATCAATAGCTGAATCAACCAAGCAGAAGAGAGAATATCAGAGCTTGAAGACTGTCTTGCTGAAATAAAGCAGGCAGACAAGATTTGAGAAAAAAGAATGAAAAGCAATGAAAACAACCTCTGAGAAGTATGGGACTTTGTAAAAAGACCAAACCTACAACTCACTGAAGTACCTGAAAGAGAGAGGGAGAATGGAAACAAGTTGGAAAACACAGTTCAAGGTGTCTTCCAGGAGAATATCTCTAACTGAGCAAGACAGGCCAACATTCAAATTTAGGAAATCCGGAGAAACCCATTAAGATACTCCATGAGAAGATCTACCACAAGATTCATAATCGTCACATTCCCCAAGGTCAAAATGAAGGGAAAACATGTTAAGGGCAGTCAGAGAGAATACTATCAACAGTATTCTCAGTGGAAACCAGAAGACAGTTGTAGCCAATATTCAGTATGCTTGAAGAAAATAATTGCCAATCCAGAATTTCATATCTAGCCAAACTAAGCTTTATAAGTGAAGGAGAAATAAAATCCTTTTCAGACAAAGCAATGCTGAGGGACTTCGTCACCACAAGGCCTGCCATGAAAGAGCTTCTGAAGAAAGCACTAAGCATGGAAAGTAGAAAGTGTTACTTTCTACTTTCTGTAGTGGTGAAAGGCACTACAAAAACACATCAAAGTACACAGACCAGCAACACTATGAAGCGGTTACATTAACAAGTCTGTAAAATTAAAGAGCCAACATTATGATGACAGAATCAATTCAAATATAACAATATTAACCTTAAATGTAATTGGGCTAAATGCCCCAATTAAAAGACACAGTGTGGTAAGCTGGATGAAAAGATAAGACCCATTAGTGTGTTGTATTCAAGAGACACATCTCAAGTGCAGAGAGACACTAGGCTTCAAATAAAAGGATAGAGGAAAGTTTGTCAAGCAAATTGAAAGCAGAAAAAAAACAGGAGTTACAGTCCTAGTTTCTGACAAAGTAGACTTTAAACCCACAAAAGGCAAAAAAGACAAAGAACGGCATTACATAATGATATAAAGCTTAATTCAATATAAAAAGCTAACCTAAGTATATATGCTCCCAATACAGGAGAACCCAGATTCATAAAACAAATTCTTGAAGACCTACAAAGAGACTTAGAAGCCCATACATTAATAGTCAGATAATGTAATGCCCTACTGTCAGTATTAGACAGATCATTGAAACAGAAAATTAACAAAAATAATCAGAACTTGAACTCAGCTCTGGACCAAGTGAACCTGATCGATATCTACAGAACTCTCCACCCCAAAACAACAGAATACATGTTTTTATCAGTGCCACATGGCACTTACTCTAAAATTGATCACATAATTGGAAGTAAAACATCCCTCACCAAATGCAGAAGAACTGAAATCATAACAGTCCATCAGACCACAGCAAAATGAAATTAACACTCAATATTAAGAAACCCACTCAAAACTACACAACTGCATAGAAATTGAACAACTTACTCCTGAATGACTACCTGGTAAATAATGAAATTAATGCAGAAATCAAGAAGTTATTTGAAACCAATTAGAACACAAAGACACAGACTAGAATCTCTGGGAAGCAGCTAAAGCAGTGTTAAGAGGGAAATTTATAGCACTAAATGACCACATCAAAAGCTAGAAAGATCTCAGATCAACACCCTAATTTCACAACTAAAAGAACTAGAGAACCAAGAGCAATGAAACCCCCGAGCTAGGAGAGGACAAGAAATAACCAAGCTCAGAATGAATCTAAAGGAGACAGAGACTCAAAAAACCCTTCAAATATTACAGATACAGAAACTAGTTTTTGAAAATCTCAGTCAAATAGACCACAAGTGATACTAATAAAGAAAGAGAGAATATTCAAATAAACACAATCAGAAATAAGAGAGATACCACCATGACCCCACAGAAACACAATCAACCATCAGAGAATACTATAAACACCTCTGTCCAAATAAACTGAAAAATTTAGAATAAGTGGATAAGTTTCTCGACATATATACCCTCCCAAGATTGAACCACAAGAAGTTGAATCCCTGAATAGACCAATAACAAGTTCTGAAATTGAGGTAGTAATAAATAGCCTGCCAATCAAAAAAAGCATAGGTCCAGATTGATTTACAGCTGAACTTTACCAGAGGTAGAAAGAGGAGCTGGTCCATTTGTTCTGAAACTATTTCAAACAATTGAACAAGAGAGACTACTCCCTAATTCATTTTATGAGGCCAGCATCAGCTTGACATCACAACCTGGCAGAGATACAACAACACAAAAAGATAACTTCAGGCCAGCATCCCTGATGAACATTGATGCAAAAATCCTCAATAAAATAGAGGAAACTGAATTCACTAGCATATTAAAAAGCTTATTCAGCATGACGAAGTCAGTGTCATCCCCCAGATGCAAGGCTGGTTCAACATACACAAATCAATAAAAGTAATTCATCACATAAACAGAACTAAAGATGAAAACCATATGAATATCCCAATAGATGCAGGAAAGGTCTTCCATAAAATTTAACATTCTTTCATGTTATAAACTCTCAATAAACTAGGTATTGAAGGAACATACCTCAAAATTCTAAGAGCGGTTTATGACAAACCCACATCCAATATCATCATGAAAGGGCAAAAGCTGGAAGCATTCCCTATGCAAACTGGCACAAGACAAAGATTCCCTGTCTTGCCACTGTTATTCAAAATAGTATTGGATGTCCTGGCCAGGGCAATCAGGTGAGAGAAAGAAATAAAGGGTATTCAAATAGGAAGAGAAGAATTTAAATTGTCTTTGCAGATGACATGATCCTGTATCTAGAAAACCCCATTGACTTAGCCCAAAAGCTTCTTAAGTTTGTAAGCAACTTCAGCGAAGTCTCAGGATATACAATGTGCAGAAATCACAAGCATTCCACTATACCAAAAACAGGCAAGCAGAGAGCCAAATAATGAATGAACTCCTGTTAATAACTGCCACAAAGAGAATAAAATACCTAGGAAGACAGCTAACAAGGGAAGTGAAGGACCTCTTCAAAGAGAATGGCAAACCACTACTCAAGGAAATCAGAGAGGACACAAGTAGATGGAAAAACATTCTATGCTCATTCATAGGAAGAATCAATATTGTGAAAATAGCCATATTGCTGAAAGCAATTTATAGATTCAACGTCATTCCCATTAAACTACCATTGACGTTCTTCACAGAAGTAGAAAAAAAAAAAAAACTTTTCTAAAATTTATGTGGAACCAACAAAGAGCTTGTAAAGCCAGGACAATCCTAAGCAAAAAGAACAAAGCTGGAGGCATTATGCTATTCAACTTCAACCAGTACTAACAGGTTACAGTAACCAAAACAGCATCATATTGGTACAAAAACAGACACATAGATCAATAGAATGGAATTGAGAACCTGGAAATAAGGCCACACACCTAAAACTAACTGATATTTGAAAAACTTGACAGGAATAAACAATGGGGAAGAGGATTCCTTCTTCAATAAATGGTGCTGGGAGAACTGGCTAGCCACATGCAGAAAACTGAAACTGGATTTCTTCCTTATGCCTTATACAAAAATTAATATGGATTAAAGACTTACACGTAAAACCAAAAACCAGGAAAAATTTTAGGCAATACTATTTAAGACATAGGTATGGGCAAAGATTTTATGATGAAATTTTCAAAAGCAGTTCCAAAAAGAAAACATTGGCAAATAGGATCTAATTAAACTAAAGAGCTTTTGCACAGCAAAAGAAACTATCATGAGTGAAGAGACAACCTACAGAAGGGAAGAAAATTTTTGCCATCTATCTATCTGACAAAGTTCTAATATCTAGAATCTACAAGGAACTTGAGCAAATTTATAAGAAATAAACATTATTAAAAGATGGGCAAAGGTATGAACAGACACTTAAAAAAAAAAAGTACACACAGTTACCATGAAAAAAAGGTTAATATCACTGATTATTAGAGAAATGCAAATCAAAACTACAGTGAGATAGCATCTCACACCATCAGAATGGTGATTATTAAAAATTCAAGAAACAACAGATGCTGGTGAGCTTGTGGAGAAATAGGAATGCTTTTACACTGCAGGTGGGAATGTAAAGTAGTTTAACCATATGGAAGACAATGTGGAGATTCCTCAAATATTTAGAACTGGAAATACCATTTGATGCAGCAGTCCTGTTACTGGGTATATTCGCAAAGGAATATAAATCATTCTATTATAACTATACATACACATGTATGTTCATTGCAGCACTATTCACAATAGCAAAGACATGGCATCAAATGCCGATCAGATCAGTGATAGGCTAGATAAAGAAAATGTGGTACATATACATCATGGAATACTATGCAGCCATAAAAATGAAATGGAATCATATCTTTTGCAAACCTGGATGAAGCTTGAAGCCATTATCCTCAGCAAACTAATTCAGGGACAGAAAACCAAACCATCTTATGTTCTCACTTCTAAGTGGGAGCTGAACAATGAGAACAAATGGATACAGAGGGGAGAACTACACACTAGGAACTGTCCAGGGAGGGTGAGTCAGAGAGAGCATTAGGGAAAAGAGCTATTGCATGCCGGGCATAATACCTAGGTGATGGGTTGATAGGTGTCACAAACTACCATGGCACACGTTTTCCTATGTAACAAACCTGCACATTCTGCACATGTACCCTCAACATAAAAAATATATATATAAATTTGCAAATTATTTGCTACCAATTTGAGATATCATTTACAATTAGAATATATTATAAATAAGTCTATTTCAGATGTTGATAACCATGGGAATATAAACATTTTCATGTCACTGGTATAAACATAGGTTACTTTAATTTTCTGGCAGGAAATTTGACACTATGTATCAAGTATCTAAGCATCACCATGTTAAGATCATGCTAGAATTAACTATGTATTTCTACTAGAAATTGATTGTAATAATCTGATGAGTTAAATTATGTGTGAAGGTACCACTAATATTTTATCAAAATGGAAAATCATAACCAAATGACACAAAATAAATTATGTATGAAAATGCTATGTTGTGGAATAATGCACAGCCAACATAATGATAATTATGATCAAGTTTCTAATTGCATATAAATGATTATGTGATGTACTCGGTAACATATATAATATTCAACTGTAACTATGTGGAGCTATGTGTCCAGCAAAAGGAAATAAATGCCGGAAACTCTAAGAGGTAATAATCTTCTATTAGTAGTATAATGAATGACTTTTGTCATTTCTTTTTTATGTCTTCTAAAATTTATATCATGAACATTTATTCCACTTCCACATAGAACACTGTCATGTAAGGCTTGCAATGTTCTGCTAATTTCTAAGCTTAAAAACCTCTTATATGTCATTTCATTTATTCATTCATTGATTTATTCATCAAATGTTGGTTAATCAGCAAGAAATAAGACAAGGTCTATTATCTCTCCTTTCTACAGGAGAAAGACAAAATATGAGGAAGTAAGCAAATAAATACATATATAAGTAAAGTCAAGCAAACATATAAATAATTGATTATTGTAATACATGCTGTGCAGTAAATGAGTAGGCAATAAATAGAGGGATATGATAGAAAGTAACTCATGGAGAAAAATGATAGGTGATAATTGATAATTAAAAGAAGTCAACCATGTAAAAGACTGAGAAAGGGCATTCTAGTCAGAAGTAATAGCAAGTGCAAAGACGTTAAGGTGAACATAGGCACAGTATGCTCCAGATACAGAAAGAAAGCCAGGTTGCCTGAAATCCAGTGAGCAGAGGAAGTGTGGAAAGATAGAATGTGGAAAATCATCTATGCCATGGTAAGGAATTTGGATGCTAGGTATAATAGAAAGCCCTTTAAGATTTACCTTGCATAATGTTTTCTTTGATGGTCATAACATTTCTTTTTTTTCCCCAACATACAGTTTCATATATTTCTCATACTTCTGCTCAGTGAAAGTAATTGCATTTATTGCTGACTTTGTATTTTTCTTCTACTAAATACTTAGGTGTTTACAGTAACCGTTCTACAAATTACATGTTGTATATTTACATACATTTAAATCGGTTCCAAGATCTGTGTCCGTGATTACCATTTATTATTTATTTGCCCCTCATCTCTCCCTTCTAAGAGGTTAGTTCTAGAAAAAATATTTCTTCTGTTTTTCACCACTGTACTTCAAGTGATTTCACTGTGCATTTCACGGAAGCTATAATAAATATTTGTTTAATGCATGAATGTAATCATGTTTTCCATTAGATTGTAAAAAGTATACAACAATACTGACAGCGTTATATAAACACTTTAAATTCCTATTCTAACCTCCTTTTTACCTTCTTCTCAGCATTTCTCCTTTCATAAGGATATAATTCTAAGGCCAGGTATTGTTCTAATCATACTCTAATCTGGCCATTCTTTTTACTTCTCTATTCTCTAAATTAACATTTGTGTCTTTCTCCAGCCTCTCTAACTGGACAATCCTGTGTATTTTCACAGTCCAACTATGAAAACGCTCCTCACCCTCACCTCTTATTGGGATAGAGACCTGAATCCCAGATTGTGTTTCTAGCATAGATCAATCAACAGAAACATAGTCAGGGCACCACTTTGCTCGATAATTTCTATGTGAATCTTCTGTTCATTGCTCCTGAAGTATATATCCCAGAACTAATTATTTTTTTGCCCCTTGATTTGGAATTTTTATTAATAGCACCAATTCTATTAATAAAATCACTAAAATTCAAAACTACAAATTTACCATTAATATGTTTTGTATCTATCCTATGATCCTATTTCCTCTACTCCTGCCGTCTCACCCACCCATTGCTCATGCACAAAACTTTATTTTGTATGAACTAATACCCATTTTTTTTACTAATCAAACATATTTTCTTGTCTGATATATGCCTTTTATGTATACCCATATTCTTTTCCCGAAGCTGCAGCTTATCAGCTATCAAATAATCAAGAGACAGGAAGAGGAAATGGCCACATATAATATAGTTGTAATTGTCACAGGCTACACAGATAGAAGAAGGCATGAAAGGACATCGGGTTTTTATGGATGGGTGATATCTGTATTTCATCCACTGTTAATGAATTTTGGCATACACCAAGATCATGTAACATATTAAATTTAATATTCAGGATTTTGTCATGACTGAATTAGACTCCGATATGGAAAACATAATTTATGTTTAATTTTAATGAGATACATTACTAAGATGCTGAGAAAATATTCAAATTATCACATATTGAACAAGCAATACATCTACTTATGAAGAAAATAGCTGACTTACACTTATGCTGATGTTTGTTAAGAATAAAAATTATTATGCTATATAACCCTTGTACAGAAGACTTCTGTTGCCATAAATTCACTTGAAATTTTACTTTACCAAGAGATGTGGGAATGACCCTTAGCAAGGCTATGCGTACTTTGTGTGTTTAAACTTCATGCATACTGAATACTTATAGACATCTCAGTTGGGCATTCTACTGTTTCAATTTAAGCAAAGAAAATAGTCTCGTTTTAAACAAAGCATCTTCTGAAGCAGATGCAAAGGGTATTTGTAGAATTACAAAATTGTCAGATCCATTAGAACTGTTTCTGGTCTTTCAAATTTATATTGGCCCACATACTTAATACTTACTTTCTTGATTGCTCTCTCTCTCATTTGTACTTATTATACAAGGTAGTTTTTGTGTCACAAAGGTGAGAAAATATGTGGATAACTTTTAAAATCAGGCCAGAGTAAAAGAATCAACCTATGAAGACCCAACAGCAATATTGTGAAAGGTTATCACATTTTATTAAATTGAGGTGGGTTTTTTGGCCTATTTTAAAAATTATCTAAAGGTATAAGTACTCTTAGTTGTAAGGAAATACACTGTATTACTCCTTAGTTTTCACACATCATTTCCAGAAATAGTTCACCTTACAACACCCTCATCTGACATTTAAAAGCTCAGAGCACTCTAGTGTCTGCCAGATTCTATAAAACTAACTGTGTCTGTGGCCTTTTTTCTCCCTAGAAACTTCATAAGCATACATCAATCTGCCAGAAATGGTGATTATTTGAGCAGAGTAAAGTGAGGGTATTCCTCCTCCACACCTTTAACATTAACATTTTCACTATAGACATCCTTTTGGCATTGAAAGAGAAATGAAAAACTGTGTGTGTATACCATTATCTTTGATCTATAATATAAAACTAGCTTTTGTATTTTCCATTAATTTAAAACACTTGTTCTTAAAAGATGTTAGAGTTAACAAGTTTTCACTCTTGAGCTAGCCGAAGTTTTTAGCTGATTTCTTTTGAAACCTAACTTATTTAGATCAGATATTTTATGTTGTATATTATATAAACATAATTATTTCATTTTTATTACCTCAATATATCTCACCAAAATATTTTAATCAATACATATATACATAGTATAATTCAACATGATAGTGTTAGATGTTTCTATTTGTTATTAGCATTTTTTAATTTAATAGCTTTAGCTTTTTTTTTTCCTCTTTGTGCATTCTATTCCAGGTATAAATCTTCCTATAAGGACAAAATGTTAAGTAGAGGTAAAACACTACAAATTCACATTTGGCAACTTTGATGTAGAAGCATTTGGCAGTTATGTTAAGTGGGAATGAGTGATTTTTTAAAATAGTATGTATAAACCCAGGTGCATTTTTTAAATGGATGAAAATTTTCAATCACTTATAGGTCTTGAACCAAGATAATTTTACACTTTATTTTTAAACAATGTTGTGATGCATTATAGGATGTTTTTGACATTTAAATAAATGGTTGCATCAGCTGTTGAATATCTTAAATTAATTGATTATGCATCGGAAGTAAAACTTTTGTATAATGAGATTTTGAAACTTCTTCAAAGAAACTATATGTCTTTTACCTACTTCATTAGTTCGATTAAAATAACTGATTTCCAAAGCCCACAAATAGCATTAGACACTCAGCACTAAGCCATAAAATAAAGCATCTATTTGGTGAATACTTATATATTTTATTGGTGTGAAGATATTGAAATGTAAAAAAATATGGTTCTGAGAAAAGATAAATGAAGCTGGCTCTCAGTCAAATATTTTGTCTTGAGAAGATTTACTTTACTTTTTCTGTTTTCAGCAAAAATAGATATGGTAGCAAATAAAACTACAGCTGGCTGGGTGTGATGGCTCATACCATTAATCCTAGCACTTTTGCAGGTCAAGGCGTGTGGATTGCTTAAGCTCAGGAGTTACAGACCAGCCTGATTAACATAGGGAAACCCTATCTGCACTGAAAATAAATTTAAAAATTAGCCGGGCAAGGTATCCACATCTGTGGTCCCAGCTACTTGGGAGGTGAGGTGGGAGGATCCCTGAGCCTGGGAGGCAGTGGTTGTAGTGAGCCTAGAGTGCACCACTGCACTTCAGCCTGCATGACAGGGTGAAACCCCATGTCAAAAACGAAACAAAACAACAACAAAACTGTAGCTTTGCTAAAGAACAGATGTGGTTTTGGCAGAGAATCTAGCAAATGCAGGATGTAAATAAAGTGTTAGCTCTATAAAAGAGGAAAAAGTAAGCAGCATTGTATTTTATTAATGTAGTATATAAATATTGCTTGGGATGTGGGTTGCCCTGAATAAAAAATACAAATTGAAGACAAATTAATACTTGCTAAGTACTTCAAAAAATCAATTAGTAGAGACCCAAGCCATTCATTGAATATCAGTTAAAGAGCATATTAAAAAGCACTTACAGGATTAAATAGAAATGTTTTGAGACTTCTCCAAATACAAAATATTTTACTTTTCTTATTTCAATATGTATTTAATGTTACTTTCATTTTTAATTTGTCTTATTAAATATGGACCCATTCCTGACACCTTACAATAAAATTAACTCCAGATTGATTAAAGACTTAAACATAAGACCTAACACCATAAAAACCCTGGAAGAAAACCTAGGAATACCGTTCAGGACATAGGCATAGGCAAGGACTTCATGACTAAAACACCGAAAGCATTGGCAACAAAAGCCAAAATAGACAAATGGGATCTAATTAAACTCCAGAGCTTTTGTACAGCAAAAGAAACAATCATTGGAGTGACCAGCAACCAATAGAATTTGCAATCTACCCATCTGACAAGGGCTATTATCTAGACTCTACAAAGAACTAAAACAGATTTACAAGAAAAAAAAAATTCAAAAGTGGGCGAAGGACATGAGCAGACACTTTTCAAACGAAGACATTCATGAGGCCAACAAACATATGAAAAAATGCTCTTCATCACTGGTCATTAGTGAAATGCAAATCAAAACCACATTGAGATACCATCTCACGCCATTTAGAATGGCCATCATTAAAATATCTGGAGACAACAGATGCTGGAGAGGATGGGGAGAAATAGGAACACTTTTACACTGTTAGTGGGAGTGTAAATTAGTTCAACCATTGTGAAAGACAGTGTGGCGATTCCTCAAGGACCTAGAAATAGAAATTCCATTTGACTCAGCAATCCCATTACTGGGTATATATCCAAAGGATTATAAATCTTTCTATTACAAAGACACATGCACATGTATGTTCATTAAGGTACTGTTTACAATAGCAAAGACCTGGAACCAACCCACATACCCATCAATTATAGACTGGACAGGGAAAATATGGCACATATACACCATGGAATACTATGCAGCCATAAAAGACGATGAGTTCGTGTCCTCTATAGGGACATAGATGAATCTAGAAACCCTTATTCTCAGCAAACTGGCACAAGAACAGAAAATCAAACACTGCATGTTCTCACTCACAGGTGGATGTTGAGCAATGAGAACACATGAACACAGGGAGGGGAGCATCACACACTGGGGTCTGTTAGGGGGAACTAGGGAGTGACAGTTGGGGTAGGGAGGTTGAGGAAGGATAACATGGGGAGAAATGCCAGATATAGGTCACAGAGGGATGGAGGCAGCAAACCACATTTCCATGTATGTACCTATGCAAAAATTCTGCATGATCTGCACATGTACCCCAGAATCTAAAGTACAATTTAAAACAAAACAACAACAACAACAACAACAAAAAAAATATATATATATATATATGTGTGTGTGTGTATTCTCTCAAATACCTTGGAAAAGTTTATGTTAAAAGTAAAACAATGAAAAATCTTATTTGGCAGCATTGATGTACAAATACTTAACAATTATACTAACAGAATGAGTGATCTTTTGATATCATGAAATTGGTTTTAAAAATTTTCTGTCCTTTACAGTTTGGACATTTATGTTAAATATGCATTCTCCTATTAAATATAAGAATTGTGAAATTGACAATATTTATACTATTTTGTTTTTAAATCCAAAATCTCAGATCACAATTGTCTTACTAAATTATTATAGCTCTCATGATCTTAAAGCTTATTCTATTTGTCACTCTGTTTTTCTATTTTAATAGTTTTCTTAAAGTTTTAATTTCAAATATCAAGGCCTATTTAAGTAAACAAAGCATAATGATTTCAAAATTACATTAGCGATGTGCATGAAATCAGCAAAACTACATACAGAATTTAATATGTAAAACTTAGAACTGTACCAGTTCATAATAAAACATTATTTTTAGTATCATCATTATCTTTTAAAAAAGTTTTCCAAAATTTTAGGTTTTGGGGTACATTTGAAGGTATAAACTGTGTGTCATGGGAGTTTGCTGTACAGATTATTTCATCACTCAGGTAGTAAGCATACTTCATGCTAAGTAGATTCAATCCTCAACCTCCTCCTACACTCCATCCTTTGAGCAGAGACTGTGTGATTCTTTAGGTACAGATAGCTTGACCTCTTCTCTTCCTATTTGGATTCATTTTATTTTATTCTATTTTTTTCTGACCTGATAGCTCAGACTAGGTCTTTTAGCACTATGTTGAGAAAATCTGGTAAGAATAGGCACCCTTGCTTGTTCCAGTTCTCAAGGGGAATGCTTCCAGCATTTGTCCATTCAGTATGATGTTAGCTATGGATTTGTCATAGATGGCTCTTAATATTTTGAGGTAGTTTCCTTCAATTCCTAGTTTGTTGAGGGTTTTTAACATGAACAATGTTAAATTTTATCAAAAGCCTTTTCTATGTCTGTTGAGGTGGTTATTTGATTTTTGTTTTTAATTTTGTTTATGGGATGAATCATATTTATTCATTTGTGTATATTGAACCAAACTTGAATCACAGAGCTAAAGCCTCCTTGATCATGGTGGATTAGCTTTTTGATGTGCTGCTTGATTCTATTTTTTTCTTTTCTTTTTTTTTTTTCTTTCTTTCTTTTTTTTTTTAAAGGGTGCTTGCAGCTACCTTCTTCAGGGATAGTAGCCTGAACTTTTGTTTTTTTTGTTGTGTCTCTGACAGTATTGGTATCGAAATGATGCTGGCCTCATAGAATGAGTTAGGGAGGATCCATCCTCCTCAATTTTTTGGAATAATTTCCATAGGATTAATAATAACTCTTTCTTATACAACTGGTGGATTTTGACTGTGAATCTGTCTGGTCCAGGATATTTACTGGTTGGTAGTTTTTTTTTAATGATTAATTCAGTTATGGAAATTGTTATTGATCCATTCAGGGTTTCAGTTTATTACTGGTTCAATCTTGAGAGGTTATGTGTTTTCGGGAATTTAACCATTTCTTCTTGGATTTCTAGTTTGTGTGCATAGAAATGTTTGTAATAATCTCTGAGTTTTTTTTTTATTTCATTTATTTCTTTGAGGTAAATGCTAATATAGTAATGATAATCTCTCCTTTGTTATTTTTCATTTTGTTTATGGATCTTCTTGTATTTTTATTAGTTTAGCTAGTAGTCTGTCAACTATTCATTCAAAGAACAAGCTTTGGATTTCATTGATCTTTTGTATGTTTTCTTGCTTCTCCATTTCATTTATTCAAGCTCTCATTTTGGCTATTTCTTGATTTCTATCTTTGGTGTTGGTTTTTTCCCTAGCTCCTCTTGGGATGAAGCTAGGTTGTTAATTTGAGATCTTTTTACTGTGGGCATTTAGCACTATAAACTTTTAACACTGTTTTCCTGTGTCCCAGTTTCTTGTATGTTACATCATTTTTCTCATTAGTTTTAAGTAATTTATCGATTTCTTCCTTAATTTGGTTGTTTACCCAATAGTCATTCAGGATCAGTTTGTTTAATTTCCATGTAGTTGAATGGTTTTGAGAGAACTGCTTGGCATTGATTTCCATTATTTTTGTGCTGTGGTCCAAATATGTAGTTGGTATTATTTTGATTTCTTTGAATTTGTTGAGAATTGCTTTACACAGTCAATTTTAGAGTATTGGCCACGTACCTATGAGAAGAATATATATTATTTTGTTGTTTTGCCACGTAGCTATGAGGAGAATATATATTCTTTTGTTGTTGTATAGAGTGTTCTTTAGTTTTCCTTTAGGGCCATGTGGTCAAGTGTCAAGTTTAAATCCCAAATATTTTGGTAAGTTTTCTATCTCAATGATCTGTGTAATACTTTCCATTATGTGTTGAAGCCTACCACTGTTATTGTCTGGTTATCTTCATCTCTTCATGGGTCTCTGAGAACTTGGTTTATGAATGTGAGTGCTCCTGTGTTGATTATAGATATATTTATGGTTTCTGCTGAAAGATTCACTGATAGACTAATGCTATTGCCTTTGTAAGTGTCCTGCCCCTTTCTCAAGCTGCCTTTAATATTTTTTCATATGTGTTGCCTTTGGAGAATATAAAGATTATATGTCTGGGGATGATCATTTTGTATAGTGTCTCACAGGGGTTCTCCATATTTTCTGAATTTGAATGTGGACTTCTCTAGTTAAGTTGGGGAAAATTTTTGTGAACAATAGACATCCTCAAATATATTTTCCAGGTTGATTGCTCTCTCTTCCTCCTTTTCAGGAATGCCAATGAGTCATACATTTGGTCTCTTTATATAAAAATCCAATGTTTCTCAGAGGTTTAGTTTGTTTGTAAAAATTCTTTTTTCTTTTTTTTTGTCTGAGTTATTTTGGAGAACCGATCTTCAAGCCATGAGATTGCTTCCTCAACTTGGTTGATTCTGCTGTTAATACTTCTGATTATATTATGTAATTCTTACAGTGAGGTCTACTCTGTCAGATCCGTTTGGTTCTTTCTTAAAATGACTGTTTAATTTTACATCTTTTGTATTGTTTTACTGGATTTCTTAGATTCCTTGTATTGGATTTCAACTTTCTCCTGAATTCAGTGATCTTTATTGCTATCCAGATTCTGAATTCTATGTCGTCATTCCAGCCATTTTAGCCTGGTTCAGATACATTGCTGGGGAGCTAATGGAGTAATTTGAAGGTGAGAATATAGTCTGTCTTTCTGAGTTGCCAGACTTGCTGTGCTGGTTCTTTCCCATCTGTATGTGTTGATAATCCTTTAATTTAAAGTTGCTGTCCTTTGAACGGGGCTTTTTGCATTTATATTCTTTGATTTCTTTGAGAGTTTGACTGTGCTATAATTGGGTTTTGTTGACTCGCCTTCCTTCCGGATGATTTCAGGGAGTCAAGGCTCAGCTCAGCACTCCTGGGCTGCACATTCTAACCCTGGCAGACTAGGATCAGGCCCACATCTATGTTCTCTGGCTTCCAGCATAAGCGCCTGTTGAACTGGAGTGGCCTAGGTGTTCTCAGTCCCCTGGCAACAATACTTTGATGAAATATTCCAGAAAAGCACATCATTAGGGTTGTGGTAGTGGGGTTTGTGATAGCATGAAGTGGAGTTGAGGTGGTGGTGGTGAGGTAAAGTCTGTGTGTGCTTATGTGCCAATAAAGCTGTAGGTGGAGCCTGCAGGTAAGTGCACACCAGCAAAGCAGTGGGTAAAATCTGCAGGCAGGTGCACACCAGTGGAGGCCTGACTGCTGAAGCTCTCTGATGGTTATGAGGGTTCTGCCAGTATAGGATCCATGGCAATACCTTCTGAGGAATGACCCAATTGGGCATCTGAGGCTGCATTCCAAGTGAGTGTGGCCAGAGAGAGCCCCTGGGAAAGACTGGCAGACAGGATGGTGCCCAGAACACCCTGCCCCCATCCCATGGACAAGACAGCCCTGTTATGTCCAGGCCCACCAGTCAATAAAGGCAAAAGCCCTTTAAAGGAGCATGTTGAGCTTTAGGGGATAGGCATCGCTGGGGATACTGTAATGTAGCCATTCCCATATCAAACCCTCTGGCTTCCACACAGGCTGGAGTACTGTCTCTGCCAGCTCTTCTTGGAGCTCTCCCTGCCAGCACGAATGTTCATCAGAGTTGTATGGTTCCCTTCAGCTAGGATTTCTGAGGCGCCTGATGAGGCTGAGCCATTCATGCCTATTTAACTCACTCACTTAGGAGCACCTCAGGGCCAGGGACTAGTCCTGGTGCTTGGCAACTCCATGTTCCCAGCTGCTTTATCCTTCAATCTCTTCAGGGTCTGCGTCCTCCCTTTGTCAACTCTCAAAGCCTTCATCTTAAGATCTGCTTGTAGTATATCAGTCTACTTTATCTTCTAGTCTCTCAGTGAAAGAGTTCCTTATGGCTCTGTCTACTTGGCCATCTTGGCTATTTCTGTAATCGTATCTTATCCAATGATATCAAGGCTGAAATTTTTAACAAGCAAACAAAAACGCAAAGAAACAGAGCTATATAGCTGTAAAACACTCTACATAGTAAACAATTTAATTCATTCATATATCTTAGAAATGTAATTTTAAAATATATAAAATATATTTTCAAATATAAATATATATTTTAAATATACTGCAAAATATTCATATATATATATATATATATATATATAAACATAAATCATTGAAATAAAATGTCAGAGCAACAGATTGACGGAACCAAAAATCTTTGCAATATAAAAGAGGATTTTGTATATGACCATGGGATCCTACAGGCAAGTGTTTCTTTGTCTCCCTCCCTTTGTTTCTTCGTTCCTTTTTATGCATTCCTTTGTTCCTTAAAATATATTGAACACTTCTGTGTGTCAAGAGGCAAGCTTTAGCTGATTTTGTACCTGGCTATATTAAGCACATGCACTATTGATTTTCCCATTTTCATTACCCTAAATACAAAATTTGGGTATTTAGTAAAACACTTTCAAGAAGTAGGAAAGTTAATCCTAAATGCCATTCCAACCCCTTCTATTCAGCACACATTACCAATTTGCTTTTTGAACACAGCATTTTTTTTTTTTGTATTGATAGTTTATAGGATAAGAGGGATGGGAATTAGAAGCAGTGTTTTTTGAAACTGATATCCTACAAATTGTTTCATCTTCAAGTCAATAAAAGATAATACCTTAGAGATAACACTATAGTGACCACAAATTTTCTTATTCTTATTTTTTCCCAAAACATCATATTTCATGAAATTATGAAATTATAATGAATACACTTTTTACACAACTTTATGTAACACTAATTTCTGGAGATTTAAATTTTACATATAAAATACATTATTTTTGCAGAATTAAAGCTGGCTAAATTACAATTTTTGTCTCATCTTTTTAGTTTCAGGGACTTTTTAAAACTGCCCACCATTTATTCATTGTTTTGCCTAATCAAATTAAGAATCTGAATTAAGAGCAAATTCTAGTCTCATCTATAGGCAAAAATAGATATTTGGTATAATTCAAGGAAATAACATAAGAAGTGGGACTGTTTTACTAGATATCTTTAAATAATAATTATCCTAAAGTGAGGGAAGTTCTTGGTGCCATATTTCATAAGAAAAGTTATTTTTTTGAAGAAACGATATTGCAATAATGCAGCATCTGAGATCCATATCACATAAGGAAAATTATCTGAACTAAATAAGACCTAAGGAAGTTTTCTGCTACTATTTAATTAAACAGGTTTTCTGTGCCCTTTCCAGTCTCATCTCTTCCTGGATCTCCCAAAATTTTTATATTTGTTCAGTTGGTGGTGTCCAATATGTCACACAGGTTTTATTCATTCCTTTTATTAGTTTTTTTTAATCTGACTGGCTTATTTCAAAACACCTGTCTTCAAGTTCAGAAATTGTTTCTTCTGATTAATATAATTTGTTGTAGCTTTTTATTTTATTTTCTATTTCATTTGTTGAATTTTTAATTTCCAGTATGTTTTTCTTTAATTATATCCCTTTGTTGAATTTCTCATTCAGATCATGATTGTTTAAAATTTATTTTTAATGCCTATCTGTATTCTCTTCTATCTTTCTTAGTTTCTGTGAAATCACTATTTTGAATTCCTTTCCAGGAATTATATATTTTATTTTTCTTGGGTTTTAGCACTGGAGACCTTTTGTTCCTTCATAGGAGTCACGTTTTCTTGCTTTTCCATGTCTCTTTTATCTTTATGGTGCTATCTGCACATCCAGAATAATAGTTATTTCTTTCAATTTTATGGAGTAAATTTCATAGAAAATATTTTTTATTTTTTATTGTTTGAGACACAGGCTTGCTCTGTTGCCCAAGGTGGAGTGCAGTGCTGTGATCTCAGCTCACTGCAACCTCAACCTCCTGATTTCAAGTAATTATCATGCCTCAGTCTCCTGAGTAGCTGGGATTACAGGCATGAGAAACCATGCCTGGCTAGTTTTGTATTTTGAGTAGAGACAGGGTTTCACCATGTTGCCAGGCTGGTCTCGAACTCCTGGACTCAAGTAATCCTCCCACCTGGGCCTCCCAAAGCACTGAGATTATAGGTGTCAGCCACCATGCCCAACTAGAAACCTTTTTTCTGTAGATGTGTCTATAGTGTTAGTTAGATAGGGTACTTTGGTTTTGGTTGTGGATGCTGTCATGTAGTCTCCAAATGATTTCTTGTTTATTCAATATATTTTGAAAACCATTGTTCTTTTCATAATCGTAATTGTCTTCATTAAAATTAAATGTCAATATCTTTCAGTTAATTCTTAGTAACAATTCTTCTTAATGTGAGTTATATCTAGTTTTAAGTATTTACAGCGTCTTGTTTTAATCTATTTATCTCTTCAAAGTAGATCTTGAGCTTCTTTTTAGTAGACACAAGACATGTCAGCTCAAACAGCAAGTATTACAACCACTTCCACAGATGATGATAATAATATTTTATGAACTGTAGAGATAGTTCTTCCTCCTCACCTGATTGTTTATGTGACTTTGATAAAGTTACTTAAACTTTCTCTTTCAGTCTATTCAACTGCAAGAAGGACTGTAATGTATTATGTAGATCAAGAAGTGTTACATAGCTCACATGAAATAATAAATATAAAAACCCATTACAAAACAAGTGTAAGTATGTTGATTCATTTTTCTTAGTGGTGATAGATACAGGCAGTCTTTCTTATTTAAACTGTTTAGGTCCACAGTGTAAGTTTATCTTACATGTTAACTTAATAGATACATGTGCATATTAAATCTTAACTCATCATCACCCTACTCTTATAAACCAAGTTAAACTAGCGATTTTATTATTGTCAAAATGATAAATGGATTTATGTAAGCTATACAATATTTACATTATATTTAGCCGGTATTCCCTTCTCCAAAAGAAGTTTGGAGAAGTATCACAAGGAATTCTGGGAAATGCAAAAGTGGGTAATATTGAAATTGTGTAAAGGAAATATGTAGGTATACAATTCATTTATCCACTTGCACAGTGCTGTGAAAATAAATGAATATAAATTATGTATTGCAAATATTTGACCTTGTTCGTATTTTCATTTAAATTGTTCTCAATACAAAAATTAAGCATAATTCTTAAAAGTTTTATCTACAATTGTAACTTACTTTGAAATAAACAAAATATCATATGTGTATTAAGTCAAGCAAGACTAACTTGCTAAGGAGGAGAAAATAAATGTTATAATCACAATGATAATTTGTAGCAATTCAGAAGTTAGGGTGCAGAACACCAACAGTATTAACACTCAATCCTTGTTGATTAACATTTTCAGGGGAAAAATGACTTATAAATACTTTAATATTTCTGATATTGCTTAGTCTCCATGAAATATTCATATTTATTTATAATGAGAGAACTTTAAATAGAAAGAATGTACTTTTTTTTTCTTTTTTTTAAAGTTAAGGTCTTGTTCTGTCACCCAGGCTAGAGTGCAGTTGCATGATCTAGACTCACTGCAGCTTTAACCTCTTAGACTCAATTGATCTTCCCACTTCACCCTCCCAAGCAGCTGGGACTACAGGCACGTGCTACCACACCTGGATAATTTTTGTACTTTTTGTAGAGATGGGTGTTCACCATGTTTCCCAGGCTAATCCTGAACTAATGGGCTCAAGCAATCCATGCACCTTGGCTTTCCAAAGTGCTGGAATTACAGGCATGAGTCAATGCATTAAGTACTATATTGATGACAAAAAGGAGAATGATATTTTGTTATATGTGAGATACTATGTATATATAATATTTTTACACATAAGTTGACATTGTGCTTGCTTTCCAACCCTAAGACTTACGCTGTTTTGTTATTAATGCATCTTTCAGTATCTTTGAATAGATCAGGACACAACTAAAACCAAAAGAGAAAGTTTCTTTTTACTTTCATGAAAGTATGATGATTAAGATGGTCTCTTTACTGAAAAAGAGTTCATGTATAAAAGCAATGAAAGTTGAAGCAACCTTTTTCTGCTCTACTTACAATTGTGAGGTTAATTATAATGGAATATCTAAATGTAAAAAGTGGTGTCATTAAGAGAAAAGAAAGATTTCAAAAAATTAACCTGAAAAGAAATCCAGATGCAGAAATCTATATATTTTAGTTTTATAATTTTATTTCTGAAATATGAGGCTAAATTTACGTGTTTTCTAAAAGAAACAAGCTTTCCAGAACAATGCCATGATTTTGTAACAAAGGACAGACCACATCTATCACAAGAAATTATAAATAATATGTTTTTGAGAGAGCAGCCTACAGCAGATTAGAACTTCTGCTGTTCTTTTCCCTAGTGGGACAACAATATTTCCATGCTGAGCTGCTGATTATGATCATTTATTAAAGGGATACTATAATATTTTATTTCTTCTCTGATAATTCCTAACACAGAAATATTTGTGGACTCATATAATTTACAGAATAAACCGCATTGATTAAAAACTACAGAGACCTACTGTGTCATTTATTTAATCACAGGAAGCCATATTTTCATCCTTAAATAAAATCATAATGAAGCACTTCATTTTATATGTAGTGGAAATTCAGTGACATATGCTACCATATTTATATGTTAATTTTTAGGAGGAAATATTTTATGGAATGATTTATACAAGATGACACAGAATGGTATAACTTTCCAGCCATTCATGTCCATAAAACACTAGTAAGGATTTAGTAGTATTAAACATCATGTTTAATTCATATTTTTAATTGAGAAATAGAAATATTTTTACATTGCATTAAAAAAAGAATTGTCTTTTATCTGCCTGCAAGAATTATAAATATATTCATATTTGAGCATGTTCTCTCGTATAAAGTGTGTACTAAAAGGGCCTCTGAAAGAGTTCATCATTGAAATAAATGACTTTATTATAAACTGAGTTTTGCTAATTGTAAAGGTTTTCATGTTGTTTTCTTTCATGTTGTTAGCACCCGTTTTCTCCTCAGTTATTTATAGCTTTGATAAAATGAAAACTTTAGTTAGTACGATTTATTTGAGGAAAAACCAATTCATGAATTGGGCAGCCCTCACAACCAGAAAATTGAGAGGACTCTGTCTACTCAGCAAGGTAGGCAGGCAGTATTTATAGAAAGAAAAGTAACTGAGGGATAGAAACAGATTGATTGGTTAAGGCTCATTGTTTGCCTTATTTGGGCATGGTGTGGTAGTGAATATGCCTTATGTGAAAATGATGTGATCCGTTGGCAGCTATCATTGTCTGAAACTCAGCTGCTATGATTGGCTGAAACTCAGCTATTTGCTTCAAGAATATACTCTTAAGTTAGCTTGCAGTTTTCATACTTAATTAGATTGTGGGTTGCTATGTAGGGATTCAAAGTACAGAAGTGACTTTAAGCCAAATGTAATTTAATGTAATTATATCTATATTTGCTATGTAGCTGTCTTTTTTTTTAATTATGTCTACTCTTTATTCATTCTGGAAAATGAATGGAACACAAAATTATTAAAATAATGTAATGCGGCCGGGCATCGGTGGCTCACGCCTGTAATCGTAGCACTTTGGGAAGGCGAGGCTGGTGGATCACGAGGTCAGGAGTTCAAGACCAGCCTGGTCAACATGAAACGCTATCCCTACTAAAAATACAAAAATTAGCCAGGCGTGGTGATGGGCGCCTGTAATCCCAGCTACTCAGGAGGCTGAGGCAGAGAACTACTTGAACCCAGGAGGCAGAGTTTGCAGTGAGCTGAGATCATGCCACTGCATTTCAGCCTGGGAGACAGAGCAAGACTCTGTCTCAAAAAAAAAAATAAATAAATAAAAATAAAAAAATAAATAAATAAAAATAATATATGTAATGCTATGTATATATGACCAAATTTAATATAAAATTATGTTTGTTTACATATCCGCAACTTTCTACTTCTCAGCCCCTTCTGTCCTCAGTTTTAAAGAACAATAAAATTATTTTTATGGGAGAGTTTTAGAACTAGTAAGTTACACTTGATTTTGAGTCTCAGTTCACAATGAGTGACAAGGAAAATGGCAGAGAAATGCTGATCAGTAAGTTTATCAATAGTCATTAGAGGTATTGTCAGGATTTTATCTATGGTCTAAATTTTCAAATGTTTATGAAATAGGGATAAACATTTTAGCTAATGTTGAGTCCAGTGAAGGCATTGATTTTAGCCTCCTGCCATTCCAAGTTCATACCACTGTACTGCGTGGGGTTACAAATCTTGTGTGTCATCAACAAGGACTGAAGATGTCCACATAGGCAGGAAAGGATGAGCAGAAAGAGGCTTCTGAAAAAAGGGGGAAATAATGCAAATGAGAAAAGGGGAAGATGAGAGACTTAATAAAAAATGCATGAGGTTCAAATTTTATTTAATAATATGAAAGAAATGTTTTCAAAGAAAAGAGTCTTTATAACAAATTGCCACTTTTTACTTGATTGCATTTCTTTTGTGAAGAATAGGGGCTTATTATTTTAGAATCCTAGATTCTAGCATTATTATTTTAGAATCTAGTATTCTAAAATAATTAGAGGTATTGTCAGAATTATTTTCTTTTAGAATTATTATTTTAGAATCTAGTATTCTGTAATAATTCAGTTAGCCTGTGTATGCTTCAGATTCTTCACAGCCTGGAGGTACACACAGAACCCCCAGCTAACAGCCCTACAGAGGGACAATCAAATATAGCCGTAACTAGAAAGTGTCTGTGTCTTCGAAAGCACAGGATATCCTTATTTTAGAATCTAGTATTCTAAAATAATAAGCCTCTATTCTAACATAAAGTCATAATTATGAAGATTCACACATACCACAACCGTCATACACTACAATACAGGAAGATGATTTTAGTTTAAAGAAGCAAATCAACTAAACTGTTGGCAACAGCCTAACAACCTCTAACAAAGTGAAATTGCTAATTGTGACTTCTTGATCTGGTTAAATTTGGTTATAATTAAAAGTGTATTCTACTTACTTCCAAATCTGCTTGTGTCTATAGATGTTTCCCCTACAGGATTGCACATTTCTACAACTGGTCATAAAATCTCAATCACTTTTTTATGTAAATGTTTGATCACACAAAAAAATGTATACATCCGGTCACAAAGTCTCAATCCTTTTTTTTTTTAAGTAAATGTTTGATCACAAAAAACAATTTATGAGAAAGTGTGGTTGTTTTTTACATAACTAATGGTAAATATTTCTCGTTGTCTTGTAGAATAAATTAAGATAATGACTCCCAGGTTAAGTATAATGATTATGAATACCCATGTTGTAAATGTAGCCTTATTAAAAATATTTTATTTAAACTGTAGTTCTTTTCTTTGGTGATAATTTACATGTTAAATGTTAGGAAGCACAAAAAGTTTATATATTATTTGTTATTTTAAATCACAAATGACTTTAATTTTTATTTTATTTATTTGCCAGTTTTGGGGCTAGGTTCACAGCTCATTTGAAGTGATATATTTACATTATTTCATGTGTCAGTCTTATAAAATACCTGCTCAGATTTTTTAACCTATCAAATAACATATATTTTTTTGATATAAAGAACATATAAATCTTCGTTGAAGATTCTCAGAGAAGTAAAATATATCACAAATGTTTACAATTATATTTTTGCTTAATAGAGCAATAATATTTCAGGGTTTATGAAATACAAATAAACTACATATAATTGATTGTGGTTCATTTTGTCTTTTTCTTAAAATTGTGCTTGAAGAAAATAATTGCATTATTCAAGAATTTTTATTACACCTTTATTTTGAAGAATCATGTAATAAGGTGACATTTCAGAAAGTTGTAATAAATTCTCATATTAATATAAAATGTGAAAAAGATAAAGATTTAATAAGAATATTTTTGTTGTGAAAAAATAGTCATATTCAATTCTATTTAAAGATATGTCTTTACCTTAAATTTAAGACGTTAGAGACCAATTTCCTTGTGCTTTGGAATTATTTTTCATCTCATATCTCTAGGCCTAGGCATGTAGAAGAAACATTAAATTCAGGCTACCTCGTAAGTAGATTGAAAGGATATTATCAAAAATTTTTTTTTGAAAATTCTTAAAGAATTAATGTTTCCCTACTGAAGTCTGAAACAAAGTAAGGCTGTTTTGAATTGGAAAATGAAGCTTATGTTACAAGTATTAAAAGGATGAATATTTTTCCCTCGTAAAACATGGATCAGGGTTCAATGACAAAAAATATTTATTCTTATTTAGAAGCAAAATCATTGCTCTTGAATTTTATCAAATAAGTACTTGATAATGGCAATTCCAGAAGGTGCCTTTAGTTTAATGTTTATGAAAGGATCTAAAGCTCTGCTTTATTAACTGTTATTTTTAGGACTCCTTTTTTAAATATCCTAAAAAGATAGATAGGTTAGGTATGTCATATGTGTGTATGTGCATTTGTGTGTGCAGGTACCCTTTTGTGTGTTGTAGAGATGGACAGAAAAACAACAAGACACAGAGTTGACAGGATTATTCTTTAAAACATGTTATATTCATATAGCTGTCTTTGTAGAAATATGGTATTTTAATTAAAATTAGCATTCTCTTCTTGTCTTCAGTATGCCTTGATAGTAAAAATCCTTTTAAATTTTGAGTGAGAAAGATAGACCGTAGTGCGGAATTTGTAGCCATAAATATGTTTTGAATATTTTCCAATAATACATTGTACCTTGCTGGCCAGAAATGACTGTAAGAGGAAGAAAATGTATATCAAGAGAAAGAAATGACCAGATGTTATTATTTTGAATTACAGATATTTAATAATCATAGACATAATAGCTGAGACCAAATTGTATTATATAATTTTATGAAAAAAATAAATTTCAGTTGGCTGTCATAGCATGTACTCCTCTAGTTCCAGCTCCTTGGGTGGCTCAGGGAGGAGAATTGCTTGAATTCAGGAGTTCTCGCCTATAGTGTACTACATCTGTTGGGTGTCTACACTAAGTCTGGTATTAACATATGATGACCTCCACTGAGTTGGGGACTACCAAATTGCGTAAGGGGTAGTGAATTGGCCAGGTCAGAAACAGAGCAAGTCAGAACACCCATGCTGATTAGTAGTGGGATTGCTCCCGTGAATAGCCAATGTACTCCAGCCTGGGCAGTGTAGCAAGACTCTATCAATAAATAAATAAGTAATCAGTTTCAGTGCAACACATAAAGGTAAAGCTTAGAATTAAGTTTCTTCTTTCTAGAGAAACAGTAATGATAAAAATAGTAAGGGTGAAGAGCAAAAAGAAAAAAAAAACTATCATCAGAGTGAACACGCAGCCTAAAGAATAGGAGAAAAGTTTACAATCTATCTATCTGACAAAGGGCTAATATCCAGAATCTACAAGGAACTTAAACAAGTTTACAATAAAAAAAAAAAAAAAAGAAACAAAAAAAACCACAACATCAAAACCTGGGCGAAGAACAGACACTTCTCAAAAGAAGACATTTATGCAGCCAACAAATATGAAAAAACCTCATCATCACTGGTTATTAGAGAAATGCAAATCCAAACAACAATTATATACCATCTCACACCAGTTAGAATGGCAGTCATTAAAAAGTCAAGAAATAACAGATGCTGGAGAAGATGTAGAGAAATAGGAATGCTGTTTCCTTATGTTTCCTTGTTTTAAAAACATAAGAACTTTTACAAAATGTTCATGAGAAATTGTCAATAAAATTTCTTCATAGCTTCATTTAGGCCTAGATCTTATTATGTCTTTGTTGTTTCCATTTGAAATATAGTTTTTCTTGAGACAGGGTCTCATTATGTCACCCAGGCTGGAGTGCAATTGTACAGTCATAGCTCACTTCAGCCTTCAATTCCTCGGTTCAAGCAATCCTCCCTGCTTAGCCTCCTAAATATCTGGGACTACAGGCATGCACTGTAATGCCTAGCTAATACATATTTTTTAAATTGTACAGATACGGTTTCCCAGGCTGGCATTTACATTTTTAATATATATTTATATTTAGCTTTTATTTTCGGTTCAAGAGTAAATGTGCAGGTTTGTTATACAGGTAAATTGTGTGTCACAGGGGTTTGATATACAGATTATTTTATCACCCAGGTAACAAGCATAGTACCTAATACATAGTTTTTCCATCCTCACCTTCCTCACATTTTCCACCTTCAGGTATGCCCTGGTGTATACTATTTCCTTTTTTTTATCCATGTGTAATTAGGGTTTAGCTTTCACTTACGAGAGAGGCATTCAGTTTTCAGTTTTCTGTTCCTGAATTTGTTTTGCTTAGAATAATAACCTGTAGCTCCATCCATTTTGTTACAAAGGAAATTATCTCATTAATTTTTATGACTGCATAGTATTCCATGGTGTATATGTACCATATTTTCTGTATCTAGTACATTATTCATGGGCATTTAGGTTGACTGCATGTCTTTGCTATTCTGAATAGCGCTACAATGAACATATGTATTTGCCTTTATAGTAGAATGATTTATATCCCTTTGGATATCTACACAAAAATGAAATTCCCAGATTGAATAGTTAATACTGTTTTAAGTTATCTGAGAAATTGCCACAAAGATTTTTTCAAATTCTGAATTAAGTTACCACCAGCAGTTTGCAAGTGATGCCGTTTCTTTGCAACCTCATCAGCATCTGTTATTTTTTGACTTTTTAACAATAGCCATTCTGACTGGTGTGAGATGGTATCTCATGTGGTTTAAATTTACATGTCTTTAATTATTAATGATGTTAAGCATTTCTTCATATGCTTGTTTGGCCAAATGTATGTTTCCTTTTGAAAAGTATCTCTTCATGTCCTTTGATCTGTTATTAATGGGGTTGTTTTTTGCTTGTTCAGTTGTTTAAGTTTCTTATAGATTCTGGATATTCAAGCTTTTCCAATGTTCTCATTAGTTTCAAGGAATTTCTTCATTTCTGACTTAATTTCATTGTTTACTCAAAAGTCATTCATGAGCAGTTTGTTTAGTTTTCATGTAATGGTATGATGTTGAGCAATTTTCTTGGTATTGATTTCTATTTTTATTGCTCTATGGTCTAAGAGTTAGGTTGGTATAATTTTTTTTTTAACTTGCTGAGGATTGTCTTATTGTTGGTGGTGTGATGGATTTTGGAGTATTTGTAATGTGACCATAAGAATAATATTCTGTTGTTGAAAGGAGAGTTCTGTACATGTCTGTTAGTTACATTTGGTCAAATGTTCAGTTCAGGTTCTGAATATCTTTGTTTTCTGCCTGTAATATATGTCTAATACTCCAGTGGGATGTTGAAGTCTCCCACTATTATTGTACAGTTGTTTAAGTCTATCTGCAGGTCTCCAAAAACTTGTTTTATAAATCTAGGTGCTTCTATGTTGGTTGCATACATATTTAGAATAGTTAGATTTTCTTATTGAAATGAATCCTTTATCATTATATAATGTCCTTTGTCTTTTTTGACCATTGTTGGTTTCAAGCCTGTTTTGTCTGAAATTGAAATTGAAACTTCTGCTTTTTCTATTTTCTGTTTGCTTGCTAGATTTTTCTCCATCCCTTTACTTTGAGCCTATGGGTGTCATTGCTTTTGTGATGAATCCCTTGAATACGGCATACCATTGAGTTTTACTACTTTATTAAACTTGCCATTCTGTGCCTTTTAATTGAAGCACTTAGCCCATTTACAGTCAAGGTCAATATTGATATGTGCAGATTTGATCCATCCCATCATCATGTTGTTTAGCTGGTTATTATGCAGACTTAACTGTGTGGTTGCTTTATAATGTCAATGGTCCATGTACTTAAATGTGTTTCTCTGGTGATTGGTAATGGTCTTTCTTTCCAGTTTTAGGACTTCTTAAGAACTTTTAAGGAAGATCTGGTCCTAATGAATTCTTTTAGCATTTCCTTGTCGAAAAGTGATCATATTTGTTTTTTGCTTATGAAGCTTCATATTGTTGAATGTAAAATTCTTGGTTGAACTTTCTTTTCTTTATAAATGCTCAATCTAGGCCTCCAGTCTCTTCTGGCTTGTAGTGTTTTTGCTGAAAGTTTTGCTGCTAGCCTGATGGGATTCCTTTTTGGAGGTGACCGGCCCCTCCTCTCTAGCTGCCTTTAACATTTCTTTTTTCATTTTGACCTTGGAGAATCTGATAACTATGTGTCTTGGGGATGATCTTTTTGTGTAGTATCTCAGAGGGATTCTTTGCATTTCCTGAGTTTGAATTTGGCCTCTCTAGCAAGGTTGGGGTAATTTTCTTGAATGATATCCTGAAACATGTTTTCCAAGTTGGTTGCTTTCTCTCTTCTTTCAGTGAATTGTAGATTTGGTCTCTTACATAATTCCATATTTCTTAAAGCATTTGTTCATTGTTTATTCATTTCTAAAATTTTTTGTTAGATGGAGTTATTTCAGATAACTGGTCTTTGAACTCTGAGATTCTTTTCTCAACTAGTTGACTCTGCTGTTAATACTTGGTTATTGCATTACAAGATCCTTGAAGTGAGTTTTTCAGCTCTATCAGATCAGTTTTTTTTTTTTTTTTCTTAAAATAACTATTTTGTCTTTTGGCTCTTGTATTGTTTTATTGCATTCCATAGATTCCTTGGATTGGGTTTCTACTTTCTCCGGAATCTTGATAATCTTCATTTCTATCTATATTATGAGTTGCATTTCTGTCATTTTAGCATTTCAGGCTAGTTAAGAACCATTGCTATTGCTGGGGTATGAGTGTGATTGTGTGGAGGTGAGAAGACACTCTGGGTTTTTGAGTTTTTAGAGTTCTTGCATTGGTTCTTACTCTTATATTTAGCCTGATGTTCCTCTAGTCTTTGAAGTTGCTCTCCTTTGAATGGATTTTCCTTTGAATGGCTTTCTTTCTTTGTTGATGTCTTTTATCTGCTTTGATGCTCTTGTTTGGTATAAGATGGTTTCAGCTGGCTGGCTTTATTTCTAGTACATTTAAGGAGCTACAGCTCAGCTTAGTACTCCTGGGCTGCATGTTCTAACTCTGGGGAGTTGATAATGTGCTCCTAGCTTTGCTCTCTGGTCTATAGAGGTTAGAAATCTGTTGCACTGGTGGGTCTGAGGTGTGCCCCATCTACTGATGAAAACAACCTGAAAATACCCCTGGATTGTACCAGCCAAAGTCTTTACCAGGGTGCTGGCAGCATGATCTGTGCTTGCTTGCATGTGTCAGGAATTGCAATACTATAGTGGGGTGCAAGCATATTTGCTGTGGTGGAAAAGCAGCAGGAGCAGGGTACAGTGTTCCTTCACAAGCTCACTCCAGCAGCATGGTAAGTATGGGACACTGGCCAGGTTATGGTTGTGGGTGTCCATGCTCACACTTGCACCAGCGGCAGCTGTTGCATGGTTGAAACACTAGTGGTTGCGGGGCTGCTGGCCTGTATGCATGCATTCACACCAGCAGCAGAGGCAGCATGGAGAGGCAGGGCTGACGGTATCTGCATGCATGTTTTTGCCAGCAGTGGCAGCCTGGCTAGGTTCCCGTGTTTGAGCATCTGTGGTGATGGGTGGCAAGGAGCACTCACACAGGTATGCCAGTGGGAGAGAAGAGGCAAGGACTTTTTGTGCAGGGGTGCTGACAAAGTGCTATGGAGGTGGCCACGAACAAGTACAAAGCTGTGCAGGGGAGGCTGTGGTAGAAGGAAGGCATGTGTAGACACATGTTGGTTTGGGTCACTCTGCTAGAGCTCTCTGATAGCCAGGTACTGTCTGCTGACATAGGTGCTTCCTAAGGACCTCCAGGAAGCACACAGTTTGGACATCTGAGGCTCCAAGCAAGCATGGGCAGGACGGGGACTTGGGAGAGGCTAGCAGACAGGGATCTCTCAGGTCAGACTGGCACCATCACATGTGCGAAACCACCCTGCTCTGTTCAGGTCTGGAAGTCATGCTTAGGTTAAAGTCTCCTAGAGGAGCATGGCAAGCCTTGGCAGATGGGAGTCTCTGGCTGTGCTCTGCTACAGATGGCCCTGTTCCACACCCAGGCAATAGCAGAATCAGGCTGGAGTTCTGATCCTGCTACCTGTCTAAGCAGCATTATCTGCCAGCCCAAGTGTCTGTGGGGAGTTGCAGGGTCTCCTGCTACTGGGATCCCTGAGGTTCATTGTGAGAGCATGCCAATTCTCAGCTGTTCAGCTCTCTGCTTCCCCAGGAGTTGCAGGAGACCAGGAAGAATTCCTGGTGCTTGGTAGCCCTGTGCAGGGTATCCAGCTATTTCCCCCATCAGCCAAGAATCTGTGTCCTTGCCCCATTTACTATCAATGACTTATCTTCAAAGATTTGCTCAAAGTGTCCATTAAAAAATTTTTAAACACGTCTAGTTTTGCTTTCAGTCTTATAACTTTTAATTTCTTTGTTGCACTTTTGCTGCTTTACTCTCTTGAATCACTATTTTGTAAAGTTTCATGAGTGTATGACTGGTGAATAAACAGACAACACAACTGCACACTTTTCTGTTTGTATATGAACTAACAGATGTGCAGCGACCAAACAGTGGCAGATTATGAAAGAAGGGATGCAACCGGACACTGTTCATGATGTTGCTGCTATTTGCATTGTAATTTGTGGAATGGAGTGTTAGAAGAAAGTTTGTGCCTTGTTCATTTTTTCATAGTTGAGATACTGTGGTAACTGAAACTTAAATTTTATTGTTGCTAGGCTGATATGATTTATCTAAAAAAAAAAAAAAACTGGTAAGTGAAGCCCATCCATATTGGTACCAGGCAATAAAATGACTACTTACCCTACAAAGTCACAATGATAAAAATAACATTCATGAATAAAGAAATACCTCAACTGAACAGAGCCAAGACAGTGACACGTATGTATATAAATAAAAATTAAATCTACAAATGAAGTGACACTTTAAATCAGTGGGCAGATGTAACTGGTCATCAAATAATATTAGGAAACCTGGACCAAAGATGAAAAATGACTATATTATACTCTTCTAAGGAATAATTTACACAATAATTAATAACACAAGCGCAGATAAAACCTAGAATAATTTGAAAGAAAATGTAGACAAATATTTTTATGATCTTTGCAAAAAAAAAGTTCTCAATAACCAAAAACCCCAAAACAGTGCTTAGACACCTGATCATGAAGGAAAGACAGATTTAAATATATAAAATGAAGTATTTCTTTATTATATTAGTGACAGACTGTAAATATTCATTGCAGAAAAAGAAATGTCATTAATAATATAAATATTGTACAAAATGCAGTAAGAAAAATCTTTTTTAAATACATATTTTATTGCATTTTAGGTTTTGGGGTACATGTGAATAACATGCAAGATTGTTGCATAGGTACACACATGGCACTGTGGTTTGCTGCCTTCCTCCCCATCACTATATCTGACATTTCTCCCCATGTTATCCCTCCCAACTCCCCACTCCCCGCTGTCCCTCCCCTAGTTCCCCCAGACAGACCCCAGTGTGTGATGCTCCCCTCCTTGTGTCTATGTGTTCTGATTGCTCAACACCCGCCTATGAACGAGAACATGTGGTGTTTGATTTTCTGTTCTTGTGTCAGTTTGCTGACAATGATGGTTTCCAGATTCATCCATGTCCCTACAAAGGACGCGAACTCATCTTTTTTTTATGGCTGCATAGTATTCCATGGTGTATATGTGCCACATTTTCCCTGTCCAGTCTATCATCGATGGGCATTTGGGTTGGTTGCAAGTCTTTGCTATTGTAAACAGTGCTGCAATGAACATTCATGTGCATGCGTTCTTATAATAGAATGATTTATAATCCTTTGGATATATACCTAGTAATGGGACTGGTGGGTCAAATGGTATTTCTATTTCTAGGTCCTTGAGGAATCGCCACACTGTCTTCCACAATGGTTGAACTAATTTACACTCCCACCAACAGTGTAAAAGTGTTCCTATTTCTCCCCATCCTCTCCAGCATCTGTTGTCTCCAGATTTTTTAATGATCGCCATTCTAATCTTATAACTTGATTAGAGTGTGCAAGAGGCACAAATAAGAAATTTGGAGAAAAAGAAATACGGAAGGCTAACCATTGAATAGATTTTTAAGCTTATTGGTAAATCAGAAAACAGTTAAAACAACAATTAGATTTTTTTGCAATCAAAGTAGCCAAAGTAAAAGATTAATTGTCCTTCATTTGAAAGAGGATGCACAGATACTGGCATTCTTATGCTCTGCTCGTGAGAGTATGGGTATATAAAATAAAGCCCCTTTAGAACTTTCTATGACATCATTAAAATTTTTAGCATACATATATTTTACCTAGAAATTCCACCTCTAAGACTTTCTCTACAAAATTATTTGTGCTTATACCTTAAGATAAAAGTATATGGCAGACTATAAATATCAAAATTAGCATTCTATCCTATAATTTTTTTAATATTTGTTAACCTTTTTCTCAAACTGGGGCTTTCATCATCCTGGTCTTTCTGATAATAATATTTACTCTGTCAGTGTGGTTCTTTTCAGTCAAACATCTTCTAATTATATGTCTGCACATACAGTTTATTCAAGAAAAGCGTCAAAAATGATGTGGCTAATGTTACAATGTGCACAGTGCTCAAATATAATGCAAGACTTTTTCAACAAATCTCCTCAACAGCAGCATTTAATGGAACTGTATACAGAGTAAAACAGAGAGTGCTTGGAAGGAATAATTGTTGCCACTAATTAACAGTGGTAATGTGGAAAAGTTACTTTTCACTATTTTTTAGTTTATCATTTCTAAAGCATAGCAAAACCTGACATGCCTGATTTTTAAAAGACTGAGTAATATTTGTCAAGTGATAAGTTTTCATGATAAGTAGCAATTGCTATGTTTTTATTTTAAAAGTCATTGGGTTATAGTATATATAAACAGACTTTGCCTATGTCAATGATGGTTTCTATTATAAACGGGTACACCTTCAAGATATAGAAATATTTTAAGGGAAATTTTAGAAAATATGTATTTTTATTTTTATTTTTATTTATTTATTTTTTTTTGAGACGGAGTTTCACTCTTGTTACCCAGGCTGGAGTGCAATGGCGCGATCTCGGCTCACCGCAACCTCCGCCTCCTGGGTTCAGGCAATTCTCCTGCCTCAGCCTCCTGAGTAGCTGGGATTACAGGCACACACCACCATGCCCAGCTAATTTTTTGTATTTTTAGTAGAGACAGGGTTTCACCATGTTGACCAGGATGGTCTCGATCTCTTGACCTCGTGATCCACCCGCCTCGGCCTCCCAAAGTGCTGGGATTACAGGCTTGAGCCACCGCGCCCGGCCGTATTTTTATTTTTAATAGCCTTGACAAAAATCTCCTAATAGATCATTTTTTATTCTGCTAATGTAAATCCTTTTAAGGAACTATCCTGCTACATAGAATTCTGTGAAAAGTCAATATATACATTTCCTCATTTTTATTTTCCAGTAATTGAATTGCTTTAAAAACCCTCACAGCAAATCTTATTAGTATAAACTGCTGTGTTTAACTATTTTTATCTTTTTGAGCTCATTTTTGGATATACACATATGCGGCAGAGCAAGAAACAATGGTATCAAATTGTATATTAATACCATGTATTAGAACAAGTGTAAATGTGTGTCCTAATAGATTTTTTTTAAATAATGTATTGATAAAAATATACCTATACTGGAAATTGAGATAAGATGACATCGAAGTTTGACACTCTCTTAAAATAATTAAAGGACAAACTTCCATGCCTCTGTGTTAACTTTATATATCTTGAGCTACACTTCTCCGTATGCTTGGCTTGAGAAATATTTCGGCTTGATAGACTACTACTTACTACCTACTACTTGTTCTAAATGTAGAAGATAAAAAAGAAAATAAAAGAAAACCAAATGCCTGACTTAAGAATTCTTGCAGTAGCAAGGTAGATGGATAAATAAATAATTAAGAAACTGAGTGACAGATGCTGAAATAGAGGTTTCTACAGGGCACAGTAGTAGAAAAATGAGTGGTAATCAACTATCCATGGAGAAATTAGAGAAAGGTTTCTTTCTATATATTTAATTCACTACCTTTCTGTTATGCTAAATAGTCATCTCATTCTCATTGATTAAAGTCAAATAGACATAATGTATCTAGACAGTGACTAGGCAAGTAATTGAACCAATAGTATAGAAAAATTTGTGGGCATGAACTTTAGAGTCATTTACTCACCTGCCTACCTCACCTCTCTCTCCAATTTGATGTCTTGTTTGGTATCTAAATTTAACATATTCAAAACTGATCTCTTGACATTCCATTCTTGAACTTACTGCTCTCTATTCCTTGACTTAACAAATGATCTTTCTGTATGTCAGGCGGAGAACCATAGAGTCTTTGCAAGTGTGCTTCATCTGCCTGAAACGTTCTTGTCATGGGTATTCACGGCTCTCTCTCTTTCTCTCTCTCGCTCTCTCTCTCATATAGTTATTCCTGTTTTGCTTACCTGTTTTCTGGACTAGTTTTTACTTTTCCATTGTTATCATTTATTTTATTGCATATTATTTCTAATTTAGAATATGCCTCTGAGATACCTGTTTTGTTAATTGGCACACATTTTGTTTTTCCTGATTTTTTTGACTGTTTAATATTGTTTTTACATATAATAAAGGAAATCACAGTATTAAAAACACTATTAAAATTCTAAAATGAAATAAACATTAGGTACCAAAGAAAACATTGTTCTAATGAACACATTATTGGGCAACAGGAGAACAAATTTCCTAGGAATGTGATTTTATAAAAAAGCAAAATAAAATACAGCAGTACAAACAAATAACAAAATGCTCTGTAGAACTATTAGAAGTGTTAGCAAATACATCTGTAACAATATATCTTGTGTAATTTTGTTTTCCATTAATAATTATGTCAAAGAAGCAACATATTTGGACAATCAACTTATACAAAAAAAAAATAAAAGCAAATTAAGGGTTATTTAAAACTTCAGTAAATTATAAACATATTGATTATTAAAACATTGAAAACTGAATATTTCTTTTAATAATTTATTTTTATACCAATTTCACTTAGATAATTATAGATGTAGAATTAATGGAATTTAAGAATCTGTTATGCAAGATTACTGACTGTCCACTTAATGAAACTGAAAAGTTATGTTACTTAGGCCTCAGATTTTTCACATAAAGCATGAAAATAATAACATAATTAGTTTCAGAGGACTATATTGGATAATGCTTGTGAGATTCTCTGTTTCTTTGCTGCGTTAATTTTTAACAAATGATTATTTCCTGAAGTGAGTAAAGTTAAACATATTTTTAAAAATATATATCTAATTTTTTGGTAGAATTACATTATAGTTCATTACACATTTTATCAATTTCAAAAGGGGCAGGCAACATATCTAATATAATATTTATAGTAATCTAAAAAACTCAAGAGAAGCAACGTCTTGAAAGTTAATTTTTTAAATTATGATACTATTAACTTTTAAAAATTTGATGGTATAAGTGATAATAATAAATTCAACTTTACCAGTAAATATATCACATTAATAACTGGAGAAAAATATAGGAAAAGCATCAATTTTACCTCATAAATTTTGGTTGTTAGTTATTTAAAGTTATTTAATGGTTAATGTGATCTGTTTTGTAATGTAATCTCAACACAGAAATTGTTTTAATTGTCAGAAAATCTCTTGTCTTAAAGGTACTTGATATTTAATATTTATTAAGCTCCCACTGTGCACCTGGTAATGTCTTAGACACAGGGATCACAGGTGAATGAAACAAGAGCAGTCCCTGTGTTCGTGAGATTTAAACTTTATTGAAAGACTACACACAATTAAATATACTGTTAGGATTGCAATGTAGGAATATCTCTTTGCTTTTCTGATGTTAAGACTCAGATATTTCTGGCCACTGTTTCATAGAGGACTTTGAGGTACTTGGGCTAGCTGAGGAAATAAAAATGATGTAAGCCGGTGGTTTCACATTCAAGCACCAGTCTTAGACAGTTGATAATTTGAGACATGTATAGTTAGCTCATTCCCTATGACAACACTTGGGAAAAGATTTTCTAAAGTGCTTGCAATATTTTGTTTTGTTATGTTTTGCTTTGCATATACAGTGATGGTAAATACTCTGCAAAGGACATCAGCTATATGTAAGGTGAAAACCTAAAAGCATCTCTTTTCATCATCCTAATAAGTCTGCAGATTGCTTTCTACTTGGCCATGTTTGCACTAGACTCCAGTTGTGACACTGAACCTCACCTGAACATCACTAGGGGTGTCCTAAATGACATGTATTTTACTTTTTGCTGTACCAAACTACTAATCATCATTTAAACCAACCAATTCCCCAAGGCACAGAGGGGAGTAAACATAATTAGTCTCATACCCCAACAGTGCAGACTTGTCATCTCGTGATGACAGAAGGCAACTATAGATGACAAAAACTATCTACAAACCATCCCTCCCCTAGCCCCCACAACTGACTATGGTGTGTAATGCTCCCCTACCTGTGTCCACATGTTCTAATTGTTCAGCACCCACTTATGAGTAAGAACATGAAGTGTTTGGTTTTCTGTTCTTATGTCACTTTGCTGAGAATGACGGCTTCCAGATTCATCCATGTCCCTATGAAGGACACGAACTCATTGTTTTATGGCTACACAGCATTCCATGGTGTATATGTGCCACATTTTCTTTATCCAGTCTATCATTGATGGGCATTTGGGTTGGTTCCAGGTCTTTGGTATTGTAAACAGTGCCAGAGTGAACATACGTTTGCGTGTGTCTTTATAATAGAACAATTTATAATCCTCTGAGTATTTACCCAGTAATGGGATTGCTGGGTCAAATGGAATTTCTGTTTCTAGGTCCTTGAGGAATCGCCGCACTGTCTTCCACAATGGTTGAACTAATTTACACTCCTATCAACAGTGTAAAAGTGTTCCTATTTGTCCACATCCTCTCCAGCATCTGTTGTCTCCAGATATTTTAATGATGGCCATTCTAACTGGCGTGAGATGCTATCTCAATGTGGTTTTGATTTGCATTTCTCTAATGACCAGTGATGATGAGCATTTTTTTATATATTTCTTGGCCTCATAGATGTCTTCTTTTGTAGAGTGTCTGTTCATATCCTTTGCCTACTTTTGAATGTTTTTTGTTTTTTTCTTATAAATCTGTTTTAGTTCTTTGTAGATGCTGGATATTAGCCCTTTGTCAGATGGGTACATTGCAAAATTTTTTCCCATTCTGTTGGTTGCCAGTTCACTTTAATGATTGTTTCCTTTGCTGTACGGAAGCCCTGGAGTTTAATTAGGTCCCATTTGTCTATTTTGGCTTTTGTTGCCATTGCTTTTGGTGTTTTAGCCATGAAGTCTTTGCCCATGCCCATGTCCTGAGTGGTTTTGCCTAGGTTTTCTTCTAGGTTTTTTATGGTGTTGGGTCTTATGTTTAAATCTTTAATCCTTATGGAGTTAATTTTAGTGTAAGGTGTCAGGAAGGGGTCCAGTTTCTGCTTTCTACACATTACTAGCCAGTTTTCCCAACACCATTTATTAAACAGGGAATCCTTTCCCCATTGCTTGTTTTTCTCAGGCTTGTCAAAGATCAGATGATTATAGATGTGTGGTATTGCTTCTGAGGCCTCTGTTCTGCTCCATTGATCTATATCTCTGTTTGGTACCAGTAACATACTGTTTTGATTACTGTGGACTTGTAGTATAGTTTGAAGTCAGGCAGCATGATGCCTCAGGCTTGGTTCTTTTTGCTAAGGATTGTCCTGGCTATGTAGGCTCTCTTTTGGTTCCATAAGAAGTTTGAAGTGGTTTTTTCCCGTCCTGTGAATAAGATCATTGGTAGCTTGATGGGGATAGCATTGAATCTATAAATTACTTTGGGCAGTATGGCCATTTTCACGATGTTGACTCTTCCCAACCATGAGCATGGAATGTTTTTCCATGTCTTTGTGTCCTCTTTCATTTCATTGAGCAGTGGTTTATAGTTTTCCTTGAAAAAGGCATTTATATCCTTCATTAGTTTATTCCTATTTTATTCTCTTTGTAGCAATCAAGAATGGGAGTTTACTTTCGATTTGGCTCTCTGTTTGCCTGTTAGTGGTGTATAGAAATGCTTGTGATTTCTGCATATTGATTTTGTATCCTGAGACTTTGTTGAAGTTGCTTATCAGTTTCAGGAGATTTTGGGCTGAGACAACGGGGTCTTCTAAATATATAATCATGTCATCTGCAAATAGAGACAATTTGGTTTCCTCTTTTCCTAATTGATTACCCTTTATTTCTTTTTCATACTTGATTGCTCTGGCTAGAACTTCCAATACTATTTCGAATAGGAGTGGTGAGAGAGGGTATCCTAGTCTTGTGCCAGATTTCAAAGGGAATGCTTCCAGTTTTTGCCGATTCAGTATGATATTGGCTCTGGGTTTGTCTAAAATAGCTTTTATTTTTTTGTGATATGAACCATCGATACCTAGTTTATTGAGGGTTTTTAGCTTAAAGGGCTGTTGAATTTTGTCAAAGACCTTCTCCTCATCCATTGAGATAATCGTGTGGTTTTTGTCTTTGGTTTTGTTTATGTGATGGATTACATTTATAGACTTGCATATGTTGAACCAGCCTTGCATCCCTGGGATGAAGCCTACTTGATCATTATGAATAAGCTTTTTGATTTGCTTTTGCATTCTGTTTGACAGCATTTTATTGAAGATTTTTGCATTGATGCTCATCATGTATATTGTCCTCTAGTTTTCTTTTTTTAGTTGCATCTCTGCCCGGTTTTGGTATTAGGATGATGTTGATCTCATAAAATGAGTTGGGGAGGATCCCCTCTTTTTGTATTGTTTGGAATAGTTCCAGAAGGAGTGGTACCAACTCCTCTTTGTACGTCTGGTAGAATTTGGCTGTAAACCTGTCTTGACCTGGGTTTATTTTAGTTGGTAGGCTATTAATTGCTGCCTCAACTTCAGCCTTTGTTATTGGTCTGTTCAGGGATTCAACTTCTTCCTGGTTTAGTCTTGGGAGAGTGCAAGTGTCCAGGAATTTATCCATTTCTTCCAGATTTAGTAGTTTGTGTGCATAGAGTTGTTTGTAGTAACCTCTGATGGTAATTTGCATTTCTGTGGAATTGGTGGTGATGTCCCCTTTATCGTTTTTATTGCATCTATTTGATTCTTCTCTCTTTTCTTTTTTATTATTCTGGCTAGCAGTCTATTTTGTTGATCTTTTCAAAAAGCCAGCTCCTGGATTTGTTGATTTTTTTGAAGTTTTTTTATGTCTCTATCCCCTTCAGTTCTGCTCTGATCTTAGTTATTTCTTGTCTTCTGCTAGCTTTTGAGTTTTTTTAATCTTGCTCTTGTAATTGTTTCAACTTTGATTATAGGGTGTCAATTTTAGACCTTTCCTTGCTCCTCATGTGGGCATTTATTGGTATGAATTTCCCTCTAGACGCTGTTTTAAATGTGTCCCAGAGATTCTGGTATGTTGTGTCTTCTTTCTCATTGCTTTTAAAGAACATCTTTATTTCTGCCTTCATTTCATTGTTTATCCAGTCTGCATTTAGGAGCCAGTTGTTCATTTTCCATGAAGTTGTGCAGTTTTGAGTTGGTTTCCTAATCCTGAGTTCTAATTTGATTGCACTGTGGTCTGATAGACTGTTCGTTATTATTTCCGTTCTTTTGCATTTGCTGAGGAGTGATTTACTTCCAATTATGTGGTTGATTTTAGAGTAAGTGTGATGCAGTAGGGAGAAGAATGTATATTCTGTGGATTTGGGGTGGAGAGTTCTGTAAATGTCTATTAAGTTCGCTTGGTCCAGATCTGCATTGAAGTCCTGGGTTTCCCTGTTGATTTTCTGTCTTATTGATCTGTCTAATATTGATAGTGGAGTGTTAAAGTCTCCCACTATTATTGTGTGGGAGTCTAAGGACTTGCTTTATGTATCTGGGTGCTCCTGTATTGGGTGCATGTATATTTAGAATAGTTAGGTCTTCTTGTTATATTAATCCTTTTACCATTATGTAATGTCCTTGTTTGTCCTTTTGATTTTTGTTCCTTTAAAGTCCATTTTATCAGAGAGTAGAATTGCCACCCTTGCTTTTTTTTGCTCTCCATTTGCTTGGTAAATCTTCTTCCATCCCTTTATTTTGAGTCTATGTGTGTCTTTGCACATGAGATGAGTCTCCTGAGTATAGCACACCGATGGTTCTTGGCTTTCTATCCAATTTGGCAATCTGTGTCTTTTGATTGGGGCATTTAGTCCATTTACATTTTATGTTAATATTGTTATGTGTGAATTTGGTCCTGCCATTTTATTTCTGGTTGGTTGTTTTGCCCTTTGGTTGGCATACTTTCTTCATTTCATCGTTGGTCTTTACCATTTGGTTCTTTTTTGCAGTTGCTGCTACTGGTTTTTCCTTTCTGTGTTTAGTGCTTCCATCAGTAGCTCTTGCAGGGCAGGTCTGGTAGTGACAAAATCTCTGAGCAATTGCTTATCTGTAAAGGATTTCATTTCTCCGTCACTTATGAAGCTTAGTTTTGCTGGATATGAAATTCTGGGTTGCAGTATCTTTTCTTTAAGGATATTAAATATTGGCCCCCACTCTTTTCTAGCTTGTAGGGTTTCTGTCAAGAGATCTGCGGTGAGTCTGTTGTGCTTCCCTTTATGGGTGACCCGGCCTTTCTCTCTGGCTGCCCTTAGTATTTTTTCCTTCATTTCAACTCTGGTGAACTTGACGATTATGTACCTTGGGGTTGCTCTTCTAGAGGAGTATCATTGTGGTGTTCTCTGTATTTCCTGTATTTGAATGTTGGCCTGCCTTGGTAGGTTGGGGAAGTTCTCCTGGATAATAGCCTGAAGAGCATTTCCAGTTTGGATTCATTCTCCCTGTCATCTTCCAGTACAGAAGTCAGGTGTAGATTAAATATTTTCCAGTAATCCCATATTTTTTGAAGGTTTTGTTCACTTCTTTTCACTATTTGTTCTCTTTTTTTGCCTTCTCATTTTATTTCATTGAGTCGATTTTCAATCTCTGATATCCTTTCTTCTGCTTGATCTATTCAGCTATTGAAACTTGTGTATGCTTCATGAAGTTCTTGTGCGGTGTTTTTCAGCTCCATTAAGTCTTTTATGTTCTTCTCTAAGGTGGTTAGTCTAGTTAGCATTTCGTCTAACCTTTTTTCAAGGTTTTTAATTTCTTTGCATTGGGATAAAACATGTTCCTTTAACTAAGATAAGTTTGTTATTCCCCACCTTCTGAAGCCTACTTCTGTCCATTTGTCAAATTCATTCTCCATCCTGCTTTGTTCCCTTGCTGGTGAGGAGTTGTGATCTTGTGATGAGGAAGAGACATTATGATTTTTGATGCTTTCATTTTTCTTGTTGCTGGACTGCCAGGGGTTCAGTGAAGCTGCTGCATCTTTTATTTACTCAGGAAAATTAGGCCGGCTTCTCAATGGTGGCTTCCCTTCCTGCACTGAGCTTGATTGTTCCTGATGGTTCTAACTGATGTTCTGAGTGTGTAACTCTGGAGTGAGAGTTTTTTAGGCTGCTGGGATTTGTGCCAGTGTGGGGGGTTGGCGGGTCTTGTCCTGACATTTGAGCTGTTTCCCTGCATTCAGTTCCCCTTCTTACTGGGGGACGGGTAGCTCGGTCCTGCTGGCTTTTTGACTTTCTCAGCATCAGCCAGTGTTTCCGCCTAGATCTGTGCTGACAGCCACGGTGTGGGCTGAAATTGCTCTTCTTCCCTGTTTAGGCAGCTCACTAAGGCTTTTCAGCCCAGCAAAGATCTCCTGTTCTGTGGGTTGTAGAGGGCTTGGGTAGAGTGCTGTTTCTGAACCAAAGTCCCAGAGAGGGGAGATCCCCAGATCCTCTGGTCAGTTGCATGCTTCCCCTGGGTGGGGCCACAACTTGCCCTATTTGGTTTATACCCACTGTCCAACCAGACCTACAAAACGAACCTGGTAGCTCATTTGGAATTGTGGAGATTACTTGGCTTCTGCATCTCTCTCGCTGGGAGCAGCTTTTCGGAGCTGCCTCATATTTGGCCATCTTGGGATCTCTCCCCTCTTAATTTTTCTTAAGCCATTTTTTCCAGGCTTCTATTACTGGCAGCCAAACAGAATTCTGAAATTATACCGACACTGATTAAAAAGTCAGAAACCATTGTAGGTGGCAAAGCATGGATTGAACTCTGAGGATGTTTAGAACAAGAGACTAGCTAATAACATATTGCTACTGAGACTGTATTTAATCACACTTTTGCCACTGTTGGAACTGCTGTTCTCCTCACTATCCAAGTAAAGCACTACGCAAATCCTTGTCAAGTGCCACTGTTTCTGTGATGCCTTTGCCTAATGTCCATTAGAATGAATCCCTCTTTTCTGTGCTTATCTTGCTCATATTACTACTATAATACTTATAAAATTGTAGCAGTCAGTGTGTATTGCTTCCACAACCCTAGGCTTCCTTTGGTTAACAGGAACCTCATTTTTTTCTAGAAAGCAAATGTATTTCTGCTCTGGGAGTTTGCCATCGTTGACCTAAACTAATAATATCTATCTTGTTCTGTTTTGAATGATATTTGTTTTCTTTGACTTCTGTGCAGCTAAGGAATGCCCATAAGACCCGGTTCTCACCAATGAAACACCAGGAAGAGAAAGTTGGCTTGAGGCTTCCTAGACGTGGTTTTTTTTTTTTTTTTTTTTTTTTTTCTCTCATTGATAAAATAAGAGAGCCTTTGTGGAAAATTCACTTTTTTCTTTCACTGTCTTGCTTCTGCTTTTAAATGAACTCCTGGAGCTTGAAGCTGCGTCATCTTGAGACCATGAGGCAATAAACCTAAGCGTGAAATGTAAGCATATCCGTGATGGGAAAATTCTGGGTCATGCTTGGTGAATCAAAGACTAAAACCATCTATCTCTGGATTTCAAGCTTTGCATTAAAATATACCTCTTATTGACTAAAATTACTGACCAATAGGGAAAGAAAAAATTTGTGAAATTTTTTCACTACAGTATTTTCTTCCCATAATACATTATCTGATACTAACAGACACTTTTACATACAAAGAAAGAGAAGCTAAGAACATCAAAGTAGCTTGTCTGAAGTTGCACAGTTAGGAGGTACATATTACTTGACTTAGGTACAACTAGTTTCTTTGATTGAAGATGGCTGTGAATAGTTTCTAACCACACTCATCAAATAAACAGATTACATTTTTTTTTTACCTTGATACTGTATAAGTAAATGATCCATGAATGTGAAGACAGGTAACTCTTTTAATCATGATTCTACAAGAAAGATGCAAGGCAAACATTTGTCAATTTGAATGGGTAAGTTTTATCCTTTGTTTTTAGAAACACAGTGAAGTTGATCAGGTGATAGACTTCTTTTAAGTGTTTTTAATTTGATACGTGACGTTCTGCTTTTAGTTTCTCTTTCACACCCATAGTTGCCCTTTCAGAAGAAATTACATAAATAGGAAAGTGCAAATAGGATTTGCTGCTTCTGACACATCATCTATTGACCTCACAGATTGTTCAACAATTTTTATGGCTCTTAGGTAATTGCAAACTCATAAATAACTCAAAATTATTCATATTAAAATATTTTCTGATTATTGATTAGGTCATATTTCTTTAATTTTACCAGGATATGACTTCTTAAATGGAAAATAAATTTAGATTGTTTTCTAGTGTACATTTTATTTTTATTATTTTAAACAAAACAAAATATGTTCTAAGGCTTTACTTAACAAAGCTGCTTCTTTTTGTTGAATTAGATACTAGTAAATAAGATTTGTTGCTCACTAGAATAATAATATTTGAGTATGTATGCTAGTTTTCTCCAGTTATTATAATAAATGTTTAATATTTAACCATTTTTCAATTTTCTAATTTTAATTCAAACTCACTGAAATTAGTTACCAATATTATCAGATCATTAGATTTTCCATTTTAACAGATTTTTAAATATTATACTTTATATATTTCTTAATATACTTCTTTACATAAAGTTTCTTTCTTTATTTCTATTTAGATGAACAAACTGAAACTTATTTTCCCAGTAATGTTATAAAGATTGTCATAGTATTTAGAAAATCATGACAGTTTGAGATTTTAATAATCCATATAAGAATTACTAGATATGCTATACATTAAAACTGTGTACAGTTCATTATCCAGTTTGAATGTCACATTTAACCTCAGTCTACCTTTGTTGCCTTGCAGAGATTTTCTTGAGTGTACCACTACTGTTTGCATAAACAAGTAATTTATTTTTATGACATCTCCTTATTGGAGGTGAAAACATGCAATGTGGAACTAGTTATAAATTGTGGCCTGCCTTGTTGCAAGCTTATTGTATTCTTAGGTTATACATTCACAAGACTTTTAAAAACTCAGCTTATTTATCTGATTAATATGATTGATATAAAATTATGTCTAGAAGAAAAGAGTTACAATTGAAAAATGGTCAGTTGAGAAGTATCTAAACACTTAACAAAAGAGTAATACTTTAAAAAACTCTATAATAGCTAAGTTGGAACAAACAGAACAATTAAAATTTAGAATAAACAAATATTTATGAACATTCAGTTAACTGGTGCTTCATTTTTAGAATGCCTTCAAGTATCATATAGTTATGTAGTATAATTCTGCTCTGCAAAGTAACACAGTTACTCTTAATATGCTTAAATTCATAGTAAAATTAGAGAAATGGAAATTCTATTATAAATATGACCATATACAAATGTATATAAACTGCAAGTACATGCCATTTTCCCTGACAATTTTATAAATGAGAATGTAAAATAATGAAAATTGGATAATCATTTTTCAAACATTGATTATTTCATTATACAGTACAAGTTGAGTATGACTGACTGTGTGTGTGAAACATGCATATATTGTATGCTAGGTACGCATGTTGTATATTTATATTCATATGTGTAAGTCAGCATAAGATGAGAAAGAGCTCCCTTTCACTCTCTACACAGCAGGATGTATGTCTGCATATGTGTGCGCATATATCTAAACAAAAATATGCCATCTTTTTTTCTTTTGAAAAACTAAAATGGGCAATATAACGTTGTCTAGTCAATTTCTTCTATTTTATTGAGTTGTAGGGTAACACTAGCAAACATTCTTTAAATAATTTGGTTTATATCGGTGGTTTAATGAATGCATTTTTGGTACTAGAATGAAATTTACTGCAGCATACAAATGAGCATTTATCTACCAATCAGTAGTTAATGAGGTTGTAAATCTGATGGTTGTGATTGTTTCACATCTTGTTAAACCATTAATAAGGATTCATAAAACACAGTTGAAAGTTAAGCTTTTTTGTTTATAGAGGCATCATTCTGAAAACAATAAAAGATTCATTCATTAAATTTACTAAATAAGCAATATTTCAGACACAAATTAGTAGTCTAATAGGTTCAACCAAGTAATATTATTATTTAGGAAGATCAAATTTGACAGGTCATGCCTTTTGATAGCATACTAATTGGCATGGTTACTCTTGGTTACTAATTAATTGGTTTCGCACTAGCAGCCTATTAATACAGTGTTTCCCAGAGGGGAGAGGAGAGGAAGGACACTAACTTTATTTTTAAATGAACATTTATTTTTGTACTAATGAGAGTATTCAGAAGTACAAATGACAAGACCCAGCTCAAAGGGTATATTAATTGCCTCACGTAATAATACAGAAGGAGGATGGATTTGAGAGATGCTTGTCTCCATTGCTCAATTTTTTTATAGAATGCAGGGTTTTTGCATTATTCCACTTTGTTTCAGTGCTTTTCATGGCTAATGTTGGTTTCCTTCTCAGTTCAAAATAAGAGATCACATCTAGGTATGATAACCCTCTTCACATTGAGACAGATTTTCTCAGAAGCTTCCCGGTGTACCATCCTTCACATCACATTGACCAGCTATCATGAGAAAGACAGACACAATTCCTGAGATTGACTTAGACCCATCATCTGCGGTGGGATAATAGTTGAGAAGTCAACAATATTCAGCACAATCCATCTTTATTTTTTTTTATTGTATTAGTAGTATATAATTAATGTTTAATCTTTGGGCAGCTAGTTCATGAGGACATTTACAATTTTATTTTTGAATCAACTAGAAAAGTGACAAATGACAGCCTGAACCATATTTGTCTGGTTCCCTAATTTAAGCATAGTGTAAAATTGGGTAATTTTGTTAAGACTCCAGAGAGTTTCAACAGAGTGTAAAAATGGGTAATTTTCCTTAAGCCTCTTAGGAAAAAGGTTCCAGGACTAAGCCAAAACAATAAAATAGTATACTAAATGTATTATTACAGGGAGTAAAAGACAACCTAAATGACATAGTATAATACATGCCAGGCATTTATAGACTTTCTTTGATTTTATATCCTCCACTAATTTTGAAAATCTTCAACTTCTACTGTCAAAACACATTAAAACTTCAACAACAGTTGTACAGCTGGCACAGTAATGTTTTGATAGGTTGTCATATTTACAGCGGTCACAATTTCAGTTTTTTCTTCTTTGTCTTTTTTTTTTTTTTTTTTTTTTTTTTTGGTTTTTGCTTTTTCATTTCACTGTGGTCATGGTGACCAGTAAGCCCCAGATATATTTGAAGAACATATTTCATTAAATTACATTTTGGTTTCATTTTATGTTTTCATTGAAAAAAAAAAAATCCACAAGAAACAGCCTTAGTGACTTTAAAATGTTGCATAATGTTATTGAAAACATCTAATACATTTTTGTAAAGCTCAACTGAATACTTTCCTTTAGACTTAATTGCTTTAATAGGTTTGCATCTTCTGTGGCTGCTGTGTACTTTTGTGTGTGTATTAATTGAGAAGCGTGTGACAGGAATATGGTTCTTTTCGTTTTAGTTGTCTTAAGTTTACAGCCAAATTTAAGAATAAATCATAATTTTTCAAATAAAAGTTCGTGAAACATTTTGTTATTTTTATCTCAATCTTAACATTCTGATTTGTAATCTCTGTGGTTCTGCTGTTTGTAAAAATATTGTTAGATTTGATAAAATTCCTACAAACTAACTCATGATTTAGTGTTAAAAGGGAAGAGATAGACATAGATAAGCAGATATTTTTGCATTATGTGAATTAGATAGTTAAATTGATGTTACCTAGGCTGGTAACATAAAGAAGTAGAAATTATACAAATATTTGCTATTATTATCAGTGGATAATTTGACCAGCACTTATAGTGAATTAGCCTATGGTTATTTTTATTTATAATGTAAATGCAGCTACAGAATATGTCATTTTATTAAAATTAAATTTCAGTTGCTATGATACTTGAGAGTAAATTACATTTGTGATATGCTGTATTGGGAATGCAAAACCTCATATGAGGCAAAACCAAAATTGGAATTTCTGTTGCTCTCTTCATATCGATCCATTATCTAATTAACACCATCATGGATGGGATTTTCTGAGTGGCGATGGGCTGTGAAAGAACTTGTGAATTTATTCATTCTATAAATGAACACATCTTTAATAAATCAAGATCTAATATAGCTCCAGTATAATTTTAAACTATGTTTTATTGTAATGTATTATAATCTATTTTGATGTAACTGTAATGAGATGAGACTTGAATATCAACAGCTATATGTAATATTCACAACATAAAATTTAAAAAATTAGATCTGATCCTAAAGCTTATTTTTAAAAATTTATTATCATGACTTTTTGGTTTTGTTTATTGAGATAGTGTGTCGATCTCTTGCCCAGGCTGGAATGCAGCGGTGTGATCTGGGTTCACTGCATCCTCCACCTCTTGAACACCAAGGAGTCCCCCAACTGCCTGCCAAGTATCTGGGACTATAGGCACATATCTGCCTTTGCTTCCCAAAGTGCTGGAATTATAGGCATGAGCCACCACACCCGACCATATGCATGCATTTTTTTTTTCTTTGTTACACAGGCAAGGTACAGTTTATAGCTAGAAAATCTGACTGTATCATAACTATGTTTGATAAGACAATTAAACAGAAATGATGTATTATTTCACTGAATTATCACAGACAACACAGAACAATACTGGTAATCAAACAAACATAAAGGCAACGTTGAGTAAAATAGATTAAAATATGACAACTGTTAATGCTTACACAAAAGCAAGCACGTATGGAAGGAGAAATAGAGAATCTCTTTTAGATCTTTCTTGGGAACATAGCACTGAATTCCAAATGAGCAGATCTGGCTTTGATTTGAGCATTTGTACTTACCAGCTTTTAACCTTTGGGGAAGTAGCAGAGGCTCTCTGAGCGTAATGCTACCTGTAACATAGTGTTAGTTTCTATTCCTTCCTTGCACAACTGACATAAAGAACAAGTATTAAAGAACTTTGTCAACTGTACATGTAGACCTTAGTGTTGTGTTCTTTTTGGATTCATTAAGAAGGGAAATAAAGACTGGGAGTAGCATGTCAGGCTTCACAAACAAAACATGGCTGTTGATATCAGAACACAGACTACTTGTACTTTGCCCTCCTTCAGAAAACTTTTTCTGTTTGAGAAAAATTACTCATGACTTAATACTTATGGTAGGCTGCCAGAGTGATCCCTGAATATTCGTATACGGCTAGTTGTAAACGAACCAGAGGTCCTGGAATGCCTTCACTATTTTATAGTCATGGCTTGGAGACACAGAGAGATAATATAAATAAGCAATTAGATATGCAATGAGCTATGTAAGTGTGTGTGTGTGTGTGTGTGTGTGTGTGTGTGTGCGCGTGTGTGTTTAGTATATATAATTTTTAATATATACCCATAATATATACATATGTATGTATATATGATTTTTTGAGATAACACTTTAAGAAATATGAAGAAGAAATGAAAGAAGAAACGAAACAAATAGAGTGATGAAACCTATAAGCCATTAATAAGGAGAATAAAGATCCTTATGAGTATTTGATCCGTTGAGGGAAGGAAAAGGTGTTAGATTGCCAGAGTCTTTTGCATTGGCTCCTTAATAGCAGTGATGTCCCATGACAAGACAGTAGTAAGGGGTAAAGAGAAAGAAATTTTCAAAAAGAAGAAGATAATGAGTAAACTCATAGTTTTATATAAATCACTTCGGTCAATGAAAACATTATCTCCCTAATGTTACACATAATCCTCACCTCAGAGATAACATAATACATAAAACTAGGGAGAAAACAGGCAAAGACAAAAAGAAAATTTATCTTGGTATAGAAATCATGCAGATAACTGAGCAAACATCATGTAAATATTTCAGTTAAATAATTATAAAATTTTCCAGTAAAGCTGTATAATGTATAATGAACAATTAATAGTGGGAATTTGGGGAAAGACGAAGATTACTTCTTGTTTTCCAGATAATAATCACTAATATCATCTATCACTTTTTTGGTGCTACGTATTATAAATATTTTACATTTTATTTATTTTGCATATCGTATAATGTGTTGACATAGGTTACTAATATTTTGCATGTATTTATATGGCTTATATTTATACAGCACATAATATTTATGGAACCAAACACTGCTCTATGTGTTTTAGTAACTCACTTCATTCTCTCAACAATCCTATGAGGTAGATTCGGATGGAGAAGATGAGGTTCAGAGAGCTTAAGCATCTGTCCCAAGGATGCACAGATGATACATACAAAGAGCATAGTTAGATGTGTACCAAGGAAGCTTGAAATCAAGCAGCAGGCTATTATGACAGGTGGGTCCAATCTTGGCTCTGTAATTTGCAAGATGCCTAACCTTGGACAGATCACTTTTACCACTAACGAGCTTATTTTCCTAAGCTCTCAATAAGTAAGTGCTATTATATGATCTGTAAGATTGCTTTTAGTTTTGTTAAAACTATGTCTCGGAATCAACAGATTCCCAAAACTGAAAAAGGATATAATGGGCACGTCAGAGAGGAAAAAATGACATTTAAAACAGCATACATTTCTAGGTTGCAAAATAGAAGAGGCATTTTGTTTTCTGTTACAAGTGATTTGTAAGTGATTAAGTAAGGCTGAGGAGATTCATATTCAATTTTATTTTACTTCTTAATCCAAAGGAGGCTGCAGGCTCCAGGCAGCTGCCACATTAGCATTTTGCAGGCACACAAATAAGCTGAACTTCTTATAATCCTGTTTTCTCAGTGCTAAATAGTCAGTGATCATGAAGTCATGGTGTTACCACAAAGCCAGGAAAGTAATGTCATGTCAATTTACAACCTTTAGAAACACATTTCTAAATTAAATGAAAAGAATATGCTAATGCAATATTAAGGCTGCAACTTTAAAAATAGAAAGTCAAGACCTACAAAAGTTACGATTTTCATTATCATCATTAACATGACTGCTTCACGTACACTGAATATATTAGTTTTTTTTCTTACCTAATTTGTAATCCAAAGTATTACACGTGTCTAACTTATTATTTAGGAGAATTCTTGCCTACATTTCATGAGTTTTGTACTAGTATACGACTAGTTGTAAATGATCTAGAGGTCCTGAAATGCCTATATGAGCATTCTTAACTTTATTTAAAAATGTATTTCATACAAAAAATTAGCCAGGCATAGAGGCGTGCGCCTGTAGTCACAGCTACTTAGGAGGCTGAGGCAGGAGAATTGCTTGAACACAAGAAGCGGAGGTTGCAGTGAGTCAAGATCTCACCACTGCCCTCCAGCCTGGATGACAGGGTGAGACTCCACCTCAAAAAAAATATATTTCATAGATACATATGCCATCAATTATTCACAAACTAATAAAAAACAAGCAACACTATAAACTATAAGATCATAAACAAAATTTGCAGGGAGAGTGATGTCAAAATCTGTATGTACACAAGGATGTGTTTCTCCAATAAAAAAAGTTTTAATTGCCTAATTTTGCTTTGCAGATTGCTTATATTCTTCTGACTCTTGTCTGTCTTTCATACTGTCTCATCTGATCATTCAGTTCCTCCTCCTTACTTCCTGGTTGGTTACCCAGCCAATCCCTTATTGTCATGTGACTCATACTCCAGTTTTTTGTTTTTTAACCACCATTCCCCATCAAAATTCACTTGCTTGATGTCCTGCTTCCTTGTGGTTTATTAGATGATTAATTTTTGAGTCAGTAGAAACAAGATCCAAACAAGACATCCACCTGAAGTGCTTAGAAAGTACTACTAAAGCCTATCCAATCAGAACTTTTAGAATTATTTCCAGAATACTCATTAAAAAAAAAAAACAAAAAACTCTTCATGTTATACCAATGGTTTTCTTTTGTTAAGAACTATTTTGCTTAGTGTTTCCATGACAGTTTTATTATTACTTTTTCTTTTATTATTAAAGTATTAATAATCAATAATTACAATATATTGACACTTTTCAGTTACAGTAGCATTTTCAGAATATTTTGAGGATTTTAATCCCAGAGAACGAATAATATGTGAATTTCATTCAGAACCAATGGAAAGTTTCTTCAGAGCTGAGGGTCTCAAATTGATGTTCATGTGGCTAAGTACTAATGAAAATCCTCAAAGTGAGCAATTGCATTTTAAAGCCAGAATCATAACCGTTATATAAATTCATGTCAGCAATTATAAAAGGACATTTAGAAGCAGATCTCTGCATCCTTCATATGCAAAAGGCAGATATGGCAAGAAGCAGTATGTCAGAAACTTTAAATAGTAATTCCAGTTCTGCCTCTGTGGCAGAGTGATATTGCTTGAATCATTTAAAATCACTAAGACTCAGTTTCCTTTTAAACAAAAATAAAATAATTATACTAATATATGTGTAACTACAGAGAAGACTGACATATACTGTGTGAAAATGTTTGGTAAACCTAATGCATTTATTTATAAGGATATTATTGGGATGCATTTAAATGTAAAGAATTATTGATCCAAGATTTTCCACTTTGTTTATAATAAGTTCATTTAATTAAACCTTTCCTCTTTATCCAAAAAAAAAGAAAATGTGCTGCACCTGATAAGAAAATTGTACCCAATATTTTGTACGGAGACATCTGTGGAATAATGAAATGAGCACCAAACTTCAGTCAGAAAATTTTCATTGATATATTAACAACTGTGAAACTCAGTTTTTGTATCTTCAAAAAGTTGCAATATTTTCAAAACTAAGTTAATTGCAAGATTTGAAATAGGTAAGTTTCATGAAGTAACCAAGTAGAGAAGGAAATATTAATTAGATAAGCACACCAATAAGTCTATAGTTATGATTCAGGCAAATATTCTGAATAAAGTAAACTGACTTCTAAAAGAACATTTAAAAGAGAAATTTGACTTTGTTGGGGAATTAGAAGTGATGCTTGTGCCAAGATCTGAACAATTGTATACCAATGAGAATTTGTTTTAGTCATATGCAAAAGAGATTTCCAAAATAGTAATTTATTTGAGATTTAAGTATAATTCTTGTATTAGTTTGTTTTCACATTGCTGATAAAGATATACCCAAGACTGGGAAATTTAGAAAAGAAAGAGGTTTATTAGACTTACAGTTTTACATGGCTGAGTAGGCCTCACAATCATGGCAAAAGGCAAGGAAAAGCAAGTCACATCTTACATGGATGGCAGCAGGCAAAAAGAGAGCTTGTGTAGGGCAAGTCCCGTTTTTAAAACCAGCAGATCTTGTGAGACCCATTCACTATCATGAGAACAGCATGGGAAGACCCATCCCTATAATTCAATCATCTCCCACCAGCCTACTCCCACAACATGTAGGAATTACAAGATGAGATTTGGGTGGGAACACAGAACCAAGGCATATCAACTCTCCCTCAAATAAAAGGACCCTTTAAATGGCTAGTCTATGGCTCATTGGGTAGTAGTGCTAAGGTATTCTGGGACTTCTAAAAGCCCCAAGATGAGGCTGTCATCCACATGGTCCAAAATGCTAGCTAGAACCAAGCCATCACAAGGACGTTCAGCGAGTAATGGAAAGAGAGAAAGAAGACAATTTATCTTGCTTTACGGAGACTTCCCTGTATGTTCCACAATATTTCTTGTTAGGTATTATTGGTCAGATTTTAGTGTTAGAAGGACAGCTGACAAATATAAAATTCATTTTGAGAAGTGTGATAGTGATAAGGCATAGTGGCCTCTAGCACTCTTCCTATATTTATCAAAATGATCACAGAACAGTTTTCTGAACAAAGGGATTCTTACATGGAAAAGATGAGAAGAAGGATTGAGAACAGGCTAGAGAAGACAGTAGGGTACATCATAAATGAATGTTTTAGACTCAACAATTAGAATCAGAATATAGTCAAATTTCTAATTTAAATGACTATTTTGATACTTGGATAAAATATTTAATGTAGACATCCAAGTATGACTATCACTTATTAGGCTATTATGGCAGTCCAGGCAAGAGAGATGGTAGCTTAAGCAAGGATGGTGGCTGTATAATGTTTTGATACACTTAAGAGCTATTTAAGAGGTTAAATCTATACAACTCAGTATTTCAACTCTATTAAGTAGGAGGAAACAAGAAGCATCAAAAATGACTTTTTCTTTCTTTTCTTTTCTTTTCTTTTTTGACAGAGCCTCGTTCTATCACCAAGGCTGTATTGCAGTGGCCATGTTCTTGGCTCACTGCAACCTCTGCCTCCCAGATTCAAATGATCCTCCTGCCTCAGCCTCCCCAGTAGCTGGGATACAGGTGCACACCACCATGTCTGGCTAGTTTTTGTATTTTTAGTAGAGACAGGGCTTCACCACGTTGGCCAGTCTGGTCCCAAACTTCTGACCTCAAGGGATCTCCCTGCCTTGGCCTCCAAAAATGCTGGGATTACAGGTATGAGGACTGCACCCAGCAAGAATGACTTCTAAGATACTGTTTCCTCTGTCTGTCTCTTTCTTTCTAATTAGATTGTGTTATATCACTAGCAAGATACAAACTATTATAATGAATTTTTAACTTAGCTCAACACAGTACCCTTGATTTCCAAATGGGGATAATCCATTTCTTCCTAGCATTTCAGATTAATTCATTAACTGGTTAAGCTATCTGAATTTGAAATTCTGTCTAATGTTACAGACTCTTTATCGAACCCCCTAGACTACACAGAGGACAACACAAAGTCCGTTTTTTCTCATAATAGCAACAGCGTAGAAGTCTGGAATCAGGCCCTAGTAATTGAAAGTCCATTTGATATAGCAAAAGAACTTCATAATTGCTACATCACTATACAAATGTGAGGCACTATTATGCACATAATTTATTATTTAAATATTTCCATTCCAATTATTAAATTAGTAATTTAAATTATATATATTATATATAAAAAATGTATTTCATTAATTTATTTAGTCATCACAGTATTTTCCAAAAGTTGTATTTGTTATGTGGTAAAATTAGATTATGTCTGTGGCTATATAAAAGTTATAATTTTTATCTTTATATTCATATATAGTTATTAGCTCTAATGTATTCAAATTCTTAGGGTTTAAGGCCAGACATCGTGCTCATGCCTGTAATTCCACTGCTTTGGGAAGATGAAGTGTGAGGGTTGCTTGAGGGCAAGAGTTTGAAACCAGCCTGGGCAACAAAGCAAGACCCTAGTCTCCACAAAATATGAAAAAAGAAGCCAGAGATGGTGGTATTCACCTGTAGTCCTAGTAACTTGGGAAGCTGAGGCAGGAGGATTGCTTGAGCCCAGGAGTTTAAGGCTGCAGTGAGCGGAGATTGGCCCACCTCACTCCAGTCTGGGTAACCGAGCGAGACTCAGTCGTATAAAAAAGAAAATTTAAAAAACGTAAACTAAATAGGGTTTATTACCTCATGAATGCAGTGAGCGGAGATTGGCTCACCCCACTCCAGCCTGGATAACAGAGTGAGACTCAGTCCCATAAAAAAGAAAATTTAAAAAATGAAAAATAGGTAGGGTTTATTACCTCATGAATGTTTATGGTCTTGTACCAAACTGTCGTGTGGTTCTGTGAAAATGAAGAGAGAAGAAAAGAAGAGGTAGGCAGAGAAAAAGTCAGATACTCACAATTCAGGCCAAAATTAGAGCAGGAAAAATCCAGACTGCTGTTGCAACCTTTAGAGCTTATTAGAAGGAAATGAGACAGAGGTTTGTTTTAGAAGTGTCAAAGAGGTAGTTATGTTTGATTAGGAATGGAATCTTATTCAGGAAAATTCACATGAGAAGAGACAGGATATGATGTGGGACTAGACCCCAGATAATGAAGCAGGAATTCACATCCCAATTCATTAGGAACACTAAATTAAAAATGTCTTTCTTCTTTCTGTCAGAGATCTTGGAAATCCCAGAAATCTTTCCACGTAGATAGACCTCACATCTACTGTCAGATAAACTACAAAAATTATAGAGGGGTCAGATGCAATTTTGGCATGATTGCTTAAGCACTCTTTCTTAATTTTAAATCTTCTAAGTTAAAGAGGTAACCTAGGAGAAGTGCAGTACTAGATGGTTGGAAATTATGAATTTGGATGAATAAACATGAGTATATTACATAAAAATTGGCATGAATCATTTGAAGGTTTAAAAGTTCTAGCTGGTTTGGTTTCAGTGATACTGCACCACAACTCAAGACACTATTATCTGAAATCCATCATTTTAGCAATTATTTTGTTTCTTCTCCACAAAGCAATGCTTACCTTGTTTCTACATGGTTTATTTGCTCTTGCAAGGTTTCCACTTAATTACATCTGCTAAACCCAGTGGTAAATATTTAATCCTCATGTTCTTAGAAGAGTAATTTGCGATACCATTTTTCACTCATTTTCTGTTGTTTCTTGGAAATCACTTTGTCATGTGTTTGCTCTTTCCTGCAACATGAGCCATTCGTTTTTTTTCCTTCCTTTAGATGACTCTTTCCCAGACCAAGAGGTTACGAGACATTGAAGACTTTCAGTGCTTAGTCATTAGATTATTCCTGTTCTCTATGCTACCTCACTTCCTTGACGTTGAATATCATCATGGATGATTTCTACATTTATTGCTCCAGACCTTTCCTTAAGCTCCAGATTTGTGTATTCAATTTTCTACATAACCTCACTACTTGAATGTATAACAGACATCTCAAAATGGACACTTCCAAAATCAAACTCATGATTTTCCTTCCAGATTTGTACCTACTCCTGTTAGTCTTCCCCATTTCTATAAATGGCAACTAGTTACACATATCCAGTTGTGGGGTGTGCAAGCCAAAAACCTTGGAGTCATTATTAACTTCTCTTTTTTTCACATACCATCTTCAGCGTGTCATGTTATAATTCTGCATTCAAAATATGTTAGAATCTAATCATCTCCCACTACCTCCACCACTACACTCTTGGTCAGATGCCATCATTTCTCTGTGTTTTTGCAATAAAAGTCTAACTAGTCCCTAAACTTCCACCTTTGACCGGCCTGCCACCACTCAGGATGTTTCCACCACAGTAATCCTAAATCAGGTTCTGTCACTCCTTAGTTTATATTCTTCACTGAATCCCACTTTTTTTCAGACTTGAAACTCTCCTAATTGACAGAATTTGAGCTGATCTTGTCCTTTGTTTTTTCTTTGACCACATCTCACACATTTATGCCACTCTCTAGCTGTGTTTGATCAACTTTGACCTTCCCACTGTAAATCAATCCAGGTCTTGAACAGGTCAAGGCCCAAGTTCATTTCCTACCTTAGGGCATTTGCAACTCCCAGTCCCACTACCTGAAACATCTTACCATGGCTGTTTCATGGAAATAAACCTTATTCCAAGCTTTTTTCCAGTACAATCTTATCAATGAGAGCTTAAGATCCTATTTAAAAGCAGCATCTTCACTACTTGATACTTCCTTTCCCTTCCTTGCTTAATTTTCCTTAACACACTAACAGCTGATTCTCTAAACATCCTATTTATTTATTTGTTTATTTTTGTCACTCTCCACTATATAAGGTCTATATATTGTCAGAAGATACAATAATGTCTGGCACTTGGTCGACACCCAGTAAATATATGTTGAATGAGTGAATAAATGAATGAGTTAACCAACCAGACATTTAACATAATAGGGCTCTTGTTATCACATATGAAGTAGATAAGGTAGAAGAGCCAGAAAGCAGATCTGTTTGTTTTCATGAAAATCACTTTTATGTGTTTCTCTTCAAGTAAGGGCTTTGTTCTCATACACAGTCTCGTTGTTATGCATGTCTGTGGTTCATGAAATGATTTGAAACAGGCTGTGTGGGATTAGTCAGTCAATCAGACTGAAGAGGAGCTCTGATAAGTACATAGTTACATGTCAGGAATGTGTAACCTATACAGAGAAAAGGAAAAATATATATGTGAAAAGTGAAAGAACTGTCTGCAGTGGCCAAGTTGTCAACAGTCTAGAAGACTGAGGACTGTTTTTGATGAAGAAAACAAAGTACAGGATGCTATACAAATAAAGAAATTGAACTCAGGAAAGTAATATAATACATGCAATGTACATGAAACTAAAGCACAAAGACAAAAAAATATGTATAGTTCAGAGACTCAGATTAACCTGAAAAGCAGCAGCAGCAGCAGTCAACTTTGTAGAGAACTATATGAAGACAAGATCTTAAGTTGGATTGGCTGCTCTTGGGGAAAAATCAGACAATCGTTAACTCCCCGCTATGTTGTACTATATTAAAACACTGTCTATTATGTAACCATACATTAAGTGAACAGGAAAGGGAAGTAGCAAATGATAGAGATAAGACCTATAACTAAGAAGTGGAATAGACTCAACCAGCAGCTAAAAGCAAACAAACAAACAAAAAAACCTAGCAACTCTAAGTTGAGCACTCTAGCACTTACCTGTGATCCTAGCACATTTGGAGGCCAAGGAAGTAGGATCACTTCAGCCCAGAAGTTTAAGACCAGCCTCAGTAACATAGTGAGACCTCATCTCTATAAACATTAAAAATAATTTAGTGAGGTGTGGTGGTGTGCACCGGTGGCCCCAGCTACTCAGGAGGCTAATGTGGGAGCATTGCTTGAACCCAGGAAATCTTAGCTGCAGTGAGCTGTACTCACACCAATGTACTCCAGCCTGGGTGACAAAGTCCCTGTAAGTAAGTAAGAAAGAAAGAAAGAAAAAAAGAAAGAGAGAAAGAGAGAGAGAGAGAAAGAGGGAAAGAAAGAAAGAAGGAAGGAAACAAGGAAAGAGAAGGAGAGGGAGAGGGAGAGGGAGGGAGAGAGGGAGAGAGAGAGAAAGAGAAAGAAAAAGAAACTTAGCCTCTTTAGAGACAAGAAAAATAAGTGTCATGAATACAAATGGTATTTATACCTAGAATTGATTGGAAAAAATGTATACAGACTTTAGAGTATATTTTAGTTACTCAGAATAATGTCTTTACAACCAAATATTTTTAATTATATTAAAAATAAGTGCTGAAAAAAAAGTGCTGTGTGACATTTAGCAAATTTACCTTTTGGCGACTAAATGTATACATCTATAAAATGGGTATCTCAGGCCTCAATAATCTTTTCAATTCTAATATTATATGATTCTTTAATGTAAATAAAGATTACTAGAGTAGAAAATAATACATTAATATGCATTTAAACACCAAAATTGTGCCAGAAACTGAAAGTATAAGTTGAAGTAAAATATGATGTTATTTATATAGAAATAACTATGGAGGCAGGGATATAAACATAAATACACAGGTATACACACAAAATATATACAAATGTATTTACCTTCCTATAAAATATATGCAAATGCATATATCTATGCCTTCATATAATAAACATTATACACCTTCATATAACAAATAGTATACTAAACAGTAATCATATTCATTATACTTACTCAAATAAAATTGTAATTTAATATCTGGGCTGCTGGTTGGCCAGGTGCAATGGCTCATGCCTATAATCCCAGCATTTTGGGAGCCCAAAAGAGGCAGATCACTTGAGGTCAGGAGTTTGTGACCAGCCTGGCCAACATGGTGAAACCCTGTCTCTACTAAATACAAAAATTAGCTGGGCAAAGGGGCATGCTACTGTAATCCTAGCTACTTGGGAGTCTGAGGCAAGAGAATCACTTGGACCCAGGAGGTGGAGGTTTCAGTGAGCCAAGATCGTGCCACTGCACTCTAGCCTGGGAGATAAAGCGAGACTCCATCTCAAAACAAAAAGAAAAAACAATAACAAACAAACTAAAAAAAAATTTAACTAGTTTTACCTTGTTTCTATAGATATTTCTGAAGAATTAATGTGATTTTACAATTATGTTTAATCCACTCCTACAGCTCAGGATACCGTGTGATCTATATGCCCAAAGATTGTATCAAAGAACAAAACAGAATTCCTTCTAATTTAATTTATATAGTTGCATAACAATAATTTCCAGCCTTGCCTCAGGTTGGGTGCTGTTTATATTGGGTTTAATCTCATGTAGTTACATTGTCTTTGAGACACAGTTGTTATAGATCTCTTCTGTAGTAATGTATCCAAATAAGATTTTGTGGTGATGGCAGTTTGTGTGTGTTCCTATGTTTGCGTGTGTTGGGTGTAAGTAACTTTAGATAGCACTCAAATCCTTAAAAAATTAAAAAGTCAACCACTATATTTATTCAGTTTGAGCTTCTGTATTATGGTTTAGTTACTGTATTCATAATATTATATTCTACCTATATCTGCCTGAACTGTATCTTCTATTAAAGATATCTTTACTTTTAAGTAGTAATAAATGTTTTTGAACTAGTGGATGCCTGTTCGATGCAGGAAATGCATGAGGGAGAACAAAACAAACACACACAATACCTTTAAGGGTAAACAACTTTTATCCCATGTAAATGGCAATGCAGATATAATAAGCAAATGATATAATAAACATTAGTATAATTAGCAAATGATATTATAAGCAGATTGATATAATAAACAAATTACAATGGGAAGGGGAGAATGGAAAAGATATTTAAACCAGACTATGGAGGATTCACCACCAGACTGGAAAGCAACAGCCTGGGCCCCAGACTCAGCCACTCCTTGCTGCACAGACAAGGAGAGGTCTCGTGAAGCTTGGGCATAGTCTGGGCCTCTAGCTCTTTTTTTAATGAGTTGTTTCATATGAGGTCCAGTCATAAGGGCACTTCGTGACTGGGCTCAAGGAACACAAAAAGATCAACTTGTTTTTGCAGTTGCCTATTGTTTTTCGCTAAGTAATGTATAGGAATAGATTGAAATAGAGATTTATCTGAAAGAGTGCTGGGTGAAGACCTCAAGGGGCTCACACAACCTGTTCTGGGACCGTTGTTTGTGTCCATGTTCAATTGCATTGAAAATTAATATTTAACTTTTCCTCCACATTTGGCCTCAATTTGATACTCACTTGTAGGAAAATAACCTTACAGATACATAGGGAAGGCAGCGTTGATATAGATTACAGATACAGGGTAAGCACAGGAGAATTAAAAGCACAATTAATTAAAAAAAAAAAAAAAAAAAAAAACTTCCACACATGGCTTTGCAAGGAGAGTAATACTGTGAGAATTGTCAGGGATATACACGTAACATTCAGTATGCAGTAAAGCACAAAACCCTCCTTTGACTACAGTAAGCATAACAATGCCATTCGATTTTGCAACACAGCAGTACACAGCTGAGCAAATTCATGTGATAACAACATGGGTCCATTGCTTCTATCACTAAGAGCTTTTTCTCTGTGAACACTTAATATTTTAATTTGTTGCTGAAGCAGGATTCTACTGGTGGTAGGGGAGAATACTGTGGTAGGGTACCACCACCAGGGGAGTCCGGTGCATTCTACTGGGGAGGAGAATATTACCCCAGATGTTGGATGGAATTAATGGCCACTCCCAAGTGCATCTTCTCATCCAAATGAGGGCCAGTATTGCCAACCATAGGATCTGCATACCCAGAGGGCCCCCCAGGGAACAGAAAGAGTTCTGTAATCGTATTGCTGTCACGTGTAATTTAAGTAACAAAGATGCTGTGTCTCCTTTGGGCTTGGGCAAAATAGACTGGGTTTGGTTTGGTTAAAAGAAGCACAGTTTGCATTATAAGTGTTATCAACTCACCCCCATTGGTATTGGCATTTAAATTTTATTTTAAATTGTAACTTAGGTTCTGGGATAAATGTGCAGATCATGCAGGATTGCTGTGTAGGTACATACATGGCAATGTGGTTTGCTACCTCCATCCCCCCATTACCTATATCTGGCATTCCTCACCATATTATCACTCCCCAACCTCCCCACCCTGCACTGTCCCTCCCCTTACCCCCCAAGCAGACCCCAGTGTGTGTGATGCTCCCCTCCCTGTGTCCATGTGTTCTTATTGTTCAACACCTGCCTATGAGTGAGAACGTGCAGTGTTTGATTTTCTGTTCTTGTGTCAGTTTGCCGAGAATGATAGTTTCCAGATTCATCCATGTCCCTACTAAGGACACAAACTCATTGTTATTTTTGGCTGCATAGTATCCCATGGTGTATGTGTCACATTTTCCTTGTCCAGTCTATCATCCATGGGTATTTGGGTTGGTTCCAGGTCTTTGCTATTGTAAACAGTGGGTATCGGCATATTAATTCAGAAATGTTGGCAGGGATGATTCTCCAAGTTAGCCCATTCCTGGCAGCCTCTGGAAACTCTACACATAGCCAGCACTGACTGCAGTTGGCTTCTGTTGCACCAGTGGCTACCCAGTTAATGAACTCATTCTCATCCTCAGACAGGATGACCCAGGTGCTGATTGCTAGCAGTCAGGTTATTTTCTGTAATAACAAAAACAGCAGGGAGCATGACATTGTTTTGTTTTCCATCTTTAGGGAATTGCCTTCATTTTCTGCTCCATAGTACAAGGTCACCAGCCTTAGAGGCAGGATTTGATAGACACTGTACCCATATTTTGGCTCTAGGATTTAAGTTGCCCACTCTGGGGGACCCAAATTATCTAGTTCTATATGTTATTTCTATTGGGGCAGAAATTTCCTCAGGGGTTAATCTTTGACAAGGTACCCCTAACAATTGAGCAACCTACATTGTGGTTTTATAGCAAAAATATCTGGTGTGGTATAGTATAAAATGACCTTTAATTCTCCCTGGTAATCACTATCAATTATACCACTGTACATTATGATGCTTCTTATTGCAAGGCTTGAACATGTTGTAATCCATTCATCCGCATTCAAGTTTGCAGTTATGGTGGAAATTTTGGCCTGTTGACTGTTTGCTGATTAAATAGTCTGTCAAGAGAAAGCAGAGATGCATGAGCATCAGCATGGAAAAGAGTGACAATAGTAGTGTGAGCATGTTGCTTTTCCCATTAATTTTTTATATTTTAATACTATTAGTTTGAAAATGAGCATTTGATATGGCAAAGTATATGTAGAGTGTCAAATTGAAGTAAGTGCTGCTTTCATTATTTTATCACAAAGCTACTCCATAGTAAAGAAGAATGAAGCACTATTGAATTTTGTATCTCACAGTCACGCTATATAGGAACCCTTTGTTCATTAAAGTAATAGTTCCCAGCAAAGATTCCTTTGGGGATTAGCTGGCAGACTGGTTTTATACTCAGGCATTTGTTTTCCAATAGCAATGTACTAATAAATTGTGGATAAAAATACAGCTACCCAAACTGGGTAACATCTTAGAAGAGTATAGCAATGCTGTGACAGGGTAAGTGTATCAAGAAAATTCTCTTGGTTTTGTTTTTTTTCTATTTTCATATGGCTAGAGGCCTTCCATGCTCTGGGCATCATACAAGAAGTCTGTGCAAAAGAAAAGAAAAAAATTAGAAATAAAAGACAAAATGTTTACTCTCTAATAAGTTTCAGTTTTTAATATACATGGGTTCCTTTATTTAGTCATCAAGCCATTATATACCATTAAAACTGTAGCAGTTTGCTTCAGCAGTGAAATCTGTTACAGCAGAGTGGTAACGTGTGTTCCAAAATGTAATTCCTGACACCGAGTTTCACTATGTAATGAAATAGTAACATAATTAAAAATATATGCAATCAAGAAGATGCTAAAAGTATAGCAGATAGTATTAAAATAAACTTATCCTTAATAGTTTATTGTTAGATAATGGGGTACATTATATGTTATATAAATATAAATAAATGTCTGTCACAGGACCTGTCACACAGAAGCCACTCAAATTTTTTGTTGATTCAGTGACTGCTTATACTCCTAGCTGACCATTTTTCTTATTTACTCATGGTTATTATATTCCATTTGTGTTGCTGTTTTCAAAACTTTTTAATCTTGCCATATTATCTACTTGAACCTAACCATTCAGTAAAGATGTCCTTAGACTTCTAAAAGCAACACCATAGCCTTTTCTTAGCTTCCTCGTTAGGAGACAGTAATGAAATTTCCTCTGATATTGTCTATTGAAGAGAAATTTTAAAGGAATACATGAAATTAATTCAGAATTACGAGGACTCCAAACCATTCTATGAAAATTATTTCAGAAACCAGATGGAAGTTATTTCTCTAAGTGATATTCTACTGAAGTGATTTTTGCAGAGATCATTATAACTATTGTCATCGCTGAGCCAGATGACTCTTTTCAGCCTGTAGATAACTCAAACCCATGGTACGTTGGTCACCACGAATCAGTGTAAGAGGAAATCATACACTGCTTTCCTCTTAAAATTATCTCCTTTCTTAGTTTCATGGTATTTGTTTCCCTGGTTTTTCTCTTTTGTCTGGGTATTTCTTTCTACCTTCCTGGCAAAATTGTCTTCTCTTGATGACCCTTAAAGTGCTGGTGTTTTCCAAACTTTCATCCTGAGTTCTCTTTTCTTCTTCGATATGCCATTTGCTGAGGTAATCCCATTCACTCTTTTGGTTTTATTGCCCGCCAATATGTAGATAGCCCTGAAGGTGCCTCGTCCAACCTAATTGCATAGACTCTCCACCCGTGTAGCTAACTTCTTGCTAGATATTTATTTGCTGACTTTATGTAAAATTCCATGTCTAAAGTTTAACTCAATATCTTAATCTTAAAATTTGCTTCTGTATTTTAATAGTTTAATCACTCACTCAGTTGTCCAAGTCAATTAAAAAATGTTATTCTGTTCCTTAGTCGCATAGCTAATAGATGAACGAAGACTTAGAAATTTTACTTATCTGATATCTCTTCAACCTATCCTTGCAGTGTTGTATTTATTCTCATTGCTTCCACTCCGGTTGGCATTAGGGTTTGCTTGGTCTGTTAAAATATACACTGTTTCCCTAATCTCTGTTTTTTAACTTCTGATTCATTCTATTTACTACCATAGTGAAGTTTTTAAAAGTATTTGTCACCCCCTTAGAAAAATTCAAGAAAAAATTTAATTTCTTCTTTATGGATCTGAATAATCTTGTTTGCCTCTCTATGCTCTTAGTATGTCCCCCACATACATTTTGCTCATTATACTATGGTTCTACTTGAGTACTGACAGTACTTGAGTGTGCCATGTTCTTTTGCAATTTTATGAACTCACAGCTTCTACTCTTTCTGCTCAGAAAGCATCCTGCTCCCACCACTTAACCTGGTAAATTTCTCATTCCTCTTGAAAATTTAAGTCAGATGTAACTGCTATTCGAAATCTCCAATCCTGCCAGCTTTCTTCCTCCAGGAAGCCATCCTTCATAACCATATAAAATATTCTCTCTTATTACTACATTTTATATAGTGAGTGTTTTAATATATTTGCCCTCTAGCTTATTAGCACTTGCCCTCTAGCTAAATAGCACTTGAAATAGTCAATAGCCATTATGAAATCTTAGTTAATAAATGTCATATCATAGAATTCCCTGATTATCGAGAAGTATAAAGAAAATGATTTAAAATGGCACACGGCCATACAGCTTGAAGTGTATTACTTTGCTTAGAAACAGTAACATCAGTTTTTTTGTGTGTGTATAATGATGGAAAATAAAGTAACTAATTAGAAAATCATATCCCAGCCCTATACCTAAAAATAACATTGGCTAGAAGAAATGATACTTAATACTGTAAATTGTAAAACTGATATTTTTAGAAAACTCATCGATAAAAGACTAGTCATTGGTTTTGAAATTGTTCTTGACAGTGTATAATGTTTAGGTAATCAAACATATTCAGTTTAAATAAATTGATTCCAGATGATAAAGAAACTTGAAGTTAGACATAAATTAGATCTTTACATATATACAGCTAAGAAAATACAAAAGAAGAAAAATTAAAAAAATAATAATATAAATGGAGAAACCGAGTTGCGCCATCTCCTATTTTGGAAAATACAGAAAAAAAGTCAAAAATTCAAAAAAAAAAAAAATCAACAAGAACAAATAAGAAGAAAAAGACTGAAAAAGTCTTCTTCAGGTAGTATTTGGAAGGGTGTTGGATAGAGAGGGTGAGTATGAAATGAGATGAGGTGCCAGAAGATTTGCATGAATAAGCTGATTAAGGTGAATCAATAACTAAAGATTCTTTGATTCTTTCACTTAACAAATACTGAGTATCTATAGTGAGAGTGGATCACAAAAACACCTAAAATGAAACTTGCAAATGATAGGTTAAGAAGTAATCTTGATTGGGTGAATCAATGATAGTTAAGAAGATTATTACTCAAATAGGCTAGTTTCTTAAAAAATAAAATATCTTGATTTCTTTGAACTCAGAGTTAATGGCCCATTCTTTTTCAGAAGATAATTGCCTTTCGGTACAAAGCAATATGCAGTGAAATCCTGGAAAGGTTTTTTTTCCTATGACCTTAATTAAGATCATTGTGAAATGCATTGAACTGTTTTTTTTACCCTTTATCAGATATATTTTTAAGGGAATAAATGCACTAAATCTGAACTAAAAAGTTTCAATGACTAGACAATGTGAGCTAATGATTTAAATTTTGTACTTAGTTGGAGCTGAAAGTATATATTTTTGTCTTTGGTGAAAAAAGAAGGGGAGATAAAAAGAAATGTCATCATAATTTAGAAATAGTCTATCAAAATAAAGGTTATGAATATATCAAAAATAGCTGCTTCTGCAGATGGAGAACCATGTTACATATTCTTTTAAAGCAACAAATAGGAGAAAATAGAAATTTTTCTTAGAGCTATTTGCATAAAAATAAAATCTAATTTGCAACATAAATTTCTACCTATGTGTTCTATGAAGCAAAATTTATTGTGGATTCGTCTCTGATTTTATTCCATTATGAACCACAGAAGGAGGAAGTGTTCCATTACTCAAGGTTCCTAAAAACACAATAGAGAGAAATATTTTTCTACTTTAAACCCTCTTTCACATCATAGCACTCAGACCTTGTAGAGTTAGATTACAGTAAATTTAACTGACATTTTAAATTTTTATGTCAGCTCTGCATTTCTTAGGCACAGTATTTTCTGTTTACTGGTAATTTGTGGTTGCATTTTTTTTTTTTTTTTGAGATAGAGTTTGGCTCTTGCCACTCAGGCTACAATGCAGTGACACCATTTCAGCTCACTGCAACCTCTGCCTTCTAGTTTCAAGTGATTCTCCTGCCTCAGCCTCCCAAGTAGCTAGACCACAGGCATGCACCACTATGACTGGCTAATTTTTGTATTTTTAGTAGACACAGGTTTCACCATGTTGTCCCAGCTGCTCTCAAACTCCTGACCTTGTGATCTACCTGCCTCAGCCTCACAAAGTGCTGGTGTTCCAGGCATGAACCATGGCTCCCAGCCTGTGGTTGCATTTTAAAAATATTATTTTGTTGATAAGCTTTCATAGTTTCTTAATGTAAAATTGAAGTGGATTTTTATATACTTTGTTTTCAATATCTTGATTTCTGTAACAATAGTTTCTTTAACTCAAATTGAGATTTTACCAACCTCATATACCACTGTAAGAGAATGTTTAATATAACTTTCTCTACTATCATGGAATTATTTTTGTTACAAGTAAAATGCTCAGTGCTGCAAAGTGGAACCAACATTCAGGCAAAAGTTTTCTCAGCAAGGCAATCTACTTCTATAGAAGGGTGCTTCATGCATTCAAGGCAGAGGCAAGGGAGAGCACTCAGAACAAAGGAGAACAGCAGTTTTTATCCCTAAGGCAGACTCTGTTCTTGTGTCCTCCCCCTGAGGGCTGGGGTGGACCACGGAATCTACACTAATTCCAACTGGCTACTGGTGACATCATAAAGAAAGCAAGGGTGGGCTTTTGATGGGGCGGTCGGTTACGTAGATGATGGGAAATGCCTGGACGTTTTGGGGCATGGCAGCTATAGGTTGGGATGATAGATGAATGGTTAAGATTACTTTTTAGAATAGAGCAAAGAACCAGAAACCGAAACCCTTTTAAGAAGAACTATTTGTTCTTAACAACAGTTTCAAGAACACAGAGTTAAAGAAAAAAATGCCTTTCAGTACCTGTATTCTCTAAAGAACTAACATTGACGATGGGACAGAAATTTTTCTTAGAAAAGTGACCACTTTCTCAATCTGTAAAATAAGACCAGAGGGGAGGGCAAGAGATCAAATGACAAGGATACCTAAAATAATTACTTGTTAAAAGAGAGGATGGCTGAAAGGAAAATGTTGTAATCTTAATTCCTGCAAGGGTATATGATTGCCCTTGTTGATCTTCCTTGGGCTGAGAATGGAAAAATAGTAGAGAGAAGGCAAGGTAGATAGAGAAATGAGGGTTGAGCAGCCGGTTCTCAAACATTTCCTGTGAGTCAAATGGACAGTCAGAGCTATCTTGCTGGTACCTGATCTAAGAGGGCTGAGTGTTAATTGAGGAATTCCCAGAAGCAACTGAGCAGGAAGTACTGGGAGTACTGAGGTGTTAAGAACATTTCACCAGGACTTCTCTCCAAAATTCTATTTGTATCCCATAAGAAATCCAGCATTTTGATTCATTCTATACAGAGGCACTGGTCAGTAAGAAACAGAAAATGAAGACAACCAAAAGATAGAAAATTACATTCAAATATGGTGAAGTAATGAAAAATGTACTTTCTTCTCTTACAGCCCCAGGCAGCAGTTAACATAAAGAGAAGTCTGCCAAATAGGGCAAAGCAATGGCACCCTAGGTACAAAACTCTTTCCATCTACTGAGGTTTTAAAGTCAGAGGCATGTCATTTTAATACAAATTACAATTTACAAGTTGCGATTTAGTATGAATTAACAATATACAAATTAGAAATTAATACCATTATAATTTGTGTTAAAGTAGCAAGTCTCCTTCTATGTAGCTTAATATGTATTAGAATAACAAACTGAGATACGTTATTTTAATACAAATTTAATAGCAGTGTTTTTGACTACTTCAATTCTATGCATTCTTTTTTTTTTTTTTTGAGACGGAGTTTAGCTCTTGTTACGCAGGCTGGAGTGCAATGGCGCGATCTTGGCTCACCGCAACCTCCGCCTCCTGGGTTCAAGCAATTCTCCTGCCTCAGCCTCCTGAGTAGCTGGGACTACAGGTGCATGCCACCATGCTCAGCTCATTTTTTTGTATGTTTAGTAGAGACAGGGTTTCACTATGTTGACCAGGATAGTCTTGATTTCTTGACCTTGTGATCCACCCACCTCAGCCTCCCAAAGTGCTGGGATTATAGGCGTGAGCCACCTCGCCCGGCAATTCTATGCATTCTTATGATGCATATTTTGAGTTTTACTTTTTAATTTTATATTCTAAAATTGGTTTCAAGTGAACATATCTAATATTACCACAAACTATATGTACAAAGATCTGATCAAATATCTATACAACATTCTTCATTATAAAAATACTGTGCTTTCAATCACTTAAAGCAATTTTTGTGTGATATCACCATGCTAATATTTAAATTGGTGAGTTGTTTACAGTTTTATGGGATTTTTTTTACCTTAATTTTATTTATAATTATGTAAAACATTATTAAATACAAAACATCTGAGAGTCAGAAACCACATAGCATTGTACATTTAAGAAAGTCTTAATGCATCCTTTAGTACTTCTTTTTGATCACTTTTTGACTTTTCCTTCCATTGGTTACTATTATAAACAAATGCATGAGCAAATGGAAATATACGTATTCAGATTTTCCTTTCTTATATAAAATCCGGCATATATTAACACCATTCTGCTCTTTTTATTTTCATTTAACACACATATATTCTGAAGACTATTTTATTTTTATGTTGAAAAAATTATTTTTATAGATGAGTAGTTATATATCACACAGATATATGACAGTTTATTCAACTAGTCCTTTGATGGTACAAAGCTGGGTTAATTCTTTATTTTTATTACTGCAAATAATGGTGGAATAAATAAACGTGTATATATGTCACTTCCTATTTTGGCAGCCTAACTTTCATATGGATTCCTAGAAGTAAGGTTGTCGATTCAAAGGTGACTGAATATGTAATTTTGTTAGAAGTGTCCAAGTTTCCTTCCATTTTCAGTCTCACCATCTGTATGTGAGAATGTCCCTTTCATCACAGTCTTGCCAACAGAACATGTTGTCAGAAATTTTATGTTTTGCCAATCTGATAGATGAGAAATGAGCTCTCAGTGTATAAAAACAGAGAAATCTCCAAGTGTGAGATTGAGCCACTTTTATGTTTACAATTTGCAATTATTTGAAACATAGTTGTTAGTTTCTTACATCCCACTATATGAAAGAAACACAATTCATTTAATATTGTTATTTCTTTTTATTTATAAGCATGAGTAATTTTAAAGGAGCATGTATTATTTGGTCTGATATTAAATACATTCTCATGCTTATTCTCATTCATATTTTTACTACTTTCTTTATTTTTAATTGACAAAAATTATATGTATTTATTGAATAAAACATATTGTCTTGAAATATGTATACATTGTGGTATGGCTTAATTGAGTTAATTAGCATATGCATTACCAGACATTCTTCTATTTCTACATTCTTAGAAGTTCTCTACTCTCTTAGCAATTTTCAAGACAATACATTTTTATTAACTATCGTCATTGTGTTATACAATAGATCTCTTGAACTTATTTTCCCTTTTTAATTGAAACTTTCTAACCTTTGACCAACATCTCCCCAATCACTTCCCTCCCCCAACCCTTGATTCTACACTCTACTTCTGCTATTTTTGACTTTTGTAGATTTCACATATAAGTGAAATCAAGTGGTATTTATCTTTCTGTGCTTGGCTTATTTAACTTAAGATCATGTCCTCTCAGTTCATCCATGTTGCACAAATAACAGGATTTCTTTCTTAGGCTTTTTGAGTGGAGTGAATAATCCATTGTGTGTGTGTGTATGTATACATATGTATACATTTATACATATATATATATACATATATATATATATATACACACACACACACACACACATATATGTTTATACTACTTTTCTGTATTCATACTTTGATAGACTCATAGGTTCATTCCATAACTTGGATATTGTGAATAATGTTGTGATGAGCATGGGAGTGCAGATATCTCTTCAACGTAATGATTTATCTCTTTTAACTAAACACCCATGAGTGGGATTGGTTGGTCATATGGCACTTCTATTTTTAAAATTTTTGAAGAATTTCTGTATAGTATTTTATAATGATTGTTCTAATTTACATTCCTATCAACAGTTTGCAAAGGTTTCAGTTTCTCCATATCCTTGCTAACACTTGTTATCTTTCTTCTTTTTAATTATAGCCATTCTTTTGAGTGTTAAGTGATATCTTATGGTGGTGTTGATTTACATTTCTCTGATGACTAGTTGTGTTGAACATTTTTTCATATATAAGTTGAATGTCTTCTTTTGAAAAATATGTATTCTAGTCCACATTTTAATTAGTTTATTTATTTTTTGCTATTGAGTTGTTTGAGTTCTTAATATATTTCAGATATTAACCCCTTATCGTATGTATGGTTTGCACATATTTTCTCCCATTTTATAGGTTGTCCCTTTGCTCTACTCTTGTTTTCGTCGGCTGTGCAGAAGATTTTTAGTTTGATGTAATCCCAGTTTTCTATTTTTGCTGTTCTTGCCTCTGCTTTTATATTCCTATCCAAAAAATTATTGTCTAGATCAATGTCATGAAACTTTTTCCTGTATTTTTTTGGTAGTTCATAGTTTCAGGTCTTACATTTAAGTTTTAATTTATTTGAGTTGATTTTTTATGTAGTATGAGATACTGTTCTAATTTTAGTTTTCTGATACTCAGCTGTCCCAGCATCATTTATTGAAGGGATTGTCCTGTTCCATTTTGCGTCATTGGCACCTTTGTCAAAAATCAATTGCTCATAAATACATGGATTTATTTCTAGGGTTTCTATTTTGTTCTATTGTTCTATGCTTGTGCTTATATGCCAGTACCATGCTATTTTGATTACTATGGCATTGTAGTATATTTTGACAACTAGCTTATTTATTTATTTATTTTTCAAGATTGCTCTATTTAGGGTCTTTTGTAGTTCCACACAAATTTTCAAATATGTTTTTGTATTTCTGTGAATAATGTCATTGGAATTTTGATAGAGATTACATTGAATTTGGAGATATCTTTGGGTAGTATGAACATTTTTACATAATTATTGCAATCATGAACACAGAATATATTTCCATTTCTTTCTTCTTCTATTTTTGTTCACCAATGTTTTGTATTTTTTGTCTTTTTTTGTTTTTTTTTTTTAACTGTAGAGGTCTTAAATTTATGCCTCAGCATTTGAATTTTTTTGATTCCTATTGTAAATGGGATTATTTTCTTCTTGAAATTTTTTTTCACAAGAGTTCAATGTTAGTGGATAGAAATGCTATGGAATTTTATATGTTGATTTTATATCCTGCAACTTTACTGAACTTTTTACTTTTTTTTGTTTTTTGGTGGAGTCTTCATGGATTTCTATATATAATATCATGTAGTCTGTATTTTTTTTTCTCTTGTGTAACTCCTCTAGCTAGAACATCTAGGAGTATGTTGAATGGAAGTGGTGATAATGGGCATCCTTCTCTTATTTCTGGTCTTAGAAGGAAATTTTAAACTTTTCACTGTTGAGCATAATGTTAGCTGTGTTTGTAATATGTATTGCCTTTACTGTATTGAGGTGTATTCTTTCTAAATCTAATGTTTAAGAGTGTTTATCATAAAAGGATAAAAAAGTGTTTATCAAAAGTCATTAGATTGTGTCAAATGACTTTCCTTCATCTATTGAGATAACAGGAAGGATTAAGCGAAAGGAAACATCTAAGAGACTGTTTGTTATGATTTCTGATCTTTTGCACTTAATGAGGAGTGATTTACTTCCAATTATGTGGTAAGTTTTAGATTAGGTGTGATGTGGTGCTGAGAGGAATGTATATTCTATGGATTTGGGGTGGAGAGTTCTGTAAATGTCTATTAGGTCTGCTTGGTCCAGGTCTGAGTTCAAGTCCTGGATATCCTTGTTAATTTTCTGTTTCATTGGCCTGTCTAATATTGACAGTGGAGTGTTAAAGTCTCCCACTATTATTGTCTGAGAGTCTGAGTCTCTTTGTAAGTCATTAAGAACTTGTATTATGTATCTGGGTGCTCCTGTATTGGGTGTGTATATATTTAGGATCATTAGCCCTTCTTGTTATATTGATCCTCTTACCATTTTGTAATGTCCTTCTTTGCCTCTTTTGATCTTTGTTGGTTTAAAGTCTATTTTATCAGAGACTAGGATTGCAACTCTTGCTTTTTTTTTTTTTTTTTTGCTCTCCATTTGCTTGGTAAATCTTCCTCCATCCCTTTATTTTGAGCCTTTGTGTATCCTTCCATGTGAGATGGCTTTCCTGTATATAGCACACGGATGGGTTTTGACTTTTTATCCAATTTTCCAGTCTGTGTCTTTTGATTGGGGCATTTAGCCCATTTACATTTAGGGTTATTATTGTTATGTGTGAATTCGATCCTGCCATTTTGATGCTAGCTGGCTGTTTTGCCCATTAGTTGATGCAGTTTCTTCCTTGTGTCCATGCTCTTTACCATTTGGTATGTTTTTGGAGTGGCTGATAATGGTCTTTCCTTTCTATGTTTGGTGCTTCTTTCAGGAGCTCTTGTAAAGCAGGCCTGGTGGTGATGAAATCTCTGAGTAATTGCTTGTTCATAAAGAATTTTATTTCTCCTTCACTTATGAAGCTTAGTTTGGCTGGATATGAAAATCTGGGTTGAAAGTTCTTTTCGTTAAGGATGTTGGATATTGACCCCCACTCTCTTCTGGCTTGTAGGGTTTCTGCTGAGAGATCTGCTATGAGTCTGATGGGCTTCCCTTTGTGGGTAACCCGACTTTTCTCTCTGGCTGCCCTTAGCATTTTCTCCTTCATTTCAACCCTGGTGAATCTGACGATTATGTGCCTTGGGGTTGTTCTTCTTCAGGAATATCTTTGTGGTGGTCTCTATATTTTCTGGACTTGAATATTGGCTTGCCTTGCTAGGTTGGGGAAGTTTTCCTGGATACTATCCTAAAGAGTATTTTACAGCTTGAATTCATTCTCTCCGTCACATTCAGGTACACCTATCAAACGTAGATTAGGTGTTTTCACATAGTCCCATATTTCTTGGAGATTTTTCTTTGTTCATTTCTTTTTACTTGTTTGACCCAGCAATCCCATTACTGGGTATATATCCAAAGGATTATAAATCATTCTGTTACAAGAACACATGTACATGAATGTTCACTGTGGCACTGTTTACAATAGCAGAGACTTGGAATCAACCCAAATGCCCATTGACGATAGATTGGACAGGGCAAATGTGGCACATATACACCATGGAATACCATGAACCCACAAAAAACGATGAGTTTGTGTCCTTTGTAGGGACATGGATGAACCTAGAAATTATTATTCTCAGCAAACTGACACCAGAACAGAAAATCAAACACCTCGTGTTCTCACTCATAGGTGGGTGTTGAACAATGAGAACATATGGACACAGGGAGGGGAACATCACACACTGGGGTCTGTAGGGGGGGAAGTAGTGGAGGGACAGCTGGGGGGTAGGGAGTTGGGTAGGGATAACATGGGGAGAAATGTCAGATATAGGTTACGGGGAGGAAGGCAGCAAACCACTCTGCCACGTGTGTACCAATGCAACAATCTTACATGTTCTTCACATGTACCCCAAAACCTAAACTGCAATTAAAAAAAAAAAAGGAAACGTTTGACTTAAACTACACTTTAGACCAAGTGGAATTAGCAGACATATACAGAACATTCCATAAAACTCCTGCAGAATCTTCTCAAGTACACACAAAACAGACTTCAAGATAAACAGCATTTTAGGCCACACAATAAAAGTTTATAATTTTATGAAGAGTGAAATTATATCAAATATCTTTCCCAATGACAGTAATTTGAAATTAGAAATCAATAATAGAAGGAATATGAGAAAATTCACAGGTACATCACAATGAAACATCATGTTTCTGAACAACCAATAAGTCGATAAAATATTACGAGATAAATTTAAAAATATCCTGAGACAATAAAAAATGGACACACAACATACCACAACTTATGGAATAGAGCTAAAGCAGGCTTAAGAGAGAAGTTTAGGCCAGGTGCAGTGGCTCACGCCTGTAATCCCTGCACTTTGGGCGGCCTAGGCAGATGGATCACTTGAGGTCAGGAGTTTGATACCAACATGGTAAAAGCTCATCTCTACTAAAAATACAAAAATTCACCAGGTACGGTGGCTCACTCCAGGCTGAGGTGGGTGGATCATGAGGTCAAGAGATCAAGACCATCCTGGTCAACATAGTGAAACCCTGTCTCTACTAAAAAAAAAAAAAATTCAAAAATTAGCTGGGCATGGTGGCGAATGCCTGTAGTCCCAGCTACTCGGGAGGTTTAGACAGGAGAATTGCTTGAACCCAGGAGGCGGAGGTTGCGGTGAGCCAAGATCGCACCGTTGCACTCCAGCCTGGGTAACAAGAGAGAAACTCCATGTCAAAAAAAAAAAAAAAAGAAAAAAAAATTGTCAGGGCATGGTGGCACATGCCTGTAGTCCCAGCTATTTGGAAAGTGGAAACACAAGAATCGTTTGAACCTGGGAGGTGTAGGTTGGAGTCAGCAAAGATTGCACCAATGCACTCCAGCCTGGGTGACAGAGTGAGACTCTGTCTCCAAAGAAAAAGAGAGAGAGAGAGAGTAGTTTATAGCAGTAAAAGTCCACATTACAAAAAGAATAAAGATCTCAAAAACTTAACATTTACCTCAAGTAACTAGAAAAAAAACAAGAATAAACTAAGCTCAAACTTAGATGAAGGAAAAAATAGTAAAGATCACAGCAGAAATAAATGAAACAGAAACTATAAAAATAACACAAAAGATCAACTAAGAGTTTTTTTTTTTTAAAAAAAATAGATAAAATTGAAATACTGGAAGGAAGGATAAAAACCACATGATCATCTCAATAGATGAAGAAAGGTCACTTATAAAAATCAGTATCATTTTATGTAAATGGATGGATTAATTATGACTAAGAAAATAAAGAAGAAAAAATCAGAAATGAAAAAGAAGCATTACAGTTGAAACCACAGAAATACAAAGAATCATAAGAGACTACTGTGAATAAGTATATGCCAACAAATTGGATAACCTGGAAAAAATGGATAAAATGCCAAGACATATGCAGTCTACCAAAATTTAATCAGAATGAAATATTTAATATTCAGATTGTTTAAGATAAATAGCCAATCATGTAAGCTACTTCTCTTTTATTTTTTCTTTTTTTCTATGTTTTCCTTCAAGTTGGTTAATGGAAAAGTCAATTACAAAATTAGAAAAACAGTATATAAGTTGTATATAGTAGATGTGTCACCATACTTAAGTATATAAAAATATATTTGAATAACATTAGATACTAGAATTATAATTTATATTTATCTTACTGCAATTACCTTTTGAAAATTTTACAAACTTAAAGAATTAGTATGTTCATCATGAATTTCATATACTGAACATGCTACAAACAAAACCAATTTTATAAAGCTTAGCTAAAACATGCTTATTTAAATCTACCATATGGAAATAATTGTATTTATAAAGAACATTCCCTAGTTGGTATGAACACTGAAAACAAAATGACAGATTTTTACTTACTGTTAAATTTGTTTTCCTGGGGACTTTAGTTAAAAGTAATATTAAGTTGGATCTGCTGTTAACAGATGCCCATATAACAGCACCAAAATGCTAACTCCAACATAAATGACCATTTCCATAGGTTGCTGGCTTTTTTTTTTGGCATTTGTATGTTGTACATAATCATAGGCTATGAGTAACACTTGAGAAAAACAAAGCGATAATCTCATTATTAAGGTTCAAGACCTATTCAAATTTAAGCAGAGCTTCTTATTTCTTTTAAATGTATGTATTAGAACATAAGCATAAGCAGAGTTAAATCATGAAATGATCAGTTTACAAAATGTTTGCTACAGATTTCCTGTAAATGGAGATTTTTATCAAATTCACAGTTCTTTTCACTATGACAAGGGATGATATACAAAGCTCTATCTTCACTATAAAAATGAAATTTGGGATAATGAACAATTGTTAATACATAGCAAATTTGAAAAATATGAAAGAAAAAGCCACAGTGACCAACAGTAAAGTTGGAATGTAAAACAAGAATGGAGAATGGAAGTTGAAACTGAATGACCTACATGAGCAGGGGAACTGTGCGCTGTGTGCTTTCTAGGACTTACGATCCAAAATGATGTGGAGATGGTAATCAAGGATCCTGGCCTTGTGTGCAACAGATAGGTACACTTGGTCTTGTTGATAAATCCAAGAATTAAGAAAGGATGACCCATCTCCATATAGGATTAGAAACATTCTTCTTCCTAGATTGGGAATGCAGTATGCCCTTCACTTGAGCTGTTCACCTGAGCTTTCAATGACAAAGAAAGCTATAATTTAAAAGTGGTAGCCTAAGTTATGCTGTACACAGGTATTGGGACTTTTCTCACTGCATTTATAATGCTGAAATCCTGAGATGAAAAAAAGGAACATAAAATATGATACTTCCATGTGCAACCCATAAGACCAATCCACAGGCAGACACAAAAATTTAAATGTAAAGCCCTTTCAGGGGAATTACATTAGAATCTATGGCATCAAACTGTCTGTTGGAAACAACTTCTGTAGAAGGTAAGCTCATAATTAAAATATTTTTATAATCAAAAACCTTGAGGAAAAGTCAGAAGACACAAACAAAAGCATTCATATTCATAAGAGGTAAAGAAAGCAGATAATTCTCAAGAAAATGTTTTAAATGAATATGTTTTAAAATAAATTGGGAACATGGTAAGAGTAGAATCAATAATGTAATAAAAAGAAAATCTGGCGAAAGAATAAGCAAGTTTTTAAAACATGTAATTTAAAAATAAGTTATTTCCTTAAACATTTGTTAGAAATGCTAAGTACTCGTCCATTTAGATCTGAATTTAGAGAAAATTTATAAATGAAAAGTAAATTTGAGGAAATCACCCAATGCATAGATAAATTAAGAATATAAAATTAAAATTAGGAAACAAGAACAATTAAATGAAGATTTACCAATTTTAATTGGAGTTATGGGAGAGGAGAATTCAGAGATAAAGGTAGCACATTCTTAGAAATAGAGACATTAGACCACAAAGATAAGATAAAACCCTTAAAACTATGAGAATAAAAATGCAGATTACCTACAATAGGTTACAATAAAATACACAGCCAACAATTCATGTAACAATATAAACCAAAAAACAATGAAATGGTAGCACCAAAAGCTGAATTTAAATATTATTCCCAAAAGGTGAAGTTCTCTAATATAATAATTTGATTATAAGGACCTAGATCTAGAAAGTCAGCTGTGGAAATTGAGCAGAAAAGATTACATAAAAGTCTTCAAAATTTTTTTATCAAGTCCTATTGAATTTTTTAAATTAGCTAAATGTACTTCAGCATTGTGAAATATAACAGTTTCAGAAATAGAAGAAAGTCAAATGACAGAATTTAGAGCTTCTAATGACTGGTTGAAAGGCTGAATTTACTAAAAGGTGCAGTTTTCTGAGGAAGGAAACAAAACCTGATAAACAATTTGGTTAAAAGAAAAGGGTACATTGTAATGTACATATATTAAAAAAAAACACTTTAAAAAAGTAATTTAAAGGATTTTATCTTTTTATTTGTACCTTGATTATTTTTAATTTATTCCTCATATTTTAGTAGGTAAAATATATCTCACTCATCCTGAATGGCGACTAATACATTTACCCATACCCCTATTACTAGACATTCACTTAATTTAATTTTGGACTAACTAAACCAATAACTAACTTTGTACTAATGTTCTCATTTACATAATTTTTCTTAATAGGACAGATTCCCAAAACTGTGATTTCTGAGTGAAATGCTATACATGGTTTTAATTAGAGGATATGGTATCATTTTTCAAAATTAATTAATATTAGCAATCCTAAACAGTAATACATTATAGTGCTCCTTTATACTGAATTTCTGACAAGAGTAAGCATTCTTCAGTTTTTCTAACAAATTGACTTTGGAGATGTTTTATTTTTTATCAGTTGTATTTTCCTGATCTCTAGTACAGGGTGAAATTCTGTTTTTAAACATATGCCATTGGAACTTCCTCTTCTACGAATTACCTATTAATATTTTTTAATTCATTTTTGGAATTTGGTCATATATTTATTTATAATATTTATAAATTCATAATTTACAAATGGACTAAAATTTGGAGTACTTATACATCAGTTTATAAATGGACCAGGATTTGGGGGTGCTGACAGCTTTCTATATATCTAGAAGATATAATAAACATGTTTATTTTTAAAATAGGTTTTACAGTTTATGTGTATCTTAGTTAAAATCCTCAAATAAATACTTTTGTGGTTCTACAGAATTCTAAAGCCCACTTAAGTGCCAACACCAATGGCTTTCACTTTTAAAATGAGTTATTTAAATAAATTCTGCATCACTAATACTTGCAGTGTCACAGAGGATGATACTGTATAGAAAACTATAGATATCAGGGAATTAAATTCAAAAAATGATCCAGAAAAGGCATATTTTGAATGTAAAGAAATGTTAAAAATGTTTATACAAAGTTTTTATTTATAAGCAGTGAGTGACTTAGAGTAAAAAAAAAATGTGTGTTTTAGCTAAAATAAAAATTAAATAACCTGTTAAGTATAAATTTCAAATAAAGAAATATATATTAACTTTATCTTTGCCACATGCATTGCACGTATTTTGACAATTTATATTTCATTACTTGATTTTGTTTAATATATAGTTTGCATTACAAAAAACAAATGTAAATATTTATATAACTAAATCATTTTCTTTAGAGATTTTTGGTTTATATCCAACATTGGTGTGAGTACATGTGTCTGTGCACGTACGTATTTTTCTCCTCACATTTTTAAATATTTAAATATTTAATATATTTGAAATTTTGTCAAACTAATTTTTTTGTAGGTGTGCTGTGAGTTATGTGGTACTTTATATTATTTCTGTTGGACAAGCAAAATTTGCTAACTTCTCTTTTTCTACTTCATTTAAGTATTTGAAGTATAATTTTTTGATATATTAAATTTTTATATATGCAGTGTTTTATTCCTGAATTTTTCCTTGTGCATCATATATCTAGGTTTTGGTGTCTGCGTCAAAATTATATTCTTAAAAGGGATTATGTTGTTTATTTTAATATATCGTGATGCAGGTTCTCTCCCAACATTAAAAAAAAAAAACTTTAAAACTTGTTAACTTCAGATGAAGGTTAAATTACAAATGTAGCCTATAAAAGATTAGGAGAAGTATGTCCTTGGAATAGTGCATGGATGGAGAGAGTAAAAAAAAAAAAAAAAATCAATACAATGGAAATCAGGAAAAGAGAAAATAAGAAGCACAGAAAAATCGCAGAACACAATAAATACACAAATCAAATGCTAAAATGTCATGGAAATCATGAGGGACATTGACTTAGAGAATATAGCTGAGAAATTGATTATGCAAGTATTAAGTTTAGCAGAGAAAAGTGACCCTCTTTTCAGAAAGTCAAGAATACATAATATTCTAATTTCTAAGCACATGTAGAATATTTTCCAAATTGAACACACACAGCACCAGAAAGCAATTCTTCACACACCCCAAAGAATGACTGTTAACATGTTAGATACAGCATATTCTTTGACCACAAAACTATAGAATTAAAATTACAAATTTTATAATTCCTTCTCAAAACTTAGAGTACATAACAATAAGATACTTAAATAGATGTTGAAACCATATACTTACCTAAATATATATATATATATATATATATATATATATATATATATAAAAAAAATTATAATATATATACACAACTTAGGATCTATTTTCTTTTAATTTTTAATTTTTATTATACTTTAAATTCTGGGGTACATGTGCAGATCGTGCAGGATTGTTATATAGGCTTATACATGCCATGGTGGTTTGCTACATTCATCCCTGTCACCTACATTAGGTATTTCTCCTAATGTTATCCCTCCCCAATCGCCCCACACCCTCCTATTCCTCCCCTAGGCCCCCCACACCCCTACAGACCCCAGTGTGTGATGTTACCCTCCCTGTGTCCATGTGTTCTCATTGTTCAGCACCCACTTATGAGTGAGAACATGCAGCGTTTGGTTTTCTGTTCTTGCATCAGTTTACTGAGAATGATGGTTTCCGGCTTCATCCATGTCCCTGAAAAGGACATGAACTCCTCCTTTCTATGGCTGCATAGTATTCCATGGTGTATATGTGCCACATTTTCTTTATCCTGTCTATCATTGATGGACATTTGGGTTGGTTCCAAGTCTTTGCTATTGTAAATAGTGCCACAATCAACATACTTGTGCATGTGTCTTTATAATAGAAGGATTTATAATCCTTTGGGATCTATTCTCTATTGAAGAAAAATTGATTCCTCTAAACTTGTAATTCTCCAATGTAAGTTAACTGAGAAAGAAAGTCCATATTATAGAAATTCAACTTACATATGTTTTCATGTATCCACTTGATAATACATGAAATAAAGCAAATCAAAATCTGATCTATTTTCTCCCTCCTTTTCTTCAAGCAATTTTTTACATTTCCAACAAAAGTAAACATTTTAAAAGATACAAATCCCTCAATAACAATCACATTTTTACAACTTCACAGTAAGAATGCCACCCTGAATTCTTTGCCCTTCCTTATACATGCTTGTGTTTCTTACACCTTTGCTTGCTCTTGAGCCTGCTATTTTCAGTGCTTAGAATGGAAAGAGCATTGGATTGATGGCAAAGGGGTTGAAGTTTATCTCAATTCTACCATTTAACTATTGGGTAATATTAGGTACAAGGATTAACTTATTTGATTTATTATTTTCTAATAGCAGAGATAATTTCTGACTGTAGTGATAATTATAAAACTGAATGTTTTAAGACATAAAGGAAATGATTTGGTGGTAAACATTAGGTACTTAAGACATGCCAGTTGTGTCCAGACAGACTTCTCTGATTGGCAAATTATTTATTTTTAAAATCTAAAATCTATGTTACTGCTTCTGATGAGAATTCCCTGATACCTTCTATAGTTCTTTCTATTCCTAGCTCTATGTAGAAATAAGGGTTTCTTCTCACGTCATCTCACTATCTTTGTGCATTCATTTGGTCTACACTTAGCTCACCCTGTTGTTTGCTTCAATTTCTTTTCTGTCTTTCCCTACAATGGTGAAATCTGAAAGTATAAGCTCTATACTCTGGCCAGTGCTGGATACAGGATTGTAAGAAATAACTGTGTCATATGAGAAGCTTTTAAAAGAAGGGAAGCAACCTTGTTGCTTGAGAGTCACGATGAAGTTGATCTCAGCATAAGTTTTAAAAAGAGATTATATAATGTTTGCAGAACTGTGACCCCAAGAGTACAGTAAACTAAAGGCATTGCTGCAGGGAAGCTAGATGGGGCCAAAGTTCCAAATAATAAGATTAAAATTATGTATGCTCTGCTCTTCGTTACAATGGGTGCTGTACCAATGTTCATTGACATTTAAAGGGAAAACAAATCAAGACATTGAAAAAGACATAGCCATTAAAAAAAAAAAAAAAAGAAAGAAGAAAGGGAAAGTACTGGCACTTTTGTAACTAATTTTACCTTAGAAAGTATCAACACTTTCTGATTGAGAAGAGAGGCTTTTCATTTTGTTTGATTTTTGTGTTACTAATTTTGTTTTTTTGGACTGTCATTAACAGATTTGATCCCAAAATGACAGACAACTTTAACAATAACCTGACTGTTACCTTGAAGACAGCCTCATTCATATTCTAACTTGTATCTTCAATGCCATCAATAGTATTTGTGCATAATAAATGCGTAAAAGATGCCCATGAAAGTATAAATTAATGTACTAAAGAAAGGGAGAAGGAAGAATGAAAGAAGGAATAAATATTACTGATGATGGTGATGCTACTGATGTTGGTAATGACTGTATGGAAAGACAGGGTACAGAAAATAGCATCTAAGGTCCAAGTTCTCTAATAGAACAATTCGATTATGAGAACCTAGATCTAGAAAGTCAGCTTTGGAGATTGGGCAGAAAAGATTACATCAAAGTCTTCAAAAATTTTTCATCAAGTTCCATTGGTAAATAAATGAAGAAAAAAAGACAAATGTGACTCAAGATTCCAGTGCGGGAGTTAGGATTAAGTCAGTGTCACTGATTAAAGCAGGTAAGACAAAACGTGAAGTGAACCTTGCAGACCCAATGGCCATTTAGTTTTGAAATCCTTTCACTCAAAGCTGAAACAATGATAGAAAAATTGTGGGAAATAGCTTATATGTCAGTCAGTTACAGTTGCAATAACACAATATGACAGCCTAGAAATCGAAGTGCTTGAAAACAACATGACATGCTCATGCTCACTGTTCTCTGGGTTAGCTGCAACAGAGCTGATACAGGCTGATTGCATCTGGGTTTGGCTCAAAGCCACGGATTATGGTCAGATCTGCTTCACAGTGTCCTAGTCCTCTAGGACTACCCGACCACCTGGGGCAGAATTTCTCATGGATATGACAAAATCTAAAAACGGCAAATGAAAACACACAGTGTTTCTTAAGGCGCAGGCTCATAACTCACACAGTATCCTTTCTTCCAATTTTGTATCAGCCAAACAAATGGTTAGCTGAATTCAACACAATGGAGTGGAGAAATACACTGTAACTAGAGAAACTGAAAAGTCATACAGCAAACGATGTGGATACGGGAAAGGTGAAGTATTAAAATCTTCCTCATTCAACTTTAAATAAATGACTAGAATTGAGTTAAAGTGAAGCCTAAACTAGCAGAATTATTATTGCAAGAAATATCTTTAAAATGCACATATATATCCATCAACATCATCATCATCGGTGTTAGATAACATAGGTCTTTGTTCTGTTTCCTACTATATTGCTTCCCCATACCATACAGATTACCTAAATTTGTTTAGTCAGCTGTAGTTATACTTTCAGATTTTCCTTGAGGCGTGACCATTTTTCCCTATAATTCCAGCTAGCTGTAGGCAAAGATTTTTTCTATGACAAGATGTCACCATATTAACATTAGCTATCTGACTTTGAGTATTATGGCAGCCAAGCCATTCTCTGTCATATGGATTGGATTTTTCTATGATGAACAATATTGTTAGGAATTAGTTATTCATTAAGTCATATAGTTCTCTTAGATATTTTCTAATATCTAATATCTGTGCACTTTGTAATTCACATGATCTTTGTCGTATAAATCAGACCAAGACAACCATCCGTACTCCAAGTATGATTCAGAATTTTCAGCTTTAAGTGCATATTTCCCAACACACTTTGCTTCGTACACCATTTCATTTTTGTACATAACTTTGGCAAATATGATGACAGGGAGATGTAGGCCCATCTTAATTATTGTTGGCAACTTGCCCCATTGTATAGCTGTCAATTTCTGCTACAGTGTTTCTCTGCCAATATAGAATAAAGTGTTCGAAGGAACTTGCTTAGCCATTAAGATACAAGTGCAAACCCAAACCGGGAAGCACAAGTGGTTAGCACTCTGAGGGACAGAAGCTGGTTCATAAGGACTGCACTGTTCTGTCCTTTGGATAAACATTTCTATTATGCATACCATACAGTCCATCAAGAATCCCTAACAGAATTGAACCCCAGTTGCTCACAGAGGTGATTAGCTAGTTAAGATACCCTTGGATCGGCTTGCCTTCCTCATCTGCCTCGTGTTTTCTCATTCCCTAAATCACTATCTTTGGGATCAGTTCCCAAAATGACTATTCAAATGCAAACCCTTGTATTTAACAACAGCAACAAAATACCTATTTTCTTTCCCTCCTCCCCTCCTCCCCTCCTTCCTTCCTTCCTTCCTTCCTTCCTTCCTTCCTTCCTTCCTTCCTTCCCTCCCTCCCTCCCTCCCTCC